>NW_028270152.1:115174218-115494004 GCF_037043375.1 Chiloscyllium plagiosum | reverse complement strand
CTAATTGAGCAATGCAACTACAAAGGCATGCGGGAGGAGCTGGCCAGAATTAATTGGAAGGGGACCCAAACAGGGAAGACCATGGAGCAGCAATGGCAGGAGTTTCTGGTGATAATTCGGAAGATAATATCAGAAATTCATCCCAAAGAATATGAAACATACTCATGAGAGGACAAGGCAGCCATGAACGATAAGGCAAGTAAGGGACAGCATCAAACCAAAAGAGAAAACATACAATGTGGTGAAGATTGTTGGGAATCCAGAGAATTCATTGGCTCTGGAACGACATAAGGCTGGAATCACTTACACTACAGAGCTCTTAATCATGGTCAGGAACAGAAACAGAGGGAAACACATTCACTTTAAACACAAAAGATGGCATTACTCAAGGAAAAAGATTCTGAGGAATTAAACAGTTGAATTAAAATCAGTTAAATACTTTAGTGGAATGGGTCAGATTGAAAGCATGACCAGGGGAGAGACCCTAAGCAGAAGGAGAATTTGAAAATGGAAATATTTCCACATCAGAAACAACAGTAGGTCACTGAGGTGAGGGCTGATTGGTGAATGGGTCTCGGTGTGAACTAGGGGAACAGACAGCAGAATTGCATTTCACATGTTGCAGCTCAAAACTGCGTATTCACGTAGTCCTATAATCCACCGCATCAGGAGAAGCAGACCTGCAATCAACCACAACCTGTAACTTTTTTTGCCAAAGATAACAGCTCAGTTTGCCATTACCATCAACACGATCTATGGCTCAGTGACGAGTGTGTGTGAACATGTCAGGGTCAGACCCACGTGAACATAAACCCTGATGCTAACACATTAAAGCTACCACACTTGATCAACATATCTGATTGAAGCTCTGCAGTCCTGCCACATTCAGTTATAAATGGTGATGGACGATTAAACAAATGACGGAGGAGAGGGCTCCACAAAAATCCCCATCATAAATAATGGAACAGCCCTGCACATCAGAGTAAAAGACCAGGATGTAGTATTTGCACCATCCTCAGCCAGAAGTGTTGAGTGCATGACCAACCTCACCCTCACCATGCTGCCTGCAGAATCGCAGATGCCAGTCTTTAATCGATCTGATTCACTGTACGTGCCATGAAAACACAGCTGAACACAGTACATACGACAAAGGCAATGGGCCCTGACACCATTCCTGCAATAGGACTGAAGACTTGTGCTACACAACAAGCCATGTCACTGGGGAAGCGGTTTCATTCCAGCTCCAACTATGACATCTCCTTGGCAATGTGGAAATTTACTGCACTATGTCCAGTCCTCTATGAGGGGAATAATTACAATCTGACCAATTACCATCCCCTCAGACCCATCACGATAGTCAAATTGGTGGGAGTTCTTTTTGACAGAGCTGTCAAGCAGCACAGAAATAACCTGCTCAGTGTGGTTTTTGACAGGTCCCCAAGTGGAGGTGGTGTTGTTGTGGAAATATCATTGGATTACTACTCCAGACCAGGCTAATGGTCTGACAGCTGGTGGAAGTTAAAAACAATTAATAAAATATCGAGATCTAAAATCTGGTGTCAGTAATAGTTACCCTGAAGCTAATGTCGATTGTAAATAGCAGTTTGCTTCCCCAATGTACTTTCAGGAAGTAAATCTCCTGTGCTTTCCTGGTCTGAAATAAAATGTCTCTAGACGCACAGACATGTGCTAAACGTTTCAATGGTCTCTGAAATGGCTCCAAATTATCGTCCCTGCTTGTAATTTGTCTCGCCCTGTCAGACGTTTATATATTGCACAGAGGTCTCCACTCATTTGGCTAAAGCACATGGAATATAGGTTCAGTCGATCCAAACTCTGCTCCCACAACAGGCCTGTCATCCTAGAGATCAGTCTGGTCATCCTTCGCTGCTTTTTCTCAATGTCAGGTTTGACCTTTATTAGGTCAGGAGACCAAAACTGCACACAATACTGCACAATGTTCAAGATGGGGTTTCACGAAGGCCCTGTACAGCTGCAGTAAGACACCCTTACTCCTCGACTCAAATCCCCCTGAAATGAAGGCCAACACACCCTTTACCTTCCTAACTGCTTTCTGTTCCTGCAAAAAAATTACTTTCAGTGTCTACTGTACAGGGAGTTCCAGATCCTTTTCAAGGTTACAGCTACCCAACTGGTGGGTCTATGTACACTGGTAAGTGTTCCAATGCCATTCCCAGTATTTTCTTCTGGCTTCAGAGCTCACTGCCCTGTATGGACAGCGGAGGTCGGTGAAGAATGAAACAAAAAGAAGACTAAGTCCCTTTATAGACTAACAATTTTCAACCTTTTCAAATGGTAGGCTGCCCTTCTCTTTTTCCCATCAAAGAGCACAACGTCACATCTACCCACATTGCTCTTCATTGCGCCATATTTGCAAAGACATTCCACTTGCCTCAGTCACCTTGGAGATTTTTTACATCCTCCTAACCCACTCATAATCCGACATCGATTAGTGCCATCAGCAGGCTTGGGAATATTGCATTTGATTCCCTCTAACAAAAGTTTGGTGTGTATTTGAAATAGCTAGAGCCCAAGCACTGAATCCTGGTATACCCCCGAGTACGCCGCTCGAAAAAACATTGATTTATTCCTACTCACTGTTTCCTGTTAGCTCTCTCATCCTAAAACCATACTCTTCTGTTAGCCCCGGTCCCATACGATTCAAATTTGCATAGTAGGCTTGGGGCTTGATCAAAACTCTTTCTGAAAATCCAATCGTGTTGCATTGATTGCTTATCCATAGTTTTGCTGAAAGTCGGTTTCTCAAATATGATTCCCATTTGATAAATCTCGGTTGCCTTTGTCTCAGCCCATTACTCTCAGTTAAAATATATTCTCCATAACGTTTATTTTCTAATTTTATTCTACTCCCTTTTTCTCTCTCACCAGATTAAACTTTCCTAGTATTGCTGGGAAGATTGCTTTCTTTTGTTTTCTTCTTAACTGAAATATTTGCTGCATACTTCTACCATTTCCCTGTTCTCTATTCTCCATTCTCTGGTTTCAGACTGTAAAGAATCTGCACTTTTTTTCCCTTAATTTTGCCATTGATGTACTTTTTGAAGCTATTACAAGTTGACTCGTACTACCCTTGTGCAGATAGAGTGTTCTGAAACCCAACAATTCCTGTCTTAAGCTTCTCAATGATTGACCTTGCACAAATATGCACTCATAGAGGCATAGACACTGCACCGTCAGAAATACAGCACGGTCTATATTAGTCCCACTTTTCTACACGAGCCCCATAGCTTGGAATGTTATGACACTTCAAGAGGTCGTCCAAGTACTTTGTAACAGCTGTGAGATTACCCGTGACAACTCCCTCTCCGATAGTACATTCCAGAACCCAAAACTTTCTGGGTGCTAAACGATCCTCAAGTCCTTGCTAAATCTCAAACCCTTCACTTTAAGAGTGTGCTCCCCCTTGTTCTTTTCCCCCTGACGAAAGGAACAGCTGCTGTCTATCCACTGTGTCCATGTTCCTCATAATCTGTTCCTTCTGAATCACGTCCCCCTCAGCCTCTCTGCTCCCCCTGAGCTTATGCAGCCTCTCTCCATAGCTAATATGTTCTATCCCAGGGAACATCCTGGTGAATCTCCTCTGCACCCCCTTCAGAGCAATCACATCTTTTCTGTAATGTGGTTCCCAGAACTACACACAGTATTCCATCTTGTCCTCACCAAAGTTCCGCATAGCTCTTATAATCTGTACCTCGTTGAATAAAGGCTATGCGTACGCTCCCCTTTGCGTTCTCAACTTGTTTATTAACCTGTTTAGTCACATTCATAGATGTGTGGAGAAGCACCCTCTGAAATTTCTAGTGTGCTGCCATTCATTGAGTCCTCCGCTGTCTGGTTCCTTCTTCCAAAGTGTATCACCTCATATTGATCCGGGTTGCATTCCATCTGCTATTGATCTGTCCATATGACCATTCCATCTGTATCTCCCTGTTACATAAGACCTTCCTCCTCACTGCCAACCACCCGGCCAATCGTTGTATCAAACAGAAACTTAGTTATCACACTCTCCCTACCCCTCGTCCATATTTGCAGATACACCATTTTTGAATACCACAAAGAATTAGGTTATAGATCACACAACACCAGGTTATAGTCCAACAGGTATTTTCGGAGGCACTAGCATTCGAAGCGCTGCTTCTTCACCAGATGGAGTTGTGCGATTTTTAACTTTGTCAACCCCAGTCCAACTCTGGCAGCTCAGAATCACAAATAATAATGGACACAACATTGATCCCGATGGTGCACCATGAGACACCAGCCTCCAGTCACACCAACAGGCTTCTACCACCACCCCCTGTCTCCTACCACTAAAATTGACTTAGATGCAACTTGGCAATTCACTAATGACTCCTACCTATTCCCCGCTTATTCCGTTCCACTTGACGCACTTGCTGAATACCTGGGGATTCACTCTAAACTTGCCCTGCCAGCAGATTTCCATGACCCTGTATTCGTCACTCCTCTCCGAGTGAAGAATTTCCTCCTTATTGCAGGCTTAAATGGCCTGTCCCTTATCCTGCCATTATTTGTCTTAAACGTAGAGTAGACAGCCTGAGAAACATTCTGTTTATTTCCACCTTGTCATATGTTTAGTGAATTTTCTAAATTTCACTGCGATCACCTCTCATTCTTTGAAAACTAGAGAACACAGTCCAAGTTTCTGCATCAGAAAATCTCGCCATCTAAGGGACGAATCTGGAGAGTATCCATTGCACTCCCTTTGTATCCCAATTTAATCCAACAGGCATTCCTTGCGTCTGCAATGGGATACAGATGGGGGGAGGGCAGAGCGTCTGCAATGTGATACAGACAGTGGGAGGGCAGAGTATCTGCAATGGGATACAGACAGGGGGAGGGCAGAGAATTCTCAATGAGATACAGACAGGGAAGTGGAGAATATCTACAATGGGATACAGACAGGGTAGGGCACTGCGTCGGCATTGGGATACAGACAGGAGAGGGGAGATCATCTACAATGGGATACAGACAGGGGAAGCAGAGCGTATGCAATGGGATACAGACAGTGGAGGGCATTACGTCTATAATGGGATGCAGACAGAGGGAGGCAGAGGTCTGCAATGGAATGCAGACAGGGGAGAGCATAGCGTCTGCAATGGGATATACACAGAGGGAGGGTAGAAAGTATGCAATGGGATACAGACAGTGGGAGTGCAGAAAGTCTGCAATGGTGCACAAACTGGGGGAGGGCACAGCAACAAGCAATGGCATACAGACAGAGGATGGCTGTGAGCAAAGTTTCGGTAAAAATAAACAGTACAATATACATGTGATGGAAACTTTCTATTTTGGGGAAAAGACAAAAAAGCAGAAATGAATTTACATGCAAGGAAAATCCAGAACTCAGTGGTACAGAGGGCTTTGTGTGTCTTAGCACATGAATCACTTCAAATTAAGCTGAAGATGTTGCAAGTGATTTGGAAGATAAATGGAATGATTCTGTTTCGTTGCAAGGGGTGTTGGATATGAAATTAGCGATTTTTACTGCGTTAGTACAGGGCATTGCTGAGATTGCATCTGTTGTATTATGTGTAGTTATAACTGCCTAAACTGAAAAAAAAACAAAATTGCTTTCGAAACGTTTCAAAGATGTCTGTCTTTACTCATTCTTGTGATGAAGGCATTACGTTATGAAGAATTAACAGTTCAGCCTGAGAATGAGGGATGTTTTATTGACCATCTAAGACCTTGAGAAGAGTGTAATTGGTGAATACCGGATGGATATTTCTTCTTGTGCGGGAGAATAAAACTTGGGAAATACTGTAAGAATAAGTCAGGTTCAAAGAAAAAGTCATTGGACTGAAACATTGAACTGTGAATTCTCTTCCTACATGCTGACAGACAGGCTGAGACTTTTCAGCAATTACTGTATATGTTTAAGAATATTCATTTTAACACAGATATCGTGAAGACATGAAACACTTAATTTTACATTATGCAAGCACATATTAACACATTTTCAAAACAAGTTGGACAATTTCTTGTTAATGAATTGATTCTGCAATAACAAACTGACCTGGAGTCGAGAATGTGATGGAGTCATATAGTTCGGACAATGTTCAAGAAGAGCTCACAGAGTCCAGTGTGGGACTGATAACGGTACTGATTTAACTTACAGACGGAAAATGTAGCCTATCTGTGGAGGAACATTCTATTGCTCCCTTTCTGTTTCCCTGTAACTCATCACGCCAATGTGTGGGAGTGAACAAAAAAGCCCAGTCTTCTTTCCCAGTAATGAAGGATTCCTGATGAGGATTCATTATAATCGTCCCACTGCCTGAAGCAAAGCAATTCACCTAAATTCAACGGTTTCAGGAAGAAATCCCATTGTCAGAAGGTTGTGCGAACAGAATAACTACAGAAGTAATTATTCGACTCGATAGTGAGGGCAACAGACAGGAGATTCTGTGGCTGCAAATGCAAATCGGGAATGGCGAGTAGCCTCCCACATGCCAGGTCCAGGATGTCTCAGAGCGGCTGCAGAACGTTCTCACCTGCGGCGACGGGTGGGGGGGAGGGGGGGGGGGGGTTTAGGTGGTGGGGAAGCAGCCAGAAGTCATTGTGCACATATTGCACATTGACAGAGTGACACAGGTAGAAATAGTGATGACATCCTGCAGAGTGATTATAGAGAGCTAGGGAAAAGGATAAAAGACAAGTCTATGACAGTGGTACTATCCAGTTTACTTCCAGTGCTCCTTGCTAGTTAGGGTAAGAACAGGAGGATATGGCAGATGAAGGGGTGGCTAAAGAATTGGAGCAGGGGGCAGAGATTTTTGGATCACTGGGATCTTTTGAGGGGCAGAGGTGACGTGTTCAGGAAGGACGCGTTGTACCTGAACTGGAAGGGGACCAGTATGCTGGCAGGCAGGTTTGCAACTGCTGCAAGGAAGGCTTTCAACAAGATTGGCTGGGGTTGGGGAGGGGTGGGATCCTCAACAGCAAGGAGGCAAGTGCGAGGCTGGAAAGAGATACAGTAATCAGAAACAGTAAAGTGAAGAGACAGGTCAGGCTGGAACACGACAGGCCGCAAGGAATGCCTGTTGGATTAAATTGCATTTGTTTCAATGCAAGATGGTTGAGAAGTAAGGCGGATGAACTCACGGCGTGGCTAGGTACGTGAAACTGGGATATGATAGCCATTACATATACATGGCTAAGGGAAGGACAGCACTGGCAGCTTAATGTACCAGGGTACAGGTGCTTAATGCGGGACAGAGATGGTGGAAGGAGGGGACGGGGAGTTTCACTTTTGATTAAGGCGAGTATCACAGCAGTAATCAGAGATAAAAGAACTGATAGATCATCCAATGAGGATTTGTCGGTGGAGCAAGGAAAGAAGAAGGGAATGGTGACAGTATTTAAATTGCACTACAGCCCCCCAAATAGTAAACGAGCAATTAGGAAAACAAAAATATGTAGACAGACTGGGGAGACTTGCAGGGCCAATAGGATTGCATTAGTAGGAGATTTTAATTTTCCAAACATAGACTGGGAATGACATAGAATTAAGGACTGAGATGGGGTACATCTATTAAGTGTGATCAGAATAGTTTCCTCAAGCAGTAAGTAGAGGGTGCAACTCGGGAAGGGACGAAACTTGACGTACTCTAAGATCTAGGGCAGGACAGGTGACGGAAGTGACAGTGAGGGAGCACTCTGGGACTAGTCAACATAGTTCTATTAATTTTTAAATAGTTATGGAGAAGGATAAAACTGGTCCACATGTTCAAGTTCAAAATTGGGGCAAGGCTAATTTTGATGGAATTAAACAAGAGCTTGTAGGGGTTGGTTGGAGGAGTTTGTTTGCAGGTGAAGGGACCTCCTGCAAGTGGGAGGCCTTTAAAAGTGAAATGTCTACAGTTCAAGGTCTATATGTTCCTGTGAGGGCAAGGTTATTAGGAAGAGGGAACCTTGGATGTCAGGAGATATTGAGGCTTTGACGAGCAAAAAGGAGGTGTGGCTCAGGCCCAGGCAGCTGGGATGGAGGGAATCCCTGGATACAGTAGTTACTGAAGAAGGAGATGAAGGGAGCACAAGATAGCCTTGGCTGAGAAGATTAGGGTGAATGCAAAGAGGTTCTTCAAGTATATTAAAGTAAAAAGAATAACTAAATGAGAGTATGACCCCTCAAGGTCCAAAGTGGACATGCATGTCTAGAACCGTAGGAGATTTGCGAGATTCTCCATGAATATTTCTCCTCGCCTTTATGTGGAGAAATACATGAAGACTAGGGAGGTTAACAACGGTCGTGGTGTTATCTTGGGTTGAGTCAATATCACAGGAGAAGACGTGTTGGATGCATTAAAATGTATGAAGGTGGATAAATCCGCTGGTCCTAAACAGATGCATCCGAGGACACTGCAAGAGGCTACAGAAGAAACTACGGGGACCTGGTTGATATTTTTGCATCATCGGTAGCCACAGGTTAGGTTCCAGAATATTAGGGGTAGCAAATGTTGTGCCATTATTCAAGAAGGGAAGCAAAGAAAAATCTGGGATCTATAGACCAGGAAACCTAACATCTGTGGTAGATAGGTCACTTGAGAAGACTGAGGGATAAGATATACGTTCATTTAGAAAGATAGGGTTTGTTTAGAATTTTTTTTCAGATTGCCTACATTATGGAAAAAGAGACCATTTGGCCCAACAAGGCCACACCGACCCTCCGTACAGTAACCCACCCAGTCCCATCCCCCTACCCTATCTTTACCCCTGGCGAATGCACATAGCACTATGGGTAACTTAGCACGGCCAATTCACCTGATCTGTACATCTTTAGATTGTGGAAGGAAAATGGAGGAACCCCACACAAACACAGTGACAATGTGGAAACTCCACACGGAGAGTCACCCAAAGCTGGAACCAAACTCGGATCTATGGCACTATGAGGCAGCAGTACTAGCCATTGAACCACCATGCCACCCTTGCTTTTTTCAACACAGTTCAATGACACAGGGACAAAATCTATTCTGCCCTTCATCCATGATGTACGTTCCAGAATCACATACCATGGATAATTTATTCTCCACTGAAAATGTCATCTTATTATTATTTATTAGTTTGTTATTATTAATTTTAATAATTATTATTACTAGTTGTTTTTAGACTGGAAAGATTGCATGGTTATGTGAGTGGGAGATCATGCCTCTCAAATTTGTTTCAGCTCATTGCTGAAGTGACCAGGAATGTTGATGAGGGCAGGGCAGTCGACGTAGTCTGTATGGTTTTCAGTAAGGCCTTTGACAAGGTTGCTATTGATCGGCTAATCTGGAGGGTTAGAATCGCATGGAATCCAGAAAGAGATGGCAAATTGGACACACAATTGGCTTCATGGTAGTAAACAGAGGGTAATAGTAGAAGAATGCTCTCGGACTGGAGGCCTGTGATACATGAAGTGCCTCAGGGGTTGCTGCTGGGCCCGTTGCTGTTTGTTATCTGCATCAATGATATTCTTGCGATTGTACAAGGCATGGTTAGGAAACTTGAAGATGACACTAAAATAGGTTGTATCGTGGACAGTGAGGACGTATATCAGAAATTGCAGCAGGACATTGATCAAACTGGAGAAGTGGGCCGAGGAATATTTTGGTAACGTTGGATTAATGTAGGAGTTTGATGGTGATTGGTAGGACCTTAAGGAGTGTAGGTGAGCGGAGGGACCATTCTCTGAAAGTGGGGTCATAGTTAGACATGGTAGTGAAGAAGGCTTTTGCCACACTAGCATGCATCGGTCAGGACATGGAGGAGAGCAGTTGGGAAGTTATGTTGCAGTTATACAGGATGTTGGTGAGGGTGCAGTTGTAGTGATGTGTTCAGTTTTAATCACATTGCAATCAGAATGATGTTTTTAATTTGGAATGTGTGCAGACGGAATTTGCAAAAATGTTGCCAGGACTCAACAGTATGAATTATAGGGAGAGATTGGACAAGCGAGGACATTTTTCTTTAGAACATAGGAGACTTCGAGGGATCTTATATAGTTTGTTTGGATAGAGTGAATGGACCCAGCCTTTTTTTCCTAGAGTTGGGGAATCAAGGAGGAGAGAGCATCAGTTTAAGGTGAGAGGGGAAAGAATAAAAGGGAAACTGATGGAAACTATTTTACACAGGGAGTGGTACACAAAGGGAATGAGCTGCCAACGGAAGTGGTTGAAGCATTTATATTAACGATATGTAAACAGCATTGAGCAAGTACATGTACAGGAAAGGACGAGAATGATATGGGCCAAGTGCTGGGAAATGAGGTTAGTGCAGGGTTTGTGAAGGTTTGTAGCTCAGGTTGAGGTTTAGGGTGTAGGTTTCCTCGGCGAGCTGTCGGTTTGATATCCAGACGTTTCATTACCTGGCTAGTAACATCATTAGTGGCGACCTCCAAGTGAAGTGAAGCTGCTGTCTCCTGCTTTCTATTTACATGTTCGTCCTGGATGGGGTTCCTGGGGTTTGTGGTGATGTCATTTCCTGTTCAATTTCTGAGGGGTTGATAGATGGTGTCTGGATCTATGTGTTTGTTTATGGCGTTGTGGTTGGAGTGCCAGGCCTCTAGGAATTCTCTGGCATGTCTTTGCTTAGCCTGTCCCAGGATAGATGTGTTATCTCAGTCGAAGTGGTGTGTAGGGATATGCGGGAGAAAGGGTTTTGTCTTTTTGTGGCGAGCTGGTGTTCGTGTATCCTGTTTATAAGTATACAACTTTCTTCCTGTTTGTCCTATATAGTTTTTGTGGCAGTCCTTGCATTGAACTTTGTAAACGACGTTCGTTTTGTCCATGGGTTGTACTGGGTCTTTTAAGTTTTTTTAGTTTTTGTTTGAGAGTGTTGGTGGGTTTGTGTGCTACTAGGATTCCAAGGGGTCTTAGTAGTGTGGCTGTCATTTCTGAAACTTCTTTGATGTATGGTAAGGTGGTTAGGGTCTCTGGCTTTGTTTGGTCTGCTTGTCGTGGTTTGTCCTTGAGGAATCTACAGACTGTATTTTTTGAGTATCCGTTCTTCTTGAAAACATTGTATAGGTGGTTCTCCTTTGTTTCCCGTGTGTGCTGCAGTGTGTGGTGGCTCGTTGGAGTAGTGTTCTGATACAGCTTTGTTTGTGTGTGCTGGGATGGTTGCTGGTGTAGTTAAGTATTTGGTCAGTGTTTGTCGGTTTTCTGTATCCGCAGGTTTGTAGTTCTCCGTTGTCCTTTCATTCGACTGTGACGTCCAGGAATGCGAGTTTGTTGTCGGTTTCTTCCTCCTTGGTGAACTTTATGCCTGTGAGGTTGCTGTTGATGATGTTAAATGTCTCTTCTATCTTGTTTCGTTTTGTGATGACAACGGTGTCATCTACGTAACGGACCCAAATTTTTGGTTTGATGGTTGGTAGGGCTGTTTGTTCTAGTCTTTGCATTACTGCTTCTGCTATGAATCCTGAAGCGGAGATCCCATGGTTGTCCCGTTGGTTTGTTTGTAGACTATGTTGTTGAAGGTAAAGTTGGTGGTGAGGCACAGGTCCACTAGCTTCATGATGTTTTCGTTGGTAATGTGCTTGATGGTGGTTGGTGTGTGTGTGATGGTCTCTTCTAAAAGTGTGGCGAGTGTTTCCTTTGCCAGATGGATGTTGGTGGAGGTGAACAGTGCTGATACGTCGAATGAGATCATTGTGTTGTCTTCCTCTATTTTAGTGTTTTTGATGATTTTCAGGAATTCCTGGGTGGAGTGAATGGAGTGCTGTGACTCTTCTACTAGGTATTTCAGTCTTGCGTGTAGTTCTTTGACCAGTCTGTAAGTTGGTGTTCCGAGTAGTGAGACTATGGGTCTGAGGGGTGCTCCTGGCTCATGGATGTTTGGTAGTCCGTAGAATCGTGGGGCGTTGGTCCCGCCTGGTTGAATTTTCTGGAATTCCGTCTTGTTTAATTGTCTGGAATTGTGCAATTTTCTTAGGTGATATGGAATTTTGTTTCCTAGTTATGGGGTCGGGTCTAGCGTTACCTGTTGGTAGGTGTTGGTGACTGCGAGTAGTGCATTGGCTTTCTCGATGTCGTCCCTTCTGTTCAGGATGACTGTGAGCCGACCCTTGTCTGCAGGTAATATAACGATGTTTTTGTCTTTTTTGCGGTTTTCTACGGGGGAGCTCCCTAGCCATCCTGAACAGAAGGGACTACATACTCCATGCTGTAGGACTCCATGCTCTAGCATTTGGGTCAAACTCCCGTTTTTCCTTTGGTCATGAGTTCGAATCATATTTAGACAATGTTCTTTCAGGTTAACTTTGCAGATATTTTCCTTTCCAGTTTGTTATCGACAATACGTGCGTGTTTTTGCGTGTGTGTGTGCGTATGTGTGCCTGTGTGTGTGTGTGTGTGTGTGTGTGTGTGTTTCTAATTTTTTTTTCAAAGGGAAATATCAATGTTCATATTTGCAATATCGTCTCGTCATTCCTCTTTCCATCATAGTTTGAGCAATTTTGTTTTGGTCATAGACTTGTTGTTTTAGCTGATCTGCCTGACTTGTTCCTAACACTGACCCTGACACACGCTGAGAACTATATCATTGGCCATATCACCAACCCAGTTATAATTATTTGTTGTGGCCAGTGGAGGAGTGGGGCGAGAATAGGGAGTAGTAAGACAATAAAACACAGGGAATTATCGACTCACTCAGCCAACGTCAGTGTCGAGGAGTTCATGGGAGGGGAATCTGAGGGATGGGATTTACATCTATTCAGAAAGACAAGAACTGATTAGGGATAGTCAATATGGATTTGTGTGTTAGAAATCATGTCTAATTAATGTGATTGAGTATTATGCAGAGGTGACAAAGAAGATTGTAGAAGGCACTGTGGCATACATTGTTTACACAGACTTCAGCAAGGCATTTAATAAGGTTCCCCATCGTAGACAGATTACTACAATTAGATTATATGTAATCTAGGAAAAGCTAACCAATTGGATACAAAATTGGATTGAAGGTAATGGATTGTTTTCCAAACTGAAGACCTGTGGCCAACGGTGTGCTGAAAGAATTAGTGCTGAGCTCACTGCTTTTCATCACGGGTAGAAACAACTTTGATGTGATTATCGGAGGCATGGTGAGTACGTTTAGAGGTAACATCACCAAATTGGTGCAGTGGACAGTGAAGAAGATTATCTCAGAATATAATGAGATCCTTGACCATGGCAAGATATTTAGATATTTGTGAGGTTGTGCATTTTGGGAAGTTAAAGCGGGGTAGTGCCCTGGGGATTGTTGCTGAACAAAGAGACCTACGGGTGAAGATTCATAGTTCTTTGAAAGTGGGGTTTAGCTCGGTAGAGTGGTGAGGAACGTGGCTGGCATGCTTGCCTTAATCGGTCAGAGCATTGAGTATAGGAGTAGGGGTCGCGTGTTGCGCTTGTGCAGGACATAGGTGAGGCCACTTTAAGAATACTGCGTACGTATCAGCTGACTCTGTTAAAGGATGGATGTTGTCAAGCTTGGAAGGGTGCAGAAAAGATTTACAAGGATTTTCTGGAACATGAGGGTTTGAGCGACAGGGAGATGATGAACAGGTTGAGGCTTATTCCCCTGGATTGTCAGAGGCCGAATGGTGACATGACAAAGGTTAAAAAAAGTCTTGAGGGGCATGAATAGTTTAAATGGGCAAGATGTTTTTCCCAGTGTCGGGGCAGAACTAGACGGCATAGGGTGAAGGTGACAGTGCAAAGACTTAGAAGGGACCTGAGGGGAAACTATTTCATACAGTGGGTGGTGGATGTACTGTCCAAGGAAGTGGTGAAAACGGGTACAATTCCACTTTTAAAATGTAACTAGATAGGTACATAAGTAGGAATGGATCAGAGGGATGTGGGCCAAATGCTGGCAAGTGGGGCGAGATCTTATTAAGATGCCTGACTGGCATGGAGAATTTGTTTTCACTCTGTATGACTCTCTTTTTCTCAGAGCGGGATGAGGAAAAATTCTAAAAGGGCCATTCGAATGGGAATTATCTTCCCCAGAAGTTTGTGGTGCTTCACTGATTACAAGTATTCACAGCTGAGTTATTTAAAGATTTGACAGACATATGAGTCACGGATAATGGGACACAGGCAGGAAAATGAGGTTCAGACCACAATCTGATCAGCCACAATCTTAATGCCTGGTGGGGAAGGCTCAAATTCTCTAATGACACACTCCTGCTCCTCAATCCCATGTTTCTGTGTCCAATTCAACCCCTCTAACCTGCTGGACAGGAGCAGTTAGAGTCCACTTATTGTTATAGCATGGTGCACAGAAATAGAGGAAACAAACGGCCCCTCAAGACTGTCCCACTCGGTTTGGGAGATATGGAAAATGTAATTGGAAGACCCAGGCTGGATATGGAAGAGGTCGCTCATCTCTCTTTACAGAGTTTTCCCTCTCTGTAACTTGTGCTTCATTTATTGATCATGCTGTAGACCCAGATTCACTGTGAATACAGCCCCCAAATCTCACCCAGTGATGGCTCACAAAATCCACAGGTCTCCCTGATTGCAACATTCCATAAAAGACCTTCCAAGAAAATAACACCAGCTAACTTTCCAATTACAGATGGGAGAACATCAGAAACAGGGGCAGGCCATTCACATCCCAAGCCTGTCTTGCCCTTCACTAAGGTCAAGGCTGGCCTGCTCCAAGTCTCAAATCTTCCTTAATGTCCAAGTCTTCTTGAGCACTTCCATAGAACACAGAACAAAGAACAGTACTGATTTGGAGATGTCGGTGTTGGCCTGGGGTGTACAAAGTTAAAAATCACACATCACCAGGTTATAGTCCAACAGGTTTAATTGGAAGCACATTAGCTTTCGGAACGTCGCTCCTTCATCAGGTGATATTGGAGGGCTCAATCCTAACACAGAATTTATAGCAGAAATTTACAGTGTGATTTAACTGAAATTATACATTGAAAAATTGATTGTCTGTTAAGCCTTTCATCTGTTAGAATACCATGATAGTTTCACTTGTTTCATACGTACATCACAAAACTTTTTTTAAAGTTGCATTCTCGGGTTAGCTGTTAATAATGGTGATAGCTAGACAATATGTTGAAGGTGTTTGCCCCCTGTGTTCTCTGTCTATGCCATGATGTTTAGATTGATTCTAATCTAAAAAGTGAGATATCGGCGTTTTACATGAATTCATGCAGATTTTGAGCTCAGAGTTCTACATGAATGCATGCAGTTCGGACCTTCAGCCCTCGACATTGCGCCGGTTATCCTACTCTAAGATCGGACTAACCTACATGCTTACATTCACTTTGTTCCATGTGCTTATCCAAGAGTCTCTTAAGTTTTCCTCACGTATTTGACTCTACTACGACGGCTAGCAGTGAATTCGACCCTCCCACCACTCTCTGTGTAAAGGATCTACCTCTGATATCTCCCCTAAACCTTCCTCGAATTACCTTAAAATTATGCCACCTCATGACAGACATTTCTGGGAAAATGTTTCTGGCTATTCACTCTCGTATGCCTCTCATCATCTTGTACACCTCTATCAAGTCACCTCTCATCTATTTTTCCTCCTGTGAGAAAAGCCCTCAGTCCCTTACAATGTCTTCATAATGCCTGCCTCCAGTCCAGGCAGCATCCTGGTAAATCTCCTCTTTACCCTCTCTCAAGCTTCCTTATCCTTCCTGTAATGCAGAGACCAGAAATGAACACAATATTCCCTGTGTGGTGTGAGCAGGGCTCTATCGAACTGCAGCATATCCTCGCAGCTCTTAAACTCAATCTCCCTGCAACTGATAGCCAACACACCATACACCTTTTTAACAACCCGATCAACTTGGGTAGCAACTTTGAGGGATCTGTGGACACGGATCCCAAGATCACTCTGTTCCTCCACACTGCCAAGAATCCTCCCTTTAACCATGCATTCTACATTCACTTTCGAGCTTGCAAGGTGAATTACTTCAGTTGGAACTCCATCTGCCACTTCTCAGCCAAGCTCTGCATCCTGTGTATGTTTCGTTGCAACCTACAATAGCCCTCCACATTCTGTACCACTCCAACCACCTTTGTGTCATCGGCAAACTTACTAGCCCACTCTTCAACACCCATATCCAAGTCATTTATAAAAGTAACAAAGAGCAGAGGTCCCAGGATTGATCACTGCGGGACACCACTGGTCCCTTTCAGTGATCTCGCTCCCCTAACTCTCTGTGTAAGAGAATTCCTGACATTCACTACCTGAGCAGGGGCTCAGGTAAGAGAGACTGGCCCTGAACTCAAGACAGCATTTGACTGAGGATGACATCAAGGAACCTGAACAAAATCACACTTAGTGAGAAATAATTATGACGTCTACACTTTTTGGAGGCATTCACGGCACAAGGGAAGATGATTATCAATAGTGGGCATCAATCATCTCAGCTGTGGGACACATCTGCAGGAGAGCCTCAGCGTAGCTTCCTCAGCCCAGGCATCTCCAATTTGTCATCATAGAATCCCTACAGTGTGGAAGGAGGCTATTCAGCCCATTGAGACTAAACTGAGGAGATTCGATTCACAACAGTGTGCAAACAGGTCCTTCGGCCCAACCAGCCCACACCGACGCTCCAAAGTGTAACCCAGCCAGACAATAATTCCCTCTGACTAATGCACCTAACATAATGGACAATTTAGCATTGCCAATTCACCTGGTCTGCATATCGTCGGACTGTGGGAGGAAACCGGAGCACTCGGAGGAAACTCTGCAGGCTAGTGGGGAATGTGCAAACTCCACACAGGCAGTTGCCCACGGCTGGACTCGAACCTGGGACCCTGGTGCTTTGAGGCAGCAGTGTTAGCTACTGAGCCACCGTGCCAGTAGAAGAGGGGGCATTTACAAAATTTTCAGAAAAAAGTTGTCTATCTTCAGCTCTTGAAACAGTCTGTGACCATGTGCAGCAAGACCTGGACAACATTCAAGATCGTGCTGTTAAAGTCTGGGGAACATTTATGTAACAGCACAGCACATTTCCAAAGTAAAAGGAGGAGTTCATTCAGCACCTCAATCTGGTTTCACAAGAATATGGGGAAGCCATTCATCCCATCAAAACTACTAGGCAAGAAGAGGGATAGCCCGTACAGTCCCTCCTGCCTGTTGCACAGGAAGACAGGGAGTCTGCTGTCTCCCACATGTGACTTACGTGGGATCAGAAAGAACCATTTCACACCCGGAGTCACTGACAAAGGAACAGGAAGAGGTTATTCAGCTTGTCAGGAAGGTGTCAGAGATGCTCCAACATCACAAACAAATGGAGCAGGGGCTGCACAGACAGACCGCTCCAAACTGATCCACTTAATTACTCATGGTACATATGTGTTACTTTAACATGGTTTTCTGGCAGTCGGAATGAAACCAACATTTTCAGCCATTCTCCAAGTTATCTTCCATCTCCAAGAAGGCAGACCCATGGTCTCCATGGAGGTCAGAAACTGGTGGGGAATAACAAGCTGTTTCAGAATGAAGGTAATTTGGCTGCTGACAGGACAGTGTACAAAGTGACATTCAATGCAGTGTCACACAGTAACTGTGCATTAAAGTGTTCTGAGTTCATTCAGAGCCTGTACCTCTTTGTCAATCGACATGGGGGCTCTGCAGATGCATGTAAACTATCGTGAATCAAACATCTATTGAAAAGTATGAAATGTTCACCCTATTCAGCTGTTTGGGACATGATGAGTTTCTGTCCATACCCACCAAACTTCAACTTCTTATTCTCTCACAGCGCTACAGAGTAAACATATAGTTACTGCACTCTCACCTCATGGTAACATCATGCTAGTATTTAGTCTGGGCAAACTACTTTGCACTCTCTCAGTGACAAAGGGATCGTTGTTTATAAAGCAGACCAAACCTTTACACAATGCACCAAATACTCTTTCAACAAAACATGATCAGCGGGTAAGATATTCTAACTTCTGTACTTCAATAATTTTGCATGAAGACCCACATATCATTTTCTTCCTGCCCCTGTATGAATTCTGTCAGTGACTTATGACCAAGGACATCCAGTCCTTTTCAACAAAAGCACTCGCCAACCTCTCTACCATTTAATAAACATAAATGTACATGATGATATTTGTTGTTCACATCTGAATCATTTTTATACCTTGTGAACAGCTATTGCCCAAACACTGAGCCTGCTCCCACCCATCAATCCTTCAGTCCAGAGAAAAACAGTATTCTTATTGCATCTCTATTACCCAATTTTTAATCCATGTGGTATATATTCCACCCCTACCTACCCATGGACTCTAACATTCCCCATTCACCTGTATTCAAACATGTCAAGCGTCTTCTAAAAATACAAATACTCCACTACCATTGGTTCTCAACTGTCGATGTCACAATGGACAATCTCCACAAACAGGTTTATCAAAGATCATTTCCCTTTCCTGAATCTAGGTCGAATATACCAAATTACATCATTATTCTCCAAGTATCTAGTTGTCACGTTCCTTATAAAAGGTTCCAATATTTTTTTCTCACAGCTGACATCAAGCTATTTAGTTTTCTGTTTTCCCTCTCCATTCTGTTTTAAATATTGAAGTTTACAATAGTTGTTTTCCAGTCTGCAGCATCCTTTCCAGAATCTAACTAGCTTTGCATAATAATTAGTAATTCTTTCATTAGCTCTGTTCACATCGCAATCACTCTGGGATGTAGCTAATCAGATGCAGCAACTTATGAAACTTGAACTCAATTAGATTTTCAATAACATACTCTTCATTAGTTCTCATTTCCAGCAGTTTCACATTTTTACCAGTCACTCTGTTCCCTAATATTTATGGAAATTAGTTTCTGTACCTTCATCTGTGGAGATGGAACCAATACATTCCTCTCAGCAGGCAGATGATTTCAGTCAGCTCGTGAATACATTTGAGGACTGCACTTCAGAGACGGTGGATATATTACCCACTGCTGCCTGCAAAGTTCCAGAATCAATCCAGTTTAATTCATCGTGAGTGTCAGCACAGTCCTGTCCCTGGTGTGAGACGACAGGTTATAATGAAGGAGGGGAAACCTCAGTGACCACCTCAATTTTGAGACAAGTTAGTTTTACACTTTACACCTGAATGGGTGCAGCTTAGACAAATGTTCCTGGAAATCCCAGAGAGTATCGTAGAGTGCCCTTCTCCTCCCTGTTTATACAGCTTCCCTTCTTTGTAGTCTCAGCTCCATTTGTTTCCCATGGTCCCAGAACATTGTAAATGCAGTATTCAGAGTGGGCCCCCCAGATCCTCGGGGCTCTCTGAATGAACCCAATAGCTGACATCACAATCCTGAGAACACCATCCACAGAGCCTCCACTGGCTTTCTAGGTGACAGCAGGAAATCAATTCCCCACACCCAAAGTGCATCCATTCAATGTTGAAAATGTCTCGCTCTCCTCAGTTTCTCTTCCTGGCTGAGAAAGCTCTTACATCTCCACACAGTCGCACAGTAACAGTTCCTCTCTCCAAAGAAGCAGTTGACAATGTAACATTATGTTTCTCTATATCTCAGCAACTATAAGTATTGCTGAAGGAGTTGATCACCACGCTCAGAGACGGCAGATAGAGGGAACGTAACTCACGTTAAGCAGGACCATCCCGTAATAGCTATGATATTCAGGAATATGCGAAAAGGGGAAATGTTAGAATAACTTCCCATTCTATTTTCCTTCTAGTCCATTATCAGCAATCCTTTTCTTGCTTTTCCTTTCTCTCCCTCTCTCTCTCTCTTTCTCTCTTGCTGCACATGATCCACTCACCACAAACCTCCCGCTCACCCTTCTAACCATCCCTGATATAATAATATTATTTCCCAGTTGCAATCAGTTTTGATAGTGTCACTGAACTCGAAACGTTAGCTGTGTTTCTCCCGACAGACTGCCATAAATGCTGAGATTCTCCAACATTCTTTCAGACAGTGGAGAATTTTATTTCAGATCGCCAGCATCCACATTAACTAGGTTATTTCACTTTTAATGTTGTTGTATCACTGGCAAGGGCAGCATTTGTTGTCCATCCTAACTGCCCTTGACCATGCGGCCATTTGTCAAGACAATATGGAGCCAACTACATTGTTGCGGGTCTGACGGGACACCAAGTCCAAATAGGGCAAACATGTTATGTTTCTTTACCAAAGGTTATCGATATAATAATAAAAGAAATCCTGATGGTTTATGGTTGCCATGAGTGAAATTAGGTTTCATTCCAATTTTTGTCACTGGAATTTAAACTTAGTCATCGGCATTGGTAAGATTTCAAACAATGCTTTTAGAGTCATAACCTGTGCCTCCGAGTTACACGGTCAGTGACATTATTATTCTGATACAGAGTCCCTGTTGTGAAGTAAATGTAGAGCACGTTTGTGGTCAAACTATTTGTAACTGGAAGAGAAGTCAGAAGAGAACTGGAGCCACATAATCTATCGTTAACGAAGGGGTAGATAATGGCGAAGTCAGCAACAGAACTCAGGCAGAGCTGGAAACTGGTGATTTTATGTAGGTGGGTGTCGGCAGGTTTGATGACAGAGAGAATATGGAGACATAAAACAGCTCACGGTAAAAAGGAGACTCAAGGTTCCAAACAGTCTTATTCCTTCTCAGGTGTTTACGAGTAAGTATATTGGAAATACATGAAAAGGAAGTGACGTTTGTGACTGAAAGTTTATGCATTTGTTAAATATAATTAACAAGAATAATTATACTTATTCTGAATGTTATTCAGCATCATTTATAGAATTGACAGAGTTAAGCTTACCAGGAACACCAACAATAGCGAGAATGGGATAGTACCCAGCTTGAATAATCATCAGTACAGCTCGTATCCGCAAATTTAACCGTGTCCAATCCCGAGAAAGGTAGTAAAGACCCCAGGATACACTCCTGTCCATTGTTGGAACATTCCAGTCTAATGTTCTCAGATTCTGATCCATTATTGGAACATTCTATTGTTCTCACATTCAGTTCTCTCTCTCTCTCTCTCTCTCTCTCTGCAGCTGCTGATCCCAATTTTGTTGAGGATGACGCTGCCCCTGATACATGGCGTAACAGGTTGAAAGAAGCCTCTAATTATGGAAGAGAGGAGCCCTCCAGTGATCCAGTTAGATCCAGGGAGACTCGTATTCATCACAGTCACTGAACAAACAGTTGCAGTTAACCCCTTTCACGGGAACTCTGACATATCACAATAATACTTGGTGTGGGTGGGATTTAGATATCACTGATTATTGGGCTAATAGCATATCTCCAGCTGTAAACGTAGAAGTGAAGGAGAGAGATAATGCTTTTCTTTAGAAGTTCAACGATTCTACTGTGATTTGGCAGGGTGGGAATTGCTGGGCTACCAAGGCCATCTGTGTCTGATCACCAGGCCTGCTGCATCTTTTCGTTTTATTTATTTATGATTAACTTTGACATTTATCTGTCCAGCATTAAACGGCTTAGGTGGGTCTCGGCATTTTTTAGAGACACTTATAGTGCCATAGACGGTGTAGATACAGTCATTTCCTTGTGGTCCTTGAAGCTGCGGCCTCTTCCTGTGGAGTGATGGTCAAGGATTCTCACGGAACCAGGACTCTTAGTTTTACCTTTTGCCAGTTATTGCTCGGGCTTCAGCAGGGTTGGAAGACAGGAAAACTATCGCAGGTGCTACACACTCTCTCTGTGATTTCTCTCAGAATTGTCTTTTGATGTTCTTTCCTCCTAGATTGGAGAATTGCATGTCAGGCAATCTGTTCCCTGAATTTGTTTGTTGACATGTATGTGCTTATTGGATGCTACCATATTGGAGCATTTACTGTACACTGCTGAGTTTTCCAACAGAATTACGTTATTGCAAGTTCCTCTTCCTTTTGTTGTCTTTTGTGTTTGAATAAATTGTGTTTTGCTTAATGTAGAATATTTTGACCAAGTAAATTCTATCTGAAACACAGCACCTCCCATTTACCAGCGGAATGGACTGAGCTGGAGGAGTGATAATTATGTCAGGAATTATATCGGATACTCAATCCACCTCACAGATCTAGCCCAGACACGTATAAGCCCAGATGAGGTACCTGCTCAGCATGAGCAGGCTAGTGTACTGCTCAGCAATCCATCCAGCATCGAACATTGTTTAAAGCTCACCAGTCCACAATTATCTGTCCAACAGTGCACTGTTGCCAGGAATGATGGATGAACAGGATATTGGTAGAAGTTAAGATGATGGAGAGGTTTGAATAAGCATTTGTCCTGCAGCTTTGTAACTGGGATCATGGTCAGCAGAGTCTTCGCCTTATTGGCCTGAACCTAACAATAATTTGTCTCAGTGCCATTTTCATTGAGTGTGACAGAAGGAATGTCTGCACGAGGCAGAGCTAGTTTCCTCGTGCTATCTTAACGAACTCACCTCATTAACTACCCACCCCACCCTCATGGTGTCCCTCTCATTCAATGCCAGCCCTTTTCTCCATTCCATCATGGCTGGAGGTACTCGCCATTGTCCGTATGCCCATGGATATTCAGTGGTCCCTGGCATTGATATCAACTTGAAAAGGCTCATGGGCATACAGTTGAGCTTTCTCAGTTTGGAGCTGCCCTGCACAGTTTACCTGAGTATGGCAGATAAGGGGAAATTACACCACAGATTGTCGACAGGGACATGGAGGTCCTGGTGAATGAGCTAGTACAGAGGGGAACCATTCACTTCCCAGAGGGGTCGCACCACCAGTCCCACCGAGCATGGTCTGAGCTTACAATCCAGCTTAGTACAGTATCTGCGGTCTGAAGAAATTTCCAGCAATACAGGACAAGCATCAATAACCTTCCGTGCTATCTGTCAGGATAAGGGTCGCCGTATTCTCTCTGCTCCTTCATGCTCAATATATATCTGTAATAGCACCTACCCACCAAATGAGGCTCCAGCACTCTCACTACTGCATGCAGCACCTTCTCTCACTGTCACCTGCGTAATACCCCCACATGGTGCTGAAATGTTCTCATGGGCGCTGTTTCTAGAATTCTCTGGATGATGTCATTTGTACAATGTTCCAGATAATTTTCAAAATAATTCCCAACTTTAGCAAACTGTTCATCCCCCAGTATGTAGGGCATCATAAGAAGGAGCAGAGTTTTACTTTTTTTAAATCACTCAGGATGAAAGTGCATCATGAGGCCATTGATCCTCTCAAATAGGCTCCACTGTTCAGACAAAGGGAGCACCTAAACACTTGATGACCCATTCTGTTCTTGAAGACAGGTGCCATATTGGTGGGTCTCCAGTTTTGCTGGAACACTTCTGTAATCCAGAGAGTTATAGAATATTTCACACAGTGCCACCAAAACACTCTGTAACCATTAAAACTATTAATACCATCTATGAATTGCTGACGACCTGTTTACCCTTGGTCTTTTCTGTTTGAGGAAATCCTTGCTCGTTTTTTTAGAGACAATGCAAGAACTTTCATCCGACTACAATTTTGTTTATACTATTGAATGTTTTAGCGCATTCCCCTGTGAGGAACGATGTAAAATACTGTTTTAAATTGTCTGCCTGTTCACTGAAACCAAATCCCCAGTCAAATCCTCCAGGTGTCCCACATATTCTTTCCTGCCTTTCTTCCAAAGGTCACATACACATCATAAACTGTTTTAATCGATATTGGAAAACTCTTGCGGTTAGGTCTTTTGTATATTTCTTGCCACTTTAGGAATATTTTTCTTTGTATTTTGTTTTATACAGTCTGCTTCTGGTTCCAAAAATAAACTTCCCAAATGTGGCCGACGCTAGAGCTCACCAATCTGAATTCTTCAGTTTGTGAGTGATTACTATCCTTCACAGCCTTTGTGTATCATGGGTGGTTCGTCTTCATATCTTCACATCAGCTTCTTGTTGACCAGAGACCATCATTGCTGAGCGTTATTAAGCAGTATCTGCTTAAATGTCTCCCCCACACATCTACTGACCTTCACCTGAGTCTAATTTCACATTCTGCTTTAGACCAAATATAAGACATAAATCGGCAATTGAAATACCTGGCTCTTTTCAACCATTCGGGGGTACCTCCGTACGTGGATGAACACATGATCAGCTGAGAGTGACTCCATTCTCCCAATTTCTCTGGATCTGTGATGTCTGTTCGATGACGCCACATTCCAGTGGGAAGCTTCCTCCGTGACCACTGATTCTCTCAAATGAAAAATCCTCTAACTCGATGGACTGATCCTTCAGCTGTGACTGTCCCATCTCCCTCATTTCTGCCCTCACTCTGTCCCCTCCTTCCCAGAACAATGATAGATCTCTCCTTGTTCTCATTTCCTACTGCATTAGAATCAAAATTTACAGAATCATCCTCCGCCACTCCCAGCACCTTCAGCAGGACAGCACCATCAAACACATCTTCCCTTCCCGTTCACTGTCAGTCTTTCACAGGGACCATTCCCTCTGTGACACCCTCCACCACCCGGAACACTTCCACACTGCCCCCATGGCCCCTTCCTATGCAATTACAGAAGCTGCAACACTTGCCCATTGACCTCTTCCCTCCTCACTCTCTCAGGCCTCAATCACACCTTCCAGATGAAGCAACATTTCACTTGTACTCTTTCAATCCAGTCTCCTATCTTTGCTGCTCGCACTGCAGTCTCCTTTACATTAGCGGCCAATCAGGAACTGCTTTGAGGAACATCTCCACTCTGTCTGTAGGAATGACCCCAAACTTCTGATTGTTATCCATTTCAATAATCTACCTTGTTCTGAAGCTAATCAGATTTCTTTGAAGAGGTAACACGCAGGTTAGATAAAGGAGAGCCAATGGGAGTTAAATATGTGCACTTCCAGAAGGCATCTGATAATGTACTACATAAGTGGCTGCAGAGTTAGACAAGGGCCAGTGGTTTAATTGGCCAGGTATTAACATCAGCTGTCTGACAGGAGGCACAGTGGAGATAAAATGGTCCTTCTCAACGTAGCAGCCGGTGAAGAGTAACACAAGGGACAGAGTTAGGTCCACAACATTTCACTTTCGAGGTTAATGATCTGGATGGCAGAACTGAGGGCATTCTGGCGACATTTGCAGATGATGCAAAGATAGTGGAGTAGCGTGTATTATTCAGGAGGCAGGGAGCCTGCAGAAATATTTCGACAGTTCAGGAGAGTGTGAAAAGGAGTGGTAGATGAAATACAATATGGGAGAGTGTGAGGTCATGCATTTTGATATGAAGAATACAGGCATGGAATATTTGCTAAATGCGAAGAAAATTCAGAAATCTGAAGTGTAAATGGACTTGAGATTCCAAGTCCAGGATTCGCTTAAGAGAAACTTGCAGGAAGAGTCAGTAGTTAAGAAGGTTAA
This sequence comes from Chiloscyllium plagiosum, assembly GCF_037043375.1. NCBI lineage: Eukaryota > Metazoa > Chordata > Chondrichthyes > Orectolobiformes > Hemiscylliidae > Chiloscyllium > Chiloscyllium plagiosum. The sequence goes on along the minus strand of NW_028270152.1, from coordinate 115,468,648 downwards.
TATGAAGTTCTCATTTATCTCGAGAGGACTAGAATATAAAGGTGAAGATTCTGACGCTTTCTACGTCTCTGATCAGACAACATATCCAGCATTTTGTACCTCATACCTTCGGAAGGTTGTATTAAACTTGGAGCGTTTTGAGAGAAGGTTCACCAGAAATGAAAAGCTTAACATATAAGAAACGTTTGCGGACTCTAGTTTATATTCAATGGAGATTAGAAAGATAGGGGGAGGATCTGATTGAAACTCACAGAATACTGAATGGCATGGACAGAGAGGACATTGGGAGGACGTTTGCACTGGCATGACAGACAAGGACCTGAGGGCACAGGCTTAGAGCTAAGGGAAGACCCTTTCAAACGGAGACTAGATGCAACTTCTTTAACTAGAGAGTGGTGAAACTGTGGAATTCCTTACCAACGAAGGCTGTGGAAACCAGATCGTTGAGTATATTTAAAATAGAGACAGATAAGCTCTTGATTGCCAACGGGATCAAACGTTACGGAGAGATAGCAGGGAAATAGGGTTGACAATCTGTCAGTCATAATTGAATGGTGGAGCAGACTCGATTGGCCGAATGTCTTCTTTTCTGCTCCTATAGTTTTGTTGCTGTGGTGTAAAATTATGTCCCAATACATGTGTGAATCATAATGTAACACATGTATTGGGCCAAGCAGTGGAATGTGGTGAAACGGTTAAAAATTATGTCCCAATACATGTGTGAATCTAACCGGAATGGAGGTGTTGCTTAGTCCCGTGTGAATCTTATTACACACCTCCCCGTGTGAATCTTCTTGTCTGTATGTAACCAGAATGGAATGTGTTTTTTAGCCTTGCTCTGCTGTTCACATGAATGTTTATATCTGGAAAAGAGTATATCAGCTGGAAAAGTCTCCAGTTCGGTGAGTCTGCTCCGGGGTTACGTTTAACCGCCGAGCGTGGGTTGTTGGCAACCGCTCTACGAGAACTGACGGCTCCCAGTTCCGGTAACATGTAGAGTGAGTATAAGCCAGACCCGTTGTAAGTATGAGACCTGGTTGTGGCGACGCTGCGGGGAATAAAATGCTCATATTCTAGCAGACTCGCCTCTTGGTCGTTTGTTCTGTGTCAGACTACTCTCCTACGAACCTGACCTTGAGAATTTTTTGAAACAGTTGCCTTATACAATTTCAGTCCTGGAAGGAGCGCTGGCTCAGTGGTTTGCAATGCTGCTTCACAGCAACAAGGACATGGGTTCAATTACATCCTCGGGTGACTGCCTGTGTGGAGATTGCATATTGTCTGTGTGGATTACCTCTGGGTGCTCTGGCTTCCTCCCACAGTTCAAAGATGTGCAGGTTAGGTGAATTGGCCATGCTAAATTGCACATACTGTTCACGAATGTGGAGGTTAGGTGCAATAGTCAAGGGCCAATGTATAGTAATAGTGTAGAGAATGGGTTTGGTTCAGATACCATTTAGAGGGTCAGCATGGACACGGTGGGCCGAAGGGCCTGTTTCCACACTGTCAGGATGCTTAGAAAGTGCAGACAGCTGCAATTTTCCAATGAAGCTCAACCCAAGCTCGAATAACACCTCACTTTACACTTTTGTGCGTTCCAGCCTGTAGGGGTTAATATTCAGTTCCATAAATTCACAGCCTGACCCCATTATGGCTGTTCTCCATTTTTCATACACTCTTCCTCCTGGGCTCTCTACGATTGCGTCTTGTTTATCTTGCACTCAACAGAGAAATTTTTTTTCTAATACTTGCACATTAATTTGCACCCATTTTACATATGTGTCTCTTTCACCACAATTTAAAGCCCATTTGTGTTTTGCACTGGGCCCCTAAACACTCTTTCCTACCTCTGCCAACATGCTAAAACGCTCACTTTCAAACCCTTTCTGAAGCAGTTTTACACTGGACTTGGAAGTTTAACATTGTTTCGTTGTCTCTGCAGACGTTGCCAGACCCACTGAGTTCGTTCAAAAATGAAAGGTCACAGAACTTATTTTCAATATAGCAAAGACCAGTGGATATTGGAAATACGAAACAAAAACAAAAATTGTTGCAGACACCAAGAGCTTTGAAGAACAGTCACAGGACCCGAAAGAATATCTCTGCTTTCACTCCCCAGATGCTGCCAGACACGTTTAGTGTTCTTGAACAAGTTTCAAACACGTCTGTCAAAAGTGCTCAAATGCCCGGTCCAACATGCAGTTCCATACAACGGGAAGTGAACAATAACGCAAAGTGCACAAATTGATTTGTTTTGAAACTGAGTTCTGAATCATGGTGAGGGAGAGAAACACATTCACTTTCAACAAATGATGGCACTACTGGAAGGGAAATGATTCAGATTCAGATGAAAATGTTAAATGCGCTTGAGGAACCTAAAATTGGAGGCATGACATCATGAAGGAACACTAACAGGACGAGAATTAATAAAAAGCGTTCCCGCATCAGAAATCGGGATAGGTCGTGGAGTATAGGGGTGATGGGTGAATGGATCCCAGTGTGAATTGGGGACAGGCAGCAGAATTGTATTGCACATATTGCAGCTCAGGCTGGGAATTCATGTGATGCTGCGAATCATAGCAGCAGCAGCAACAGAACCAGAATTATATTCAACCACAATCTGTAACTTTTTCCCCGGTTTTATCCCTCAGTCTAACATTACCATGAAGCTGATCTATGGTTCAGTGATGCGTGTGGGAGAAAATGCCAGGGTCAGAACCCTATGTACCTGAACCTGAAGACAACGCATTAAAGCTACCGCACTTACTGCTTACATTAACAAACAGCAGAAATAACATCTGATAGAGAGGACGCAATGATCCCAAGACGATGACCACTTCTTTTCAGAATTGCTGCTGATCTGTCTACCGTTGTTCATAACTGATTGTTAGAAACCTTGTTCCTTCTGTTAGAGACGGTTCAAGAACTTCCCTCCTATTACAGTTTTGTTTGTACCATTGAAATACTACAGTGCCTTTCCCTGTGAGGAATGATGTAAAATACTGGGGTAAATTATCTGCCTATTTCCTATAGCCAGCTCCTCAGTCATACTCTCCAAATGGACTCAATATGCGTTCCTGACATCATTTTTACCTAAGGTCACACAGTCATCTTGAACATTGTTTATGTACACAGAAAAGTTTATGATGCTTATTTTTTATATTCCTTGCTAATTTTCTTACATCATATCTTTTATTCCCTTTACTTCGCTTTTTAGATTCATGCAGTCAGATCATGCACAAACAGACCCTTTGGTACAACCTGTCCACGCTGACCAGGTTTTCCAAATTGGATTAGTCCCATCTGATTGCATTTTACCCTTATGTATATAAAGTTTCCCATTCCTATGTTTGTACAAATGCCTTTTAAATGTTGTAGCAGTATTTGCATTTACCGTTCTTCCTCTGACAGCTCTTTCCATACACACATCACCTTCTGTGTGAAAGCTTTGCCGCTTCATCCCTTTTGAATATGCCACCTTTCACCTTTAACCTATATCCTCTATGTTTGGACTCCCCTATCCTGTGGAAAAGACCTTGGCTATTCACTATATCCATGCCTCTCATGATTTTATAAACTTTTATAATGCCACCCCTCAACATCCTCCACTCCATCTGATAATACTTCAAGAACAGGCAATTAAATATAAGCACTGCAAAATTGAAACAATATTGGTGGGCGGCACGGTGGCACAGTGGTTAGCACTGCTGCCTCACAGCGCCAGAGACCCGGGTTCAATTCCCGACTCAGGCGACTGACTGTGTGGAGTTTGCACATTCTCCCCGTGTCTGCGTGGGTTTCCTCCGGGTGCTCCGGTTTCCTCCCACAATCCAAAAAATGTGCGAGTCAGGTGAATTGGCCATGCTAAATTGCCCGTAGTGTTAGGTTAAAGGGGTAAATGTAGGGGTATGGGTGGGTTGCGCTTCGGTGGGTCGGTGTGGACTTGTTGGGCCGAAGGGCCTGTTTCCACACGGTAAGTAATCTAATCTAATCTAATCTAATCTAAAAAAATGACAGGTAAACAACACTCAGACCAAACTTCATACTGTGATTTGTTTTTCTCCATGTTACAGTACTAAGGCAGCATGAAACTCTTGCTAGTATCTATAGGAAGTCAAACACCTGAATTTCTTTGTCTAAAGGGGGTGATGATCTCTCCAGTGAAAACGTATCTCTGATCAGATCTATGTAATAAAGGGAATTCTTAGACCACACGGACAGCGTGCGTTTGCCTTTAGCAGGGTGAGATGAAGTCTGAGTATACCTTTTGAAATTTGGATCACCGTCTGAATTTAGTGCAAAGCGGGAGAGGTGTTTTCAATAAGGTTTACTCCAAGAAGGAAACTTTACAGAATGAGATGTGAGTGGGAGGTGTAAAGCAGCATGAATGATGAGGCCGAGCCACACTGAGACCAGAGGCAAAGTGGCAGCACAAAACACAGCTTGATGCTAGTGCAGGGAAAGGAGATTCAATCAAAGAGCTTCAAGTGAAGTGGGGCGGCATCATAATGTAAGAGAATGTACTCAGTAATTTGAGAGGGAGAACCTGGAATCAGGAAGGGGAGAGGAGCAGCGAAGACGATGGAGCAGCAATGGCAGGGATTTCTGGGGATAATTCAGGAAGCACAACTTAAAGTCATGCCCAGCATCTGCTTATGGTCCCGAGAATAAACATCCTAATTCTGGCCCTACACTAATGCGCATCAAAAGTATCCTTGCCAACCTTTGTCAACCATGGGTACTTCATCTTCTTATGGAGTCCTTCTTTTTGAAAGAAACAATAATTGCTGAGCATTATGGGATATCTGCTTGAATGTCTGCTTACGTATAAGCACGGAACTTCCCCTCAGTCTATATCCACATCTCGCTTCAGACCAGATGTGAGATAGAAATCCTCAATTTAAATACATGGTTCTTTTAAATAATTCAGGGGGATCTTCTGCATGTAGCTAAACACATGATCAGCGTAGGCTTATTGCATTCGCCCAGTTTCTCCATCTCTGTTGTTTCTGTTTGATGATGCCACATTCCAGTGAGCTTCTTCTGACGTGACCTCCTTTTCCTTCAAACCAGAAATCCCCTAACTACGGTGGACAGCGCCTTCAGCTGTGACTGCCCTATGTCCCACGCTTCTGCTCTCACTCCATTCCCTCCTTCCCAGAACAATGATAGACCTCCCCTTGTCGTCGCTTCTAACTGCATTAGAATCCACATTCACTGACTCATCTTCCGCCACTTCCACCATCTCCAGCAGGACAGCAACATCAAACACATCTTCCACTCGCGTCCCTCTGTGACACCCTCCATCAACCCGAACACTTCCCCACTCCCCCATGACACCTTCCCATGCAATGACAGAAACTACAACACGAGTTTATTAATGACTTTGATGAGGGAGTCGAAGGGAGGGTCAGTAAATTTGCAGATGATACGAAGATTGGTGGAGTTATGGATAGTGAGGGGGGCTCTTGTCGGCTGCAAAGGGACTTGGATATGATGCAGAGCTGGGCTGAGGAGTGGCAGATGGAGTTCAACCCTGCCAAGTGTGAGGTTGTCCATTTTGGAAAGACAAATAAGAATACGGAATACAGGGTTAACGACAGGGTTCTTAGTGAGGTGGAGGAACAGAGGGATCTTGGGGTCTATGTTCATAGGTCTTTGAAAGTTGCCATTCAGGTGGATAGAGCTTGTAAGAAGGTCTATGGTGTATTAGCGTTCATTAGCAGAGGGATTGAATTCAAGAGTCGTGAAGCGATGTTGCAACTGTACAGGACTTTGGTTAGGCCACATTTGGAGTACTGTGTGCAGTTCTGGTCGCCTCACTTTAGGAAAGATGTGGAAGCTTTGGAGAGGGTGCAGAGAAGATTTACCAGGATGTTGCCTGGAATGGAGAATAGGTCGTGCGAGGATAGGTTGAGAGTGCTAGGCCTTTTCTCATTAGAACGGCGAAGGATGAGGGGTGACTTGATAGAGGTTTATAAGATGATCAGAGGAATAGATAGAGTAGACAATCAGAAACTTTTTCCCCGGGTACAACAGAGTGTTACAAGGGGACATAAATTTAAGGTGAAGGGTGGAAGGTATAGGGGAGATGTCAGGGGTGGGTTCTTTAACCAGAGAGTGGTGGGGGCATGAAATGCACTGCCTATGGGAATGGTAGAGTCAGAATCTTTGGCGACCTTTAAACGGCAATTGGATAGGTACATGGATGGGTGCTTAAGCTAGGACAAATGCTTGGCACAACATCGTGGGCCGAAGGGCCTGTTCTGTGCTGTATTGTTCTATGTTCTATGTTCTATGAGCCCATTCACCTCTTCCCTCCTCACTGTCCAGGGTCCCAATCACACCTCCCAGGTGAAGTAGCATTTTACTTTAACTCTTTCTATCCGGTCTCCTGTCACAGTGCGGTCTCCTTTACATTGGGGAGACCAAACAGAGACTGCTTTGAGGAACACTTCCACTCTGTCTGTAGGAATAACCCTGACCCTCTCATTCCTTCCCATTTCAATAATCTACCCTGTTCCCATCCGAGCATTTCGGTCCTGAGCTGCTGCAATGTTCCAATGAAGCACTACTCAAGCTCGAGTAACATCTTACTTTACACTTTGATGTGTTACAGCCTGTAGTTGTCAATATACAATTCCAAATATACAGTCTGACCCCATTATGGCTGTTCTCCATCTTTCATGCATTCTGCTTCCTGGCCTAACAATGATCTTGGCCTCCCAATGATCTAGTCTGTATCTTGTTTATTCTGCACTCAATAGAGGCAACCCATTTCTCCCATCTACACTTTAATTTACAACCATTTTACATCTGTTTCTCTTTCACCACAATTAAAAGCCCATTCCTCTGTGCCATTGCACTTCCACATGCTCTGTTTCCCATCATCCCTCGTCCACTTTTGCCAAGGCAATAAGGAGCCCTTTTCAGTTTTGAACAAGGGCCACACTGGACTTGAAACGCTACCTCTGTTTCTCTGTCTCCACAGATGCTGCCAGACCTGCTGAGTTTCTCCAGAAATTTCTGGTTTTGAACATGTTCAAAGATGCGTGTCAAAGCTGCTCAAATGTCCTGACCCACATGGAGTGCCGTACACTTGGAAGTGAAAAATAACACAAGGTGCACATCTACCTTGGTTCTGAAACTACATAAGACTGGAATCATTGAAACTTCAGAGTTCTTAATAAAAGCCATGGAAAGAAACAGAGGGAAGCACATTCAATTTAAACACCGAAAGTGGTACGACTGGAAGGGAAAACATTCAGATGAATGTTAGAATTAGAGTCGTTGCAGTGTGGATACAGGCCCTTCAGCCCAACAAGTCCACACCGATCCTCTGAAGAGTAAACCAAACAGACCCATTCTCCTGTTTTATATTTACCCCTGGCTAGTGCACCTAACCTACATATCCCTGAACATTACAATTCACCTAATCTGCACATTTTTGGTTTGTGGGAGGGAACCAAAGCACCCAGAAGAAACCCACAGGGAGAATGTGCAAGTTCCACATAGACAGTCGCCAGAGGATGGAATCGAACCTGGGTCCCTAGCACTGTGAGGCAGCAGCACTAACCACTGAGTCATGGTGCTGCCTCACGGAATATGTTTAGGAGTTTTGAAAAAAATTACAAGAGGTGTGACACCATTGACAGACACTCATAGGAATGAGAATATTAAAATGGAAGTGTCACTACATCAGAAACCAGAGTAGGTCAAGGGATGATGGGTGAATGGGTCTCGGTGTGAACTGGGGGACAGACAGAAGAAATGCATTGCAGAAATCGCAGCTGAAAACTGGGAATTTATGTGGTATTGTAGATCACAGCTGGACAGAAGGAGCATTGCATTGAATCACAATCTGTAACTGTTTGCCCAGTTTAATCCGTCAGTTTATCATCCCCATTTTTAAATAGATATTTTTATTAGAAATTTAACATTTTTACACGTTTACAAAAATAAACAAAACTCTCAAACATTGATATACAATTAAATCTTAAATAAATAATAACCAAAATTGAACAAAAGAAAAATACCGAGAAAAACAAACTACTAATCTAACCTACAACTAACCCGAATGTATAATTAAGTCTCTTACATTATTCAAATAAGAGAAAGGAAAAAAAAAAACAATGGATAACACAGAAATTGGGTAGCGAGATATATGCTCGGAATGTGTTAACATCAAATGTAACAAAACTCATATTCATGCGGGATTCCTCTCCCAAGGGGCCCCGGACCAGCCAGGTTTGTAGTCTCAATTAAATAAAAGCCCTTGTTAGGATAGCCGAGATATCTGTATTTATGTAATTCAAGAATGGCTGCCATATTTTATGAAATAATTCGGTCTTTCGGTGCACCATATTTGTAAGGAAGTCAAGGGCAATACGTTCCATAATTAATCTGTGCCAATATGAAAGTCCAAGGGGGGCCCGCAGCCACCCAGTTTACCAAAATATTTTTCCTTGCACAGAAAGAGAGAATAGAAAATAATCTCTTCCCGTTCAAAGTTTGGGAGAATATTTGTGGCTCGGGTGCTCGTTGTTGTGGTTCTGTTTGCCGAGCTGGGAATTTGTCTTGCAAACGTTTCGTCCCCTGTCTAGGTGACATCCTCAGTGCTTGGGAGCCTCCTGTGAAGCGCTTCTGTGCTGTTTCTTCCGTCATTTATAGTGGCCGCTTCCGGTTGTCAGTTCCAGCTGTCCACTGTAGTGGCCGGTATATTGGGTCCAGGTCGATGTGTTTGTTGATAGAGTCTGCGGATGAGTGCCATGCCTCTAGGAATTCCCTGGCTGTTCTATGTTTGGCTTGTCCTATAATGGTAGTGCTGTCCCAGTCGAATTCATGTTGCTTTTCATCTGTGTGTGTGGCTACTAACGATAGTTGGTCGTGTCGTTTCGTGGCTAGTTGGTGTTCCATGAGTGCCGTTAGAAACAGCACAGAAGCGCTTCACAGGAGGCTCCCAAGCACTGAGGATGTCACCTTGACAGGGAACGAAACGTTTGCAAGACAAATTCCCAGCTCGCCGAACAGAATCACAACAATCTCTTCCCGTGCATATCCAGGGAGGGTAAGTTTGAAAAGCCCAAAAGGAGAGATACAGGGTCCAGTTTAATTTCCGTTCCTAAAATTTCTCTCAGGGTACTTGCTACTTTAGTTCAGTATCTACGGATCTTACGACAGGTCCATAGGCAATGTACAAGAGTGCCCACCTCTATTTTACATTTGGGACACATTGGAGATGCTCCTGCTTTAACTATTGCCAATCAATCCGATGCTATATGGGGCCTATGAAGTATCTTCAGCTGGGTAGCCTGAGTTCTGTTGCAGATGGTGATTCTTCTGGCGTTTTCCCAAATGTACTTCCACATTTCTATGGAGATTTCTAGTCCCAAATCCTGATCCCATTTCTTAAGTAGACTGTCCATATCTCCGGATACTTCATCATGTCGTAAATGATAAATAGTACTGACGGAAGATACCCCCATTGGTCGTAGTACTCTACATTCTCTATCTGATTTATAAAGACTATCTAATAACGTAGTCTTCTTCTGTATATAATCTCGAATTTGGAAGTATCAAAAGAGGTCTCCATTCGGTAATCCGAATTTCTGACACAGCTGTTCAAAAGACATCAGGACCCCATCTTTAAATCGGTCCCCTAGACATGAGATACCCCTGGATCTCCAGAGTTTAAAAGTGGCATCTGTAAATCCCCATTCTCCCACTATCGGAGCATAGGGGGATGTCTTATGTGAGTTGCCCTCATTTTGCCGCATTATATTCTAAGCTTTAATTGTGTTTAGTATTATAGGGTTTTTACAGTGATCTGTAATGATTTTCCTCTTGTTTGAAAATAAAAGGTTAATAAATGGGCATTTTACTTGAGAAGCCTCGATGTCCAGCCAGATTGATTGCGGGTCAGACAAGACCCAATCAGCTATGTAACTTAATAGGGAATTTAACTGATATTTCCTAAAATCTGGGAAATCCAATCTTCCCCTTGCCTGTGGAAGCTATAGCTTATTCAGCTTAATGAGGGGCCGTCTATAATTCCAGATAAAGGTATCCAACCAGCCATATAATTTACGTAGTGCCAGCCTCGGCAGCATCACCGGAAGCATTTTCAAAGGGTATAGGAGACCGGACAGGACATTCATTTTAATTAGTGCTATTCTACCTAGCCAAGAAATTGGAAGGTCTCCCCATCGCTGGAGGTCCTGCCTTATCCTTTCCAGTAAATGCACAAAGTTAGCCTTGTAAAACTGACCACATACTGGGGTAATAAAAATGCCTAAATATAAGAAACCCTCCAGGGACCAATGAAAGGGAAAATGGGATCCGTCCACTAAGTGGGGTATCATAGCTAGGCCACCCATTGGCATAGCCTCCGATTTTGAGAAATTATTTTTATAGCCTGAAAATGCGCTAAATGTATTAATAACTTGGATTAAGTGAGGTACGGACCTCAGAGGATTACTGAGGAATAGAATAACATCATCTGCATAAAGGGTAATTTTATGTTTACCTGTACCAATCCTCGGGGCCGTTATTTTAGCATCAGCACGTATAGCTTCTGCTCGTGGTTCAATTATTAGCGTAAATAACAATGGCGAGAGAGGGCATCCCTGACGGCAGCACCTATCCACACTGAAGCTATACGAACCTAATCCGTTGGTAAGCACAACTGCTTTAAATCACTATACAATGTTGAGACCCATTTGATAAACACCTTTCCAACGCCAAACCTATCCAATGTGTAAAACAAATAGGATCATTCAACCCTATCGAATGCCTTTTCCACGTCTAATGAGACTACTACTCCTGGTATGTTTCCCTGACAGCAGGCTTGAATCATATTCAAAACCTTTCTAATATTATTGGATGATCTATGGCCCTTAATAAACCACGTCAGATCCTCCTTTATGATATAGAACATAGAACATAGAACAATACAGCACAGAACAGGCCCTTCGGCCCACGATGTTGTGCCGAACTTCTAACCTAGATTAAGTACCCATCCATGTACCTATCCAAATGCCGCTTAAAGGTAGCCAATGATTCCGGCTCTACCACTCCCACGGGCAGCGCATTCCATGCCCCCACCACTCTCTGGGTAAAGAACCCACCCCTGACATCTCCCCTATACCTTCCACCCTTCACCTTAAATTTATGTCCCCTTGTAACACTCTGTTGTACCCGGGGAAAAAGTTTCTGACTGTCTACTCTATCTATTCCTCTGATCATCTTATAAACCTCTATCAAGTCACCCCTCATCCTTCGCCGTTCCAAAGAGAAAAGGCCGAGAACTCTCAACCTATCCTCGTAAGACTTCCTCTCCATTCCAGGCAACATCCTGGTAAATCTTCTCTGCATCCTCTCCAAAGCGTCCACATCTTTCCTAAAGTGAGGCGACCAGAACTGCACACAGTACTCCAACTGTGGCCTTACCAAAGTCCTGTACAGCTGCAACATCACTTCACGACTCTTGAATTCAATCCCTCTGCTAATGAACGATAATACTCCATAGGCCTTCTTACAAACTCTATCCACCTGAGTGGCAACCTTCAAAGATCTATGTACATAGACCCCAAGATCCCTCTGTTCCTCCACCTCACTAAGAACCCTACCATTAACCCTGTATTCCGCATTCTTATTTGTTCTTCCAAAATGGACAACCTCACACTTGGCAGGGTTGAACTCCATCTGCCACTCCTCAGCCCAGCTCTGCATCATATCTAAGTCCCTCTGCAGCCGACAACAGCCCTCCTCACTGTCCACAACTCCACCTATCTTCGTATCATCTGCAAATTTACTGACCCACCCTTCGACTCCCTCATCTAAGTCATTAATAAAAATTACAAACAGGAGAGGACCCAGAACTGATCCCTGCGGAACTCCCCTTGTAACTGGGCTCCAGGCTGAATATTTCCCATCTACCACCACTCTCTGCCTTCGACCGGTTAGCCAGTTTTCTATCCAATTGGCCAAATTTCCCTCTATCCCATGCCTCCTGACTTTCCGCATAAGCCTACCATGGGGAATCTTATCAAATGCCTTACTAAAATCCATGTACACTACATCCACTGCTCTACCCTCATCCACATGCTTGGTCACCTCCTCGAAGAATTCAATAAGACTTGTAAGGCAAGACCTACCCTTCACAAATCCGTGCTGGCTGTCCCTAATCAAGCAGTGTCTTTCCAGATACTCATAATTCCTATCCCTTAGTACCCTTTCCATTACTTTGCCTACCACAGAAGTAAGACTAACAGGCCTGTAATTCCCGGGGTTATCCCTATTCCCTTTTTTGAACAGGGGCACAACATTCGCTACTCCCCAATCCCCTGGTGCCACCCCCGTTGCCAGTGAAGACGAGAAGATCATTGCCAACGGCACTGCAATTTCCTCTCTTGCTTCCCACATAATCCTAGGATATATCCCGTCAGGCCCGGGGGACTTGTCTATCCTCAAGTTGTTCAAAATGTCCAACACATCTTCCTTCCTAACAGGTATCTCTTCTAGCTTACCAGTCCATTTCACACTCTCCTCTTCTACAATACGGTCCCTCTCGTTCGTAAATACTGAAGAGAAGTACTTGTTCAAGACCTCTTCTATCTCTTCCGACTCAATACACAGTCTCCCACTACTGTCCTTGATCGGACCTACCCTCGTTCTCGTCATTCTCAGGTTTCTCACATACGCATAAAATGCCTTGGGGTTATCCTTGATCCTATCCGCCAACGATTTTTCATGCCCTCTCTTAGCTCTCCTAATCCCTTTCTTCAGGTCCCTTCTGGCTATCCTGTATCCCTCCAATGCTCTGTCTGAATTCTGTTTCCTCAACCTTATGTAAGCCTCCTTCTTCCTCTTTACCAGACATTCAACCTCTCTCGTCAACCAAGGCTCCCTCACACGACCATTTCTTTCCTGCCTGATAGGTACATACATATCATGGACACGTCGTATCTGCTCTTTGAAAAAGTTCCACATTTCCACCACATCCTTCCCTGACAGCCTATGCTCCCAACGTATGCTCCTCAAATCCTGCCTTACAGCATCGTAATTTCCCTTCCCCCAATTATAAAATCTACCTTGTTGTGCGCACCTATCTCTCTCCATAACCAAGGTGAAAGTCACAGAATTGTGGTCACCATCACCAAAATGTTCACCCACTAACAAGCCCACCACTTGTCCCGGTTCATTACCGAGTATCAAATCCAATATGCCCTCCCCTCTGGTTGTACAATCTACATACTGCGTTAGAAAAGCTTCCTGGACACACTGCACAAACACCGCCCCATCCAATCTACTTGATCTAAAGAGCTTCCAATCAATATTTGGGAAGTTGAAGTCGCCCATGACTACGACCCTGTGGCTTCTGCGCCTTTCCAAAATCTGTTTCCCAATCTGTTTCTCCACATCTCTGCTGCTATTGGGGGGCCTATAGTAAACACCCAACAAGGTGACTGCACCTTTCCTATTTCTGACTTCAGCCCATACTACCTCCAGAGGCAGATCCCCCTCAAACTTCCTTTCTGCAGCCGTTATACCATTTCTAATTAGCAATGCCACCCCCCCTCCTTTTTTCCCACCCTCCCTAATCTTACTGAAACACCTGTAAATAGGAACCTCCAACAGCCATTCCTGTCCCTCATCTATCCACGTTTCCGTGATGGCCACAGCATCGTAGTCCCAGGTACCGATCCACGCCTTAAGTTCACCCACCTTATTTCTGATACTCCTTGCGTTGAAGTATACGCACTTGAGCCCATCTCTGTGTCCGCAAGTAGTCCCTGTCAGTGCTACCTTCTCCACAGCCTCCCTACAGTCTTGGGCATCCTGACACACAGCTCGCTTACTTGCTGGACTGCATGTCCGGATCCCATCCCCCTGCCAAATTAGTTTAAACCCCCCAGAAGAGTGCTAGCAAACCTACCCCCCAGGATATTGGTGCCCTTTTGGTTCAGGTGCAACCCGACCTGTTTGTACAGGTCCCACCTTCGCCAGAATGCAGTCCAATTGTCCAAATATCTGAAGCCCTCCCTCCTACACCAGCCTTGCAGCCACGTGTTCGACTGCACTCTCTCCCTATTCTTTGCCTCACTGTCACGTGGTACCGGCAACAACCCAGAGATGACGACTCTGTCTATCCTAGCTTTTGGCAGTACCCTTTCTTATCTCAATGCTAACGTTTTAGAAAGGATTTCAAAATTTACATTTAGCAAGGATATTGGCCTGTATGACGTACAATCTTCTGGACCCTTTCCTTTTTTAAGGATAAGAGAGTATTTGCCTCTTTCAACGAAGGCGGGAGTCAGCCCTGCCTGTATGCGTAGTGAAACATGTCCATAAGTGGACCCGCCAATATTCCTGTAAATTCTTTATAGAATTCAGCTTGAAAACCATCCGAGCCATGTGCCTTACCGCTCTGAAGTTTCCTGATTGCGTCAAGTATTTCTTGGACTGTTAGGGGAGCATTTAAGACCGATACCTGTTCCGTAGTTAGGCCCGGAAAGGTCAAATTAAAAAAAAATGATTGCATCCTCCTCGTCCTGTCTTCACAATCCTGCGATTTATATAAATCAGAATAAAATTTTCTAAAGATTGCATTAATCCTTTTATGATCATGAGTCAAAATACCCGTACTTTTCTTGATAGATGTAATAGTTTGAGGGGCCTTTTTTTCTTTGCAAGAAATGCTAAATATCTACCCGGTTTGTCGCCAAATTCATATAACCTTTGTTTTGCAAATAATATTTCTTTCTTTGCCATTTGGGTAAGCGTGGTGTTTAGACCTGTCCTAAAGGACGTAATCCTTTGCAATTTGATAATATAAGGTCTATCAGTGTATGCTGTTTCAGCTGCTTTTTAGCGAGATTCGAGCAGATGCTGTTGTTCTCCCTTTACTTTTTTCTGTGTCCCTGAGTAGGAGATGATCAAAATTCACGCGTAAGCTTTGATGGTCTCCCACATCATTAATGGGTTGCTAGTCGCACCTAAATTAATTTCTAAAAAAAGTTTTAAATTCTTGAGAGAAGTACTTTACAAATTTACTATCTTTCATCAGGAAGGTGTCCATACGCCAATGCGGAGGGGATGTCCCGTTGTTCCTCGCCTTGATTTCCATATATACAGCAGCGTGGTCGGAAATTGCTATACTACCTATTTTACAGGATGATATGGAATTTACAAAAAAAAAAACTAGGGGGCAAAAAACATATCAATTCTGGTATGACATTTATGTGGATTGGAGTAAAAAGAAAAATCTCCGCCCTGTGGATGAAGACATCTCCATACATCTACTAATCCTAATTCTTTGTTCAGATCCACCAATTGTCTAGATCTGGGAGATACTCCTGCAGTACTCTTGGGAATCCTATCTATTTTCGGATCCATCATACAATTAAAGTCTCCCCCTATAATTGTATGACGGGCACCAAGAGCCATCAATTTTGAAAAGGCTTCCTTTATAAATTTAATGGGGTGTGCCGGGGGGCAGTACAAATTTAAAATCCCATATTCCTCTCCATTTATAAGGGCTTTAATCAAAATATATCGTCCAGATTCGTCTTTTATCTGATTGAGGATTTTGAAAGGGAAATTCTTCCGAACTAGAATAACAGCTCCCCTGCTTTTTGAGCTAAAAGAAGAAAAAAAGGCCTGATCAAATCCACCTGTTCTTTATCCGACAGGTGTGTCTCCTGTAGGAGAGCTATATCAACTCTTTCTTTCTTAAGATTTGATAATATTTTCTTCCTTTTGACTGAGGAATTACTCCGCTTGACATTCCAGGTGCACCACTTATCCAACTGATCAACCATAATCATCCGGGCAAATCCGAGACCCCTCGGGAGGGGAAACCCTATCCAGAATATCCCGAACATAGAGCATACAAAATTCACAGAAATAAATGACTCTCTGATACACTCACAACAATATAATAAAAACTATTTCTAAATAATAAAAAAAATATTTAAATGAAGAGTTTCCCCCTTGTTCCCAGGGGGTGTCACTTCCTCTCCAAAGGTCCATCGTATCCTCTCCCAACCAAGTCCCACCCTTGACCCAGGCGCTCCTCAATAGGATGAGGAGAATTCAGATATAACACAAAACTAGAGTTAACAGTGAGTACCCTAGCCACCCCCCCCCCCCCACCACACCTCACACACACACACAGACCAACACCTGGATATATTTGGTAATGTTAATACCATGTATCAACATATATAACTATAAAATTACAACCTCAACAAATAATAATTAAATAGAATAATACAAAATAACAAGGGAAAACAACCCCGCTCCTAGAGACAGAGGTAAAATAGAATAAGGTAACTATCTCCCCCCACCAACATTAACTAAACATACATACACACACATACATACCCACATACATACATAGAATAATAAAAAAAAAACAACCGGGGGGGGGGGGGGAAGAAAAAATCGTTAAATAGAGAACAAGTAAATAAATCCCTCTCCCCACCCCAAGATAATATGAAACAATAATGTAAGAAAAAAGAAAAAAAATGGGGGGATATAAACCAGAGTGGAGGAAAGGCAAACCAACATCCATTATCTCTTACAATGTATCTAAGAGAGTCCAAGAATTCCTTAGACTTTTCTGGCGATCTGAAGTTATACACGGATCCTTCATGGTTAAAGCGTAGCGTCGCTTGGATATTTGAAATTTCAGAAGCATTTTGACAAGTTTCAACAAGGGCTAAAAATTAGCTTGGGAGAGAATAGGGCCCCTGAAAGGTCAATGATGTTGTCTGTGTAGAATCACTGCTGATGGGTGAGATACTGACCAAACATTTTGCGTTCGGATTTACTCTAGAGAAAGACATGGAAGCTCGGGAACTTGGGAAAATACATAGTGATGTCTTGAAAATAGTTCACATTGGAGAATAGGAGGTGCTGAATGTCTTAAAATGCAAAAAGTTAGATAAACCCTTGGGACATGATCAGATGTATCCCAGCGCCTTGTGAGAAACGAGGGAGGAAATTACAGGGCCCCTTCCAGAGATATTTGTATCACCGACAGCTACTATGGACCAGTGAGACTGATGCAGGGGTGGTAAGTTGTTGGAGGAGATTCTGAGAGAAACGATCATCGTGCTTTTGGAAAGGTAAGGACAGATTAATGATCGTCAGCATGGGTTTGTGCATGGGAAATCATGTCTCAAACCTGAGTGTGGAGGTAGACAACTGACAAATCAAAGCAGAGCAGTACACGATGTCCACATGAACTTTAGCAAGACCTTTGGCACGGTTCTGCATGGCAGACTGGTTAGTATGTTTAGATCACACATAACCAGGTAGCACTCACCAACTGGATACAAAACAGGATTGACGGTAAGAGACAGAGCGTGTTCATAGAGGGTTGCTGCTCAAACTGCAGGCCTGTGACCAACGGTGTGCCATGGGGTTCTGTGCCGGGTCACTGTTGTGCATCATTTATATAAACAGTTTGAATGATAACACAGGAGTCATGGTTAGCATGTTTGTGAGTGAAAATGAAATGGGTGATAAAGTGGACAGTGAAGAGGATTATCGAAGAGTGCAATGGGATCAACAGTAGTGCTGGACCAGTAAGGTTAGGAATAGCAGGTGGAGAAATACAAGATGTTGTATTGTGGTAAAGCAGACCAGGCTGGACTTGTACAATTAATGTTAGGGCCATGGGTCGTGTTGTCAATCAGTTCAGTGACCCAGAGACACTGGTACACAGTTCTATGAAAGTAGCGTCACAGGTAGACAGGCTGGTGAAGCAGACGTTTGGGACGGTTACCCTTCATTGGGCAGAGCATTGTGAGTAGGAGTTGGGATGTCATGGTGTATCTGTACAGGATATTAGTGAGGCCACCGTATAAACATTGTTGATTATCTGGTAAAAAATCAACTTGTTCATGTATGTCCTTTAGGGAGGGACATCTGACATAATTACCTGGTCTGGCTCACTTGTGACTCCCGTCCCACAGCAATATGGCTGACTCTGAGCTGCCTCTGGGCAATTAGCAGGAGGGCAATGTATGCTCGTCCCTCCGGTGACATCCTCAGGCCATGAATGAATCAATGAAAAATACATATGTCCATCCCTACCTCTGCAAACAGCTCTAGCTGCAGCAATTCTGGTCTTGTAACATTGATCAGGCCTTTGTCCCTCTCTGTAACACTCTCACCACCTCCGGCACCTTCACCTCTCCCTGTTCCGATCATCTGATTAAATGCTGACAATGTTTCCTCTTCCTACTGTACTCCTGCTAGTAGAATCCCTAGCGATCTCTTTAACAAATGTGTCCACGTTTCTAAACATTGGCTTCTTCAGAATTGATCGTTTTTTTTCATAGAACATAGAACAGTACAGAACAGGCCCTTCAGCCCACATTGTTGTACCGACCACTGATCCTCATGTATGCACCCTTAAATGTCTGTGACCATATGCATGTCCAGGAGTCTCTTAAATATCCCCAATGACCCTGCCTCCACAACTCCACATCTCTTAATCAAATCTGTTAAGTCCTGGGCCAAGACCATCCGAAGTGGGGAAGGAGCATTGGGAAGGTGTCGAGCTCCTCGAGACTTGCTGTGGGGAAAATGGGAATCCAGGAGAAAACAGCACAAGGAGCGCGTGACCACACCAATGCCCCACTCCCCCTTTCCATGGCAACCTTCTGCCCCAAGTGTAACAGAGTCTGTGGAACGCCACATTGGTCTATACAACCAACTCCAGACTCCTCCCCCACCCCCCAACTGAGAGTGGAAGAGAGTCAGCCTCGTCTGTGACCCACCACCAAAGAGATGATACGATACCAAGGAAGAATCCCCTCACAATTATCCCAGTGCCTTTGTTACAAATTCAAACAATTCCCTGCTAATGCAGTATCTAATAATGTGATATCACTCAGTATTTCTCCATGTGGTATCCCTCGCTGTGTCAGTCTATTTGCTGCCTCTGTCAGCATTTCTCCCTCTTACAGATGGTCTGAGATCCTGAGTCAACAGAATTCTCCACTCCAGAGAGATGCAGCAGCACAGGCAAGGGATGGAGACTGGGATTATCGAGATCTCTGCTGGACTCAGTGCCACTCTGCATGTGTTATCCTCATTGCATCAGTCTAATTTCCCATTCTGTCTATTTCTGTCCCATGCAGGTAATCAGGATGTTCCAAACTCCTGTCTCATCCATCACCTCATTGAAGCTGGTTAGTCAGCCAGAGAGAGACGGAGAGGGAGATCTGGAGCCTTCAGTAAATCCTGCAGCCCGTAAGATCACTCACAGTAAACAGTACAGGGTGGAGGTAGTAGACTTCTATATTCAGACACAGAAGACAGGACATGGATACAGAGCTGGGCAAGGAACAGCAACATTCTAGGCTTCATTTTCACCATCTTGTGAGGGTCCTGCTTTCATCTTTGCTGTACTGGTCCTCAATGCAACAGCAAGGAGGATCGCAGGCATCAATCCTGGCCCATGCTGTGTTAGTGATCTCTGTAATATTCTCCAGTCCCAATAATCCTTCCTCTGTTTGGAATCTCCACACCATTCTCTCTATCTCTGTCTCTGTCAGGTTCTCCTATCCCTAACACCCTAATTCCTAAACTTCTGCAGTAGATACTAAACTCCTTCATGCCTGTAAACCCTAACAGTCCTGTCTATCCCTGTAAGCTCCTCCCACCAATACCACACTCCATGTCACTGTATTTGTCTTTAACCTCTCAATCGGTCCCTACCTAGGTAATCTTCTCCAGTTCCTGCAACACTTCCTTCGCTGTGAAAAAATTGTAATCTGCTTATCCTTCTCCAATTCTTTGATCTTTATCTTGTTAAATTTCACCCTCATTCCCGACACCATACCCCTCGCGACCACAGGAACCTCTTTCAGTTTGTGCAACCCTCCCAATTTGAGTAACTGTCTCCAACCCAGTAACCTGGCATTCTCCATTGCCTTCCTATCTATGCAGCCTCCAGAACCTAGAAACCGCCTTATATCTGTAAACGTCTTCAGTCACGACAAACTTCCATATCTCTGTTAGTATGCATAATAATCTCCGAGATGGAACAGCCCTGTCTGTGCCTCTCAGCCTGCCTACCTCTTCCTTTCTCCATCCCTATTCCCTATCTCCAGAATCTAATCTAGCTCCCTCTATCTCTGTAAATTCCTCCAATCCCCAAACCTCTTTGTCCCGCTGACATTCTTGACCAGATGTAACTCTGTTTAACTGTAACATCCTCGAGTCCCTATAAGCCTCCCTATCTCTGTAACCTGTACCCATCTGTTCAACCTCCCCACTACTGAGGAATGACTCCCTGTATTTGCCATAAGGCAGATGGAATGACAGTGAAGAGATATGATGGAACTATCTGTTAGCTGCTGAATGACCATCGCTGGGAGGTGAATGCTGAAGGTTTGTTTGGATAGAGCCATAGAGTCAGAGAGATGTGCAGCATGGAAACCGACCCTTCGATCCAACCCATCCATGCTGAGCAGATATCCCAACCCAGTCTAGTCCCAATCGGCAGACTAGGCAAAAAGCCAACAAGTTGTGAAGGAAGGATTAGGTTAATGCATTAATGAGACAGTCATGTGGATCTGAATATCAAAAGTGGAGCTGAGAATAAACAAGCAGCAGCAACGGTTAGCAGGAGTTCTTTTGTAGGCACCAACCAGTGATCAGATTGTCAATATGGTTACAGTCAGGACACTGAATGTACTTATGGCAAGGGCAGTACAGTAACTGTGTGAGACAGTGGTCTCCATGCCGACTGATACAGCAATGAATATCAATGCTGTAATGGATAGAATCCTGGATTGTATGTGAGATGGTTTTCTATAACATCATATCATATTTGTAGATCAAATGGTGTGTACTAATAAATATCCAGTAATCCCATTATAAAAGAGTTTTGTGAGCAGAGACCCATTATATTATGCAGGACATATTGAGTTTGTGCTCAGACTATGACATGTAGGAGGGGAATGAGGCCATTTGGCCAATTGGGTATGCTCTGTCCTTCAATCAGATCATGGCTGATCTGATACTGTTCAACTCTACTTTCCTGCCTTTTCCACAAAACCCTTGTTTTCCTGATTCATTAAAATCTGGAGGAGTTTACAGAACAGTTGGAGAGATGGACAGAAATAGCAAATTGAGGTTAATCTGGACAAGTGTGAGCTGATGTCAAATTCAAGAAGAAAGTTAGCATACTGAGGGATATTGATAAGCAGAAGGATCTTGGTGCAAGTCAGTAACTGCCAGAAAATGGCAACAGAAGTTTTTCGGATGGGAAGGAAAGCAAATGGAGCACTGGCCTTCATCGTTCACAACGTTGGACACAGTGGTTTGCATCTGATGCTGTAATTGTATCAAATGTTTGTTTGGTCACATTTGGAGTACTGTGCGCAGTTCTCATCTCCACAAAATAGGAAGGATGTGGAGTCTTTGGATAGGGTACAAAAGTGGTTTATCAGCACGTTACCTGTGTTATGTTTTTAATGGTGTCTTAGGTGTTAAGAGGAAATTAAACAAAGTTGGATTGCTTTGTGAGAATATCAGAGGCTGACAGGCGACCAGGTACAGGGATATAACATTAGGACAGGGATAGATAATGTGGATAGTCAGAATCTCTTTTCCAATGTGTAAGTTTCAAATACTAGAGCGCAGAGATTTAAGGTGAGAAAGAGAAAGTTTAAATGAGATTTGTGAGGCAAGTTTTTTTTTAACAGAGAGTGGAAGTTGCCAAGCAAGGTCATAGAAACAGAAATGTGAGTAAAGTTTTGAAATGGCATTTAGACATGAACGGGCAGAGAATGGAGGGTTATGGACCCATGTGCAGGCAGATGGTATGAGTTAGAATAGCATCATGGACAGCATAGACGTGGTGGGCCGAAGGGCCTGTTGCTGTGCTCTACTGTTCTATTTTCTAACTTCCCAGCATCTGCCCGATCAGAGCCCCTCAGAATCTTGGATGGTTCATTCCATTTCTCTCTCATTATCTAAACTTCAATGGGTTCAACCTCAACCTACTCCACCTATTCTCATTAGAAAATCCCTCCATTCCCAGGATCAGCCGAGTGACCCTTCTCTGGACTGCCTCCAATGCGACAATATCTTTCCTTTGGGCACTCACACTACTCATAATATTCGAGGTGTGGTCTGACTTGTACCTTGCATAGTCTTAGCTTGACCTGCCTATTTTTAGACTCCATTCCCTCTGTAATAAATGTCAGCTTTTCATTTGCCTTTTCTATTACCTGCTGAACCTGTGGGCTACCTTTTTCAGATTGATAAACAAGATCTCCCTCAACTCTTTCTGCTGTCAGTCTGAAACCAAATAGTGTTAGCCTGATAGTAAGTCGGGAGCATATTGACATTGTTAGAAAGGATATGTCAATATGCAATAACTGGCCACTTGGAAATATATTTGATAAAAGAGAATTTGTTTTTGAGCCTGTTGGGTTTAATTTGTTGGTGTGAATATAAATGGCAGGTTTGAAAGGGTGTAGAAGGGGTGGAGTGGGATAGGGGATATGCTGTATTTGAAATATCAGAAGCCTTTACGCAATTTTCAATAAGGGCTAAAGAGTAACTTGGGAGAGAATAGGGCCCCTTAAAGATTAGTAAGGTCACCTATGTGTGGAACCAGAGGAGGTGGGTGAGATATTAGACAAAATAGTTTTGTCAGTATTTACTGTGGCGAAAGACATGGAAGCTCGGGAACTTGGGGAAATAAATAGTGATGTTGTGGAAAGATTCCTTAACAGAGAAGGGAAAGTGCTGGAATCTTAAAACAAATAAAGGTAGATCAATCCTCAGTAGCTCATTAGGTTTATCCTAGAATATTGTGGGAAGCTAGGGAAGAGGTTGCAGTGTCCCTTCCAGAGATATTTATATTATCAACAAACGCAGTGAGGTGTCAGAAGACTGGAGGGAACATTATGTTGTTCCATCACATAAGGGCTGCAGGGAAAAGCCAGGAAATTACAGCCCAGTGAGCCCAGTGGTGGGGAAGTTTTTGGAGGAGATTCTGAGAGAAAGGAGCTATGTGTATTTGGAAAGGCAGGGGCTGATTAGAGATAGTCAGCATGGCTTTGTGAGTGGAAAACCGTGTTTCACAAATCGGATTGACTCTTCAAAGAGGTGGCCAAGAGATCGATGAAGGCAGAGCAGTCAACATTGTCCACATGGACAGCGAAGCACTTAACAAGGTTGAAAGGGATGTAGAACATCTAGTCAAGAGGAAGAAGGAAGCTTATTTAAGGTTGAGGAAGCAAGGGTCAGATAGGTTTCTAGAGGGTAACATGGAATAGCACGATGGCCCAGTGGTTAATACTGCTCCCTCATAGCAGCCAGCAGTCCATTTCGATTCCAGCCGCAGGTGTCTATCTGTGTGGAGTTTGCACGTTCTCCCCGTGTCAGCATTGGTTTCCTCCAGGTGCTCCAGTTTCCTCCACCGCCCAAGGATGTGCATTTCAGGTGACTCAGCCATGCTAAATTGCCCATAGTGTTCACGGATGTGTAGGTTTGGTGCATAAGTCGGGGCAAATGGAGAGAATTAGGTTGGGGGATGGTTCTGGTTGGGGTACATTTTGGAGGGTTGATATGGAGTTGTGGGGCCAAATGGCCCATTTCCACACTGTAGGGATTCTCTGAAGGTACCAGTAACGAAATGAAGAATGGACTTAGGACAGCTAGAAGGGGGCATGAAAAAGCTTTGTTGGGAAGGATTAAGGAAAACCGTAAGGCATTCTCCACTTATGTGAGGAACAAGAGGATGGACAGAGTGGGGGTAGGGCCGGTCAGGGATAGTGGAGGGAACTTGTGCCTGGAGTCACAGGAGGTAGGGGATTTCCTTTATGCATACTGTGCTTCAGTATTCACTACTGATAGGGACTTTGTCATTTGTGAGGATAGCGTGAAACAGGCTGATATATGTGAACAGGTTGATGTTAAAATGAGGATGTGCAGAGTATTGTGTAAAACAGAAGGATAGATAAGTCTATTGGACCAGACGGGATGTGCCCAAAGTTACTACACGAAGTGAGGGAAGAGATTGCTGTGCACTTGGCAATTACCTTTGCGCCCTCACTGTCCACTGGAGTTGTACCAGATGGTTGCAGGGCGGCAAGTGTTATTCCCTTGACCAGTAAAGGGAATGCTGATAACGCTGGGAATTTCAGACCTGTCAGTCTTATGTCTGTGGTATGCAGATTATTGGAGAGGACTCCGAGACAGGTTTTATAATTCATTGGAAAATGATAGTTTGATTAGAGATAGTCAACATGGTTTTGTAAGGGGCAGGTCATGCCTTACACATGTTATTGAGTCCTTTGACGATGTGACAAAACACCTTTATGGCTCATTCAGAAAGTACAGAGACATGGGAAACAGGGAAACCTGTCTGTCTGGATACAGAATTCCTGGCCCAAAGAAGATCGAGGGTGATGATGAATGGAAAGCATTCATCCTGGAGCTCAGCGACCAGTGGTTTTCTGCAGGGAGAGGTTACAGGACCTCTGCTCTTTGTGGTTTTATAAATGACTTGGATGTGAGTGGAAGAGTGGGTTAGTAAGTTTGGCAATGCCACGAAGGTTGGTGGAGTGGCTAATGTAGGTTGCAATGGGGCAATGACAGGATGCAGAGCTGGGCTGAGAAGTGGCAGATGTAGTTGAATCTGCAAAAGTATGAAGTCAGTCATTTTGGAAGACTGAATTTGATTGCAGAATGCAGGGTTAAAGGTAGGATCCTTGACAGTGTGGAGGAAAAGAGGGATATTGGGTTCCAAGTCCATAGATCCCTCAAAGTTGCCACACAAGCTAATAGGCTTGTTAAGAAGGAATATATTGTGTGGGATTTCATTAGTTTGGGGATTGAGTTTTAAAGCCGTTCGGTTATGCTGCAGCTGTACAGAGCTCTGGTTAGACCCCACTTGGAATATTGTGTTCAGTTCAGGTTCCCTCATTACAGGATAGATGTGGAAGCTTTAGAGAGGGTAAAGAGGAGATTTACAAGGATGCTTCCTGGACTGGAGAGCATGTCTTATGAAGAAAGCTTGAACAAGCTTAGGCTTTTCTCATTGGAGTGAAGAAGGGTGAGTGGTGACCTGGTAGTGGTGAACAAGATGACGAGAGGCACAGAGAGAGTGAATAGTGAGAGACATTTTTCACCCTGACAAAAATAGCTATTACAAGGGGGTATAATTTTCAGGTGATTCACGGATGGTGAAGGGGAGATTTCAGATGTAGGTTCGTTACATATAGAGTGGTGGGTGAGTGGAATGCACTGCAAGTGGTGGCAGTAAAATTAGCTGCATTCGGGACATTTAATATACTTCTGGATAGGCACATGGATGATAATAGAATGAAGGGTACGTCGGTTAGTTTGATCATACAGTCGGATAAAAGGTTGGCATGGCATCATGGCCGAAGGGTCTTGTGCTGTACTGTTCTGTGTTCTGTGTCTGTATGTTAAATTGGGTAATAAGCTCATATCAATGTAAAAGGATATGGCATTCAGGAGGAGCTAGTCAACTGGATACAAACTTGGCTTGATGGTAGGAGACAGAGGATGATGGGAGACATTTTGTTTTTCTGACTGGAGGCATGTGACCAGTGGTGTAGTGGGCCCACTGTTGTTTGTCATTTGGATACATGGTTTGGATGGGAATATTGGTTTTGTGATAAGTAAGCTTTTTGGCTGACACTGAAATTGGTGGTAAACTGGAGAGTGATGAAGGTTATCTATGAAACAACAGGATGGACAGTACACTGGGATAGTGGACTGAAGAATAGCAGATGGAGTTTAATTAGAAAACTGTGCAGTGTGCAATTTTGATGAAACAAACCAGGTGGGGCGTATATAGTTAATGTTTGGACCCTGGGTAGTGTTGTCAATCAGTGACCCAGGGATGCAGGTACACAATTCCTTGAAAGTGGTGTCACAGGTAGACAGACTGGTGAAGCAGGCGTTTGGGATGTTACCTTCATTGGTCAGAGCATTGAGAGGTGACCAATGGTGTCATGGTGTATCTGTACAAGACATTGGTGAGACCACCGTGAAACCATTGTTGATCAGCAGGATGAACTCATCTAGTTCACTTACCTCCTTTAGGGAAGGACATCTGACACTCTAACCTGGTCTGGCCTACACGTGACTCCAGACCCACAACAATTTGGCTGACTCTGAGCTACCATCTGGGCAATTAGCAGTGGGGGGAAAAAGATTGATGGTCCAATCAGTGGCAGTATCATCCCATGAATGAAAAAATAAAAATACATGTGTCCCTCCCTACCTCTGAAAACCCCTCCAGCTGCAGCAATCCATACTGGCTTTGTAACATCGTTCAGGCCGTGACCATTCTCTGTAACACTCTCACCAGCTCCATCACCTTCCATTCTTCCTGTTCCTATCGCTTCAATATGCCCTGACAATATTACCCCTTCCCAATGCCCTCCCCCTGGTAGCAGACCCTTTTAAACTTATTCCTAAAACACTCTCTAATTTCAGAATTTTAAGTACTTTTTTGGTGATCTTCTCAGCCTCATAATCTAGTATGAACCGTTTTGTCCTGAGTAAGGGACCAGTGGGGATTTCTTGTTGAAGTTATGTCTGTTTCAATGGAATGTCCTTTATTTGAATGATTTGCACTGTTCCTTCAAATGTTTTCCACTGTTCATTTACAGACACACGTTTCAGTCTGTTTCGCCTGTTTTTTTTTGGTCAGTTCTCCTCTCAAAATCATGTAATTGGCTATTTTTATTTCTAGTTGTAGCTTGTCCTTTCTGTGATTCACTTTAAAACTTCATATTTCTTTGAACTGCATTTTCTCACAATTTCCCAGAGGATCTCTCCAGGTGATATTACTCATTCACTAAGTTTCATCACACAACGGTCGCTCTGAGATAGTTACATCCCTAGCCAGTTGCACAATGTGTTATTCAAAGAAACACTGAAAAAAAAATTCTCTGAACTTCTCTTCCAATATCGCTCTTGTCAGTGTGAATGTCCCAGATTTTGGGAATATTGAAGCTTCCCAAAATTATCACAATGCTTTTATTAAAAATTTCAGTTGATTCCTATTCATCGCAGTGATGAGCAATGAAATGCTGTTCGGTTGCTGAAACTGTTCTGCTGCTTGTGTTCTTGGCAAGTAGTAGCCAGAATTTACATTCAGACTGACTCTACTTCATGATCTGATGCCAAATGCTTTCTGTGTAATACCTTTATTATCCATTATTGTTAGCGTTACCCATTTTTCCTGAATTTCCACAAGGTTGTGAAACGTTGAATATTTATGTTCCATCTTTTGTTCTTTCTGGAACCATGTCTCACTGCTGTCTAATTCTCTTTTATCTCTGTGTCACAAATCCATCTACCTTATTGCAGAGACTTTGTCCATTCGAAACAAAACATAATTTACTCTTTCCCACAATTTCCTGTCATAAATGATTCACTGATGTACGGTTTTAACTAAACTTTTTCCCATCCTGTTCCTTTCTGCTTGTCTTCAGGCACATCCCCATGCTGTTCCGATGTTTCCCTTTTCTATTTGGATTTGGAAAGCTCCTTTCACCTGAATCCTGTCTCTGCATCTTCTCTGTTAGTTTACAGCCCTGTCCATAAACCTACCGACATGATTGGCCAGGACACTGCTCCCACCATGGTTCCAGTGGGGCCCAGTGCAACGGGATTGATTTTATTAGCTCATAGGATGTTGGTATCTCAGTCTGACCTGCCTTTCTTGCCCAGCCCTAGCTGCCCTTGAACTGAGTAACTTGCTCGGCCATTTCAGAGGGTCATTGAGAGACAAACACTTTGCTGTGGGTATTGTGTGCAGACCACGTGAGGATAGGCAGATGTCCTTCTAGAAAGGACAAGTGTTTGTATTTTTGTACATTAGCAATTGTCTCATATTTATTTATGGATTGTTAATTATTATCTTTAAAAGTATTGTTTTCAAATTCCCCCATTTCTGATTGTGGGATTCAAACATGTCCCCTCGAACATTAGCTGAAGTTTTGGATACATGCTCTAGCAATAATACCACTAGGCCATCACTTCGCCTGCTAACTGGTTGCTCCTTCCTGACCAGTTATGCCATCATGAAGCAGAATCCCTTCTTCCCACACAATGGATTGATTCTGAGGCCTTCTGATATGATTGTATGAGCCTGATACCTTGCAGCACTCTGGTGATATCATACAGTATCTCTCTCCATGTGGTATCCCTCACTATGTGGATCTAATTGCTGCCTCTCTCAATGC
The DNA here is from genome assembly GCF_037043375.1 of Chiloscyllium plagiosum. Taxonomy (NCBI): domain Eukaryota; kingdom Metazoa; phylum Chordata; class Chondrichthyes; order Orectolobiformes; family Hemiscylliidae; genus Chiloscyllium; species Chiloscyllium plagiosum. Next base: position 115,440,380 of record NW_028270152.1, on the reverse strand, counting down.
ACCTCGCTCTTATAGTTACTCCAGATCCTGAGTCAACAGAATTCTCCACTCCAGGGAGACGCAGCAGCACAGGCCGGGGACGGAGTCTGGGATTTTCCAGATCTCTGTTTTATTCAGGACCATTCTCCATGTGTAATTCTCACTACATCAGTATAAATTCCCATTCTGTGTATTTTTCTGTCTCCTGTAGGTGCTCAGGAAAGTCCTGACTCAATAGATTTCACAGTTGCTGGGTGTCTCGTCCATCACCACATTGAAGATGGTTGGTCAGCCAGAGAGACCAAGGGCAGGGAGATCTGGAGTCTTCAATAAATCCTGCAGTGAGGTAAGATCACTCAGTGTACAGAGCAGAGAGCAATGAGAGGGCTCCAAGCATCGGCTAACAAGACATGACATAGATACAGTGTTGGAGGGGGAGCAGAGTACAGACAAACCTCAGGCTCAATCACCACCCCTGTTGTAAGTTTTGATGTACTGAGACAGTATCGGGAGTGTCACAGTTATCGATCCGGGCCTGTGCAGTCTTAGTGAGCATTAGTACAACAGAGGGGAAAGCAGACTTCCCAACAGAGGGTGGGAATGCTGCCTGGGATCTCTCTTCCATATTCCCCTCTCCAACACTGTATCTTTGGCATGTCGCATGGACCGGTGTCTTCCATAATTTTTAACTCCTATAACAGTTCCTGACCCTGTAACCTTCTCCCTTCCCTATAGTCCCTCCACATATTTGAAATGTACTGCATTCCAGCCTACCATCCCTATCTCTGTAACTTGCTTCAGTGTCTAGTGTGCCTTATCTCGGTAGACTCCTCCTCCAATAACAGACTCATGCAGCACGGAAACAGAACCTTTGCTTTGATCCAACTAGTCGATGCTGAACACGGTTCCTGAACGAGTCGCGTTTCCCTGCAATTGGCCCGTATCCCTTCAAACCTTCTCCTCTCCATGTATCCACCCAAATGTCTTTTTCATGTTGTCATTGTGATTCTCTCCATCACTTCCCCTGGCAGCTCATTAAATTTGTGCACCATGCTCACGGTGAAAAATGTTCTCCTCTGATCCCTTTTAAGTCTTCCCTCTCCCACCTCATATTTCTGCCCTCCAGTTATGGACTCCCCTACCCTGGGGTAGAGACCTTCACTATTCACCTTACCTGTACCCCTCATGGTTTATAAACCTTTATAAGATCACCCCTCAGCCACCTACACCTAATGGAAATATGAAGGATAACGATACAAATATCTCTGCCACGGTCCCCACTGCGACTTTGCCACAATGTTCTGGGATACACTTGTTCAGGACCTAGGACTTTCTATACCTTTGTATTCTAAGACCTCCAGCACAACCTCTTCTGTAATGGGGACTCTTTTCAAAACATCACTGTTTCTTTCCTTTTGTTTCCTAGTCTTTGTACACAGTACGCTCCAACATGAAATATTCATTTTGGGTCGCACCCATTTCCTGTGGTTCCATGCATGGATGGCCTTATTGATCTTTGAGGGGCTCTATTGTCTCTCTAGTAGTCTTTTTGTACTTGTGTGCTGTAGAATCTCTTTGGATTCTCCTTAACCTTATCTGCCAACTCTATCTCATTCCCCCGTGTTGCTTTCCAGCTTATCCAGCCTCTCTGTTTCTGTAAATCCCTCCAGTATCAGTATCATCTTCGTCAATCTTTTTTGTTCGATTTGCAGTTTCCTGAAATAGGATGATCAGAATTCTACACAGTACACCAACTGGAGACCCAGCAATGTCTTGTACAGCCGTATCATGCTGTATCAACCCATTTACTCAATGCTCTGACCCATGAGGGCTAGTGTGCCGAATCTGCTTTCCCCGCCCTGCCCACCTGTGATGCCACTTCCAAGGAACAATGTAAGTGCACCCCTTGGTCTTTCTCCGCTAGACAACACTGTCCAGAGCCCAACCATTAACTGTGTTAGCCTCCCTGGTTTATCTTAACAACACCCAACACCTGCATTCAACTCCCATCTTTCATTTCTTGACCCACTGGCTCAGTTGATTAAGATCACCTTTGATAACTGTATTCGCTGCCAATTATAACATGTATTTTACTATCCACAAATTTACAAACAATAATTCATATATTCTCGTTTATGTCAAACATGCACATGTGTGGATCCTGCACCGATCCTTATGGCACACCGCTGGTCAGAGGCCCCCAGTCTGCACAACAACCCTCTCCCACTACCCTCTATTTCTTACTGTCAAGCCCATTTTGTGTCCGTTTGTGTCCGCCTCCAACAACATTCGCACGACTGACATCAAGCTAATTGGTGTTTAGGCCCCTGGCTTTCCCTCACAGCCTATCCTAAATACTGGCACAACATTAGCCACCCTCCAGACTTCCACCTCACCACCCGTGGCTGTCAGTGATAGGAATATCATTGTAAGTATCTTCCCTAACTTACCCCAATGTCCTAGGATATACATGATTAGTTCCCAGGGAGTTGAATAATTTTAATGTGTTTGAAAACCTTCAGCATCTCCTGTTCTCCAATGTGGGCTCTTTTGAAAATATCATTGTTTATTTCCCTGCTTCCCCAGCGTTTTTTTTCCACAGTAAATTCTGACGTGAATTTCTTGTTTCTGACCTCACTCATTTCCTGTGGGTTCACACTCGAATGGCTTCATTGATCTTTCAGGGGTCACATCCTGTCTCGAGTTAATCTTCTGTTGTTAATATACTTGTAGAATCGCTTTAGATTTTCCTGAACCTTATCTGCCAAAGCTCTGTCAGTTCCCCTTTCGGCCCTCATGGTTTCCCTCTTAAGAGTAGTACTACACCCACAATGTTCTTCAAGGGATTGACTTAATCCAGCTGGCTATATAGGACATGTGTCCCCTTTTGTCTTGACTAGAGCCTCAATATCCCCAGTCATCCAGCATTTCCCACGTGTCAGCATTGTCCTTCACACTAACAGGAATATGCTGGCCCTGAAATCTTAATTTGTCTCTCTTTTGAAAGAATCCCACTTGCCCGACATCCCTTTAATTTCAAATAGCCTCCATGAATCAACTTTTGGACAGTCTTGCCGAATACCTTCTGGACTGGGGCAAGGCCAGTGTTGATCTTTAACTTGTGGACCAGGCCTGTCCTTTTCCATCGCTATTTTCAAACTAATAGAATTGTGGCGACTTTGTTAAAGTTCTGCCCCACAGACACTTCAGCCCCTTTCTCCACCTTGTTTCCGAGGGAAGGTGTTGTTTCATTCCGTTCTCCAGTCGGACCACTTACATACTGACTGAGAAAGTTTTCTTGAACACACTGAACAAATCCCTCCCATCCAAGCTGCGAACATTATGGCAGTCTCAGTCTAGGTTTGGAAAGTTAAATCCCCGACCATTACAATTCTATCATTCTTACAGATATTTGAGATCTCCGACGTATTTGCTGCTCAATTTCCCGCTGACTACTGCAGGCCTGCAGTACCGTCATATCAAACTGATCATCCAGCTGTATTTCTAAGTTCTGCTATTACAGTTTCACTGGGCGATCCCCAGGAATATGCTCTCTAAGCGCTGCAGTGATGTTTTCACTGATCAAAAACACCAATCCCCCTCCTCTCTTGCCTCTCCTTCTATCCTTCCTGTAGCATCTGTCCCCGGAACATTGAGCTGCCTGTCCTGCCCCTCCCTCAGCTGTGTTTCTGTAATTCCTGTGATATCCCTATCCCATGCTCCCATCCATGCCGTGCGTTCATCTGTATAACCTGTTAGGCCCTTTACATTAAAGTAAATGCAGCTTAATTGATGTGTTTTCCCTCATTGCCTACTGTCCTCTTGCCGGGCTTGTTGATTGAAATGATTCTCTTGAAATTCTGTCCCAACCTCAACCTTCAGACTGCAGCCTGAGACCACCCCCCTCACTGGACAACATCCTCACCTTTCATGTCATCTACAAACCTACTAATGATTCCTTCTGCGTTCACATCCAAGTGACTAATGCCCCTAAGGAACAGCAATGGTTCCTGCACAGATCCCTGTGATACACCCGCTGGGCAAAGGCTTTCAATCACAAAACCAACCCACACAACAATTTTGGATCCAATTTGCCAACTTGCCTTGGATCCCATGGGCTCTTCCCATTTGGATGAGGCTTCCACGTGGGACCTTGTCAAAGGCCTGAATGAATTCCATGGAACCCACATCATCTGCACTGCCCTCATCAATATCTTCAATCGTAATTTCAAAGAAATTTCAGCTGATTTCATCAAACATTATCTTCCTCTTCCAAATCCGTGCTGAGTATCACTAATCGATCCCTGCCTTTCCAGTTATTGATTCAACCTGTCCCTTAGCATTGTTCGCAATTACCCTCTCACTGCTGTCAGACTACCTGCTCTGAATTTCCTGGCCTTTCCCTGCTACCCTTCTTGAATAAAGGAACCACATTAGTGATCCTCCAGTTATTAAGCACTTCACCCGTGGCCAGCAAAGTATTAAATATATCCACCAGGGACCTAGCAATCTCCTCCATTACCTCCCATAAGAGTCTGTGATACATTTCATTGGGTACTGGGGATTTCTCCACCTTTATGCCTGTGAAAATATTTAATACCTCCTCCTTATTGATCTTAACATATTCTGGAACCTCACCATCCTGACTGAAATCCCTGGCTGCAATGTTTTTGTCCTGTGTGAATAGAGATGGGTAGTATTCATTGAATACCTCACCTGCTTCCTCTGGCTCCATGCACAGATTATCCCTTTATTTTCTCACAGGCCTCCCTCTTTCTCTGGGAATCATCTTACTCTCACGATTCTGATAAAATACCTGTGGCTTTTCCGCAATCGTATCTGCCAAATATATTTCATGACCATTGTTTGTCCCTCATTTTCCACAATCCCCTTGCACTCTCTATACTTGTGAAGGGTGTCACCTGATTTTATTGCACTGTATTTTCTTTATCGAACTCACGATATCACTTGATCAGTATTCCCTGGACTTGCTGCCTTTACTATTCACTCTTCAAGGAGCACACTGGCCCTGCGTTCTCACTGCATCACTTTAAAATACTCCACTTTCCTAACATGGCCCCAACTGCAGGGAGTTCCTCCCAATCTCTGTTTGCCAGATCCTCTCTAATGATTGCAATACTGATAGGAGACTCAGATGTGAGGGGGAAAGACAGGAGACTGTTTGGCTGCAGAGGAGACCCCAGGATGATGTGCTGCCTCCCGGATGCCAGGGTCAATGATGTCTCTGAGCGGTTACTGAACATTCTGAAGGGGGAGGGGGAGTAGCTAGAGGTCATTGTGCACATCGGTTCACATGACAGAGGTAGGCAAAGGAATGGGGTCCTGAGAAATGAGTACAGGGAGTTGGGTGAGAAGTCAGAAATGCAGGATATTGACGTTAATGATCTCAGTTTACTTCCAGTGCCACGTGCCAGTGAGGATAGAAATAGAAAGATAGGCCGGATGGATGTGTGGCTGGGGAACTGGTGTAGTGGGCAAGATTTTCAGTACTTGGGTCATTGGGGTCTCTTCTGGGGTAGAGGTGACCTGTACAAAGGGGGTGGCTTCCACTTGAAGCAGAGGTGCACTCGTCTTCCAGGGAGGAGATTTGCTAGTGTTACCTAGGAGAATTTAAACTAGTTTGGCAGGGATTTGTGACTCTAAGTAAGAGAGGGATCATCGAAAAGTCAGGGGAAATACATCATCCATCAAGAGCAAGTTACCTATTCAGGATATCCAGGGGCACAGTCGAGGGACAAAAAAGAATTCTGGCTTAAAGGGCATTTATTTCAACACGAGGCCTGACTGGTAAGGCAGACGAGCTCAGAGCACGGATTAGCTCTGGGGACTGGGATATTACAGCCATAACAGAAACATGGCTGAGAGATGGGCAGGACTGGCAGCGCAGAGTTCCAGGATACAGAAACTACAGGCGTAACAGAAGGACAAGTAAGTGAGGAGGGGGTGTTGTCCTGTTGATTAGGAAGGACATAACAACAGTGCTTAGAAATAATACTGATAAGCAGTCATCAAATGAGGCCATATATTTAAAAGTTTGAAACAAAAAGGGGATGGTCAGTCTGCTGCGATCGTGTTCTAGACCCTCAAATAGCCAGCGGGTACGAGAGGAGCAGATGTGTAGTGAGATTGCGAGTACCTATAAAAATAATAGAGTAGTATTGGATGGAGATTTTAACATCCCATGGATTGACTGGGTCACCCAGAGCGTAAAAGTCCTGTACTGAGTGGAATTTGTAAAATGTATCCAAGAAAGTTTCCTAAATCAAGATGTAGAGGTCTCTACGCTACACAGGCGGATGCAGCACTGGACCTCCCCTCAGAAACCGAGGTCAGGCAAGTGACTGAAGTATCAATTGGAGACCACATTGCGTCCAGTGACCACAACTGTCTTTGTTTTAACATAGTTATGGAAAAAGAGCAGACAGGTTGACAGATTTAGGTCTTAAACTGGAACTGGACCAACATTGTGGCCATTCAGCAGGATCGAGCAGGGGTTGATTGGGTGAAGGTAAAAATCACATAACATCAGACTGTAGTCCAGATCGTTTACAGAGGAACCTCGATTATCTGAAGAGATGGGCGGGCGCTATTTCATTCGGATAATTGATTATTCGGCGAAGCGATTCAATGCCTTTCCTCTGGGGCTCGGAGTTTCCAGTCCAGTCTGCTCCCTGTTCAAATGACTAGGTCGAGCTCCCACACCCTGCCAGACCCCAATATACACCCCGCTTGCCTCCAAACCCATCCAATATCGCCCCTCAACGTCGCCACACCCACCTGCCCTAAACTCACTCAACAATGAACCCTGACCCCAAAACCGTCCGACATCACCCTCCAACCGCCACCTGCCCCACTTCTCAAACACGTTCAACATCACTCTCAGTCCGTCCCCAAACCTGTCCACCACCACCCCCGCCCACCAAACCTATTGTCTAATCCATGTCCACGGCCGTGCCCCCAGCTCCACAGCCCCCGTCATCCCCTCACCCTTCTGGACAGCTGGAGTGGACACCAACAGTAAGACATCTACTGCCTTGGGGGTGTAAGTCTCTAAATAGCACCCACCCACACGGAGATGCACACACACGCTCAGACAGCCACACACACAATTTTTTTCCTGCAATATCTCGAAAAGTTCCACCTCTGCCCGGTACAGGACAATGTTCGAGAGAATATCTGGGGGAGGGGGGGGGGGGGGGGGGGGTTAGGATTCACCCCTATATAGAACTCCATGGGAAGTGTGGGGAGAGCGAGAGAGGGTGGGAGGTCAGTCATTTTGAGCTGGTATCTGGGCTCGATGTCCAGGATTGTTCTCGGCAGCATTTCAGTCAGCCGAGATTGTGTTATTTTTTATTCACACTGATAAAAACCAATTAGGGTTGAAACAGCTCTTTGATGTAATGTTTCTATCGGGACCTCGAGATCTCCTTTGGATAATCTGATATTGGGTTAATTAATATTTACATAATCGAGGTCCCTCTGTGTTTGAAAGCGCGAGATTTGGATGCACTGGTGATCATTCTCAAAGATGAAAGACTTAATCTAACCTTGTTTGATATTTCATTCCATGACACTGCATTCCTGTTGCTATAAATTTGGTGCATTAGGATTGTGCTCCACATCCACCTGTTGAAGAAGCAGTGCTTCGAAAGCTAGTGCTTGCAAATAAACCTGTTGGACTATAACCTGGTGTTGTGTGATTATTAACTTTGCCGACCCCAGGCCAACACCGGCACGTCCAAATCATGACTAAAATCGACTGGGCCAGTCTGTTTGAATGAAAAGGAATGACTGGCAAATGGGAGGCTTTTAAAAGTGTGATCTCAAGAATCCAGTATGTCTCTGTTAGGGTGAAGGGAAAAGCTGAAAATGTGTTGCTGGGAAAACGCAGCAGGTCAGGCAGCATCCAAGGAGCAGGAGAATGGACGATTTGAGCATGAGCTCTTCTTCAGGAATTCATGAAGAACAGCTCATGCCCGAAACGTGGATTCTCCTGCTCCTTGGATGCTGCCTGACCTGCTGTGCTTTCCCAGCAACACATTTTTAGCGCTGATCTCCAGCATCTGGCAGTCCTCACTTTCTCCTTGTAGGGAAAAGCTAGCAAGTTTAGGAATCCCTGGCCGATGAAAGGTGTCGTCTCTCTATTCAGGAAAAAAGAGAAAGGCACATATTGTCTTTAATTTTTCCGTATCAATGTAGCCTCTTATAGTCCTAAAGACACGATCAATCTGGGAAGACCCAAAAGGCCTCTCGGGTCCCTGCAGCACTCTTAACCTGTAGAACCCACTCCAAATCATGTGACTTCCAGTTCCTCTAAGACTCACTATCTGTGTAACATTCTCCCATCACTAGCACCCCACTATTAATGTAATCTCCTCCAGTCTCTCTATCCACTATTCATCTCCATAACCTTCTCCAGCACTTAAACCTCTATCTGTGTAAGCGCCACCCTCCCCGACAACCCTGCCCATTTTTTACCATTCTGGAGGAGGTTACTAATGCTCCCTTATCTGTGAAACTGTCTCCAACCAAAATGACTGCCCTTCTGGAAAATCTGTCAGACTCCACACTCTCTGTATCTAACTAATCTGAAAAACCTAAACCTTCCTGCATCTATAAACATCATCCATGACTACCCTCCATATCTCTGTTTGGTCCTCCAGTCTATAAACCCACTTTCTCTCTAAACGTCTCCATTCACCTAAAACACTCCTGTCTGTGTAAACCACTCCATCCTACCAACATCCATATTTGTGTAAACTGCTCCATCCCTCCCAACCTCCCCAGCTCCATGAACTCCTGCAGACCCGACAGCCCTCCACATTTCTGTAACACTCTCGCGGTTCTATGGTCCTCCCTTCCTGTGAAACCACCCCAGTACCCACAGCCCTCCCAGTCTAGGTCGTCTGTTCCAGATCAGACCATTGCTGTTTCTGTTACCTGTGGCACTCCGAGCAAACCTTCCTAATTGTATCTATTCATTCAGATCCCATCCTTTCCTGCGTCCCGAAACACCTTCCTGACATTGTGACCCTCCCTATTTAGAACACAGAACAGTACAGCGCAGTACAGGCCCTTCGGCACTTGATAATGTGCCGATCTTTTATCCTACTCTAACCTACAGACCATTCAAAGAAGAAAAGAACAAAGAAAATTCCATCACAGGACCAGGCCCTTCGGTCTTCCACACCTGTGCCGATCCAGATCTTCTGCCTAAACCTGCTGCCCATTTTCAAAGGATCTGTATCCTTTTGCTTCCTGCCCATTCATGCATCTATCTAGATACATCTTAAATGACGTCATCGTCCCCACCTCAACCACCTCCGCTGGCAACACGTTTTAGGCCCCCATCACCCTCTGCATAAAGAACGTTCCACGTATATCTGTCCTAAACCTTTCTCCTCTCACTTTGAGCTTGTGAGAGGGGAAAGGGCATTCCACACTCTGGGGAAGAAAGCTTCTTGCTATCCACCATGTCTACACATCTCATGAGTTTGAAGACATCAATCAGATCCCCAGTCAACCTTTGTCTTTCCAATAAAATCTATTCAACCTCTCTTTATAGCTTGCCCCTTCCATACCAGACAACATCTGGGTGAACATCCTCTGCACCCTCTCCAAAGCATCCATATCCTTTTGGTAATGTGATGATCAGTACAGTATGTAACATTCCAAATGTGGCCGAAGCAAAATCTAATACAACTGTAACATGACCTGCCAACTTTTTTACTCCACAGCCCGTCCAATGAAGGAAAGCATGCTGTATGCAGCCTTCACCACTCTACTGACCTGCGTTGTCACCTTCGAGGAACAATGGACCTGAATACCTCGGTCTCTCTGTACGTCAGTTTTCCACAGGACTTTTCCATTTACTGTATAATTCACTTTTGAATTGGATCTTGCGAAATGCATCCCCTCGCATTTGCCTGGATTGAACTCCCCATCTGCCATTTCCATGCCCATCTCTCCAATCGATCTATACACTGCAGTGTTCTCTGACTATCCGCGTCACTATCTGCTACTCCACTTAGGGTTATCTGCAAACTTGCTAATCAGACAACTGATATCTTCCTCCAAATCATTTATGTATATCACAAACAAAAGTGGACCCAGCACGGATCACCGTGGAACACCACAGGGCACAGGCCTCCATTTTGAGAAATTCATTTTACTCTAATCCATGTGCACATCCAAAAGTTAATTAAATGTCCGTATTCTTGCTCTCTCTACCACCAACACTGGCAGTGCATTCCACCTACCCACCACTGTGTGTAACGTAGCTACTTCTGACATCTCCCATAAGTCTTCCTCCAAGTACCTTAAAATTATGCCCGGTCGTTATAGCCATATTCACAATGGGAAAATTCTCGGGCCATCAGCTCTGAGTATGCTCTCATCATCTCGTACACCTCTCATCATCTCATACACCTCTATCAAGTCAAGTCTCATCCTTTTTTATTCCAATTAGAAAATCCCTGGCTTCTCCAACATTTTTTCATTAGATCTACCCGACAATCCAGAAAATATCCTTACAAATCTCTGCACCCTCTTCAAAGCTTCCACATCTTTCCTATAATGAGGCGACCGGAACATAACGCAATATTCCAAGTGTGGACGAACCAGGGCTGTATGGAGCTGCAGCTTAACCTCACAGGTCTTAAACTCAATCCCTTGGCTAATGAAAGTTAACACATCACACGCCTTCGTACCACCCCTATCAACTTGGCTGGCATCTTTGAAGGATCGATGGATGTGGACCCCAAGGTTCTTCTGTTTCTTCACACTACCAAGAATCCTGCCTTTAACCCAGTAGAGGTTTTCTGCAGAATCATTCAATCTTAAACCCTCCCTATTTTGGTACCTTCCTCCAGTCCCCACAAAACTCATAAACCGTGAAGCGTCTTCCGTCCCTACAATCCTCCTTAGCTCTGTAATCTGCTTTATTGACGTGAATCCTCAAAACTACCAAAGTCAATTTTAGCCACTTCAATATTTTTAACAACTGCAAAATCCTCCAATCCTGATATTCCTCCCTAACTTTGTAAACCCCACCATCCTCCGTTGCCCTTCTGGGAAACATTGCAGAGGAAGGAAGGGTTGTAGAGTCCGGGTCATGTTACGGAGGTAGGAAGGGCTGCAGAACCTGGAGGATGGTGCAAATGTAGGAAGGGATGGGGATCCTGCAGGAGGTTAGAGGTAACGGGATTCATATAACCTGCAGGATGGGACCGAGACTGTGTTGTGGAAACTGAAGGATATTTAAGTCTGAATGACTCATTTGTTTTTGATTAGACTATTGGCCTGATCTTGATGACCTAAGTTTGCAGATGTTTTCCAGAATTGTCCGTGCACAGCTCCAGATTCCCTGGCTGGGAAATGTGAGTTCAGATGTGAATCTATTTGCCTGACACTGACCGGTGCTGCTCTAATAGAAAGCACTCTCCGTGTATCTGTTAACCTCCGGATCGACAGGACTGACCAGAGCTCACCTCATCGAAGCCTTTGTTTAGAATGTTCTCTTTTTATTATTATTTTCAAGTGACAGTTTTGTGAGATGCAGGAATTGGGGTCATTCCATTTTAAGAGAATGAAACCTTTATCATTGGAGGTTGGGAAGCCTTCAAAAATGAGATAACGGCTTTCCAGAGATAGTAAATAGTATTCCTGTTAGAGTGGAAGGAAACGCTGGTGGGTGTAGGGTATGCTGGATGACGAGAGAACAAAGGTTTAGGTTAAGAAAAAGAAGGAAAAAAATGTCAGGTATAGACACGAGAAATCAGGTGAATCCTCAGACTATAAAGGCAGGAGGAGTATACTGAGGAGGGAAATCAGGAGGGTTAAAAGAGGATATGAGATAGCTTTGTTACTGATGCTCGAGTGTGCTTTATGGTCACTTTAAAATGTCATAATCTCTTTGAATTCCAGTATAATTTCTTGGAGATCTCGGTGTGATATTATTCATTCACTCAGCTTCATCACCGAACGGTCGATCTTCATCCCTACCTTTGGACAATGTGTTATTCAAAGAAACGCTGACAAAAACATTCAAGGAGGATCTCGGCTAATATCACTCTTGCCAACGTGTCTGTCCCAGATTATACAAAGATTGAAGTCTCCAAAAATTATCTCACCGTCTTTGCTACAATTTCTAATGAATTCCTGTTTAATTCTGGGATGAGCAATGAAATACTGCAAGGCAGCATAAAAACTGTTCTCCTGCTTGTGTTTTTGACACATAGCACCAAGAGGTTGCATTCAGGCTGATTCAGCTGCATAATCTGAGGCCAAATACTTTCTCTGTAAACCCTTTGTTATCCATTAGTATCAGGGTTCCCATCTTGCTTTTCCATGCTGCCTGAGATCCTGTAAAGTTGTCTACTGTTGTATATTTATATTCCACCTTTTGTTCAACCTGTAATTACGTCTGTCTGGTGACTAAATCTCATTTTTTTCTCTGTTTCACAAGTCATCTTATTGCAGATACTTTGTCCATTCCACAAAAACAACATTATAATTTCCTCTTCCCCACAATGTCCTGTCATAAACCGATTCATTGATGTACAGTTTTCGTTAATCTCTGTCCCTTCCTGTTCCTTTCTGCTTGTCTTCAGCCACATCCCCATGTTGTTCCGAGGCTTCACATTTTCTCTTTCGATTTGGAAAGGTCCTTTCACCTGAACCCTGTCCCTGCATCCTCTCTGCAAGTTTAAAGCCCTGTCCATTAACCTACTGACGTGACTGGCCAGGACACTGGTCCCAGCAGTGTTGATTTTAATTCACTCGTGAGATATTGCTGTCTCTGGCTGGTCAGCATCGCATACCCACCCTGACCAGCCTTAGAGCTGAGTGGCTTGCCAGACCATTACAGAAGCATTTGAGAGTCAATCCCATTGCTCTGGGTCTGGATTCATATGTAGGCTAGACCGGCAGCCGATAACAGATTTCCTTACTTAAAGGGAACTAAGTAGTAGTTTGGGTATCCCTGCTACCGGAATTAAATTCTGGATGAACACACGAGTGAGAGTAACCCGAGGCCATTGCCTGGCCCACTGATAGCTCCCTCACCCCTGAGTACTGATCCCAGTGCACCTTCTTCGTGACCGTGGTTTGATCGTGATGCCTTCCTGCATTCTGATGATCTCACTCAGTATCACTCCATGTGGTATCTGTCACTGGGAGGGTCTAATTGCTGCCAGTGACTGCACATTTTGTAGCTACTCCAGATCCTGAGCCAACAGAATTCTCCACTCCAGGGAGACGCCGCAGCACAGGCCAGGGATGGAGACTGGGATTTTCCAGATTTCTATGGGACTCGGCGCCATTCTCCATGTGTAACCCTCACTGCATCAGTCTGATTTCCCATTATATTCATTTCTCAGGATGACGCAGGTAATGATTACAGACGCTCACAACAGAATTCACAAATACAGACAAGAAATTGCGCGCCAAAAGTCGTGAATTTCAAAAACCCTGAATCAGGAATGGGCCCAGACCATAGAACGGGCTGTCACCATAGGACAGAACAGGGCCTCACACCGCAAAAAAACGGCACTAAAAGAAAAAATGGCCAAAATAACACAACACACACCTGGGTTAAAAACCTCTCCCACAGACAGCTCACAGACACGGAAAGAAAAATACTGGCCAAGGGACTCAACGACAACCACAGGGACGCCAAGAAAACAGCACTAGAATGCACACTCAGGAACAGTTGACTGACAGAAGAGACACAACAAACAGTGAGGCAAAGTATCGTACTTCTGATAACAAGGAAAAGACAAACACATAATCTCAACACCAAGGACAGGGAAGCACTAAAATCACTAAGAAACGATAAGAACATAATCATACTACAAGCAGACAAAGGCAGAATGACGGTCATCCTGGACAAAGCAGAGTACACTCAAAAAGCACAACAACTACTTGCAGATACCAACAACTACCAAGAGGGAGTTTGACCCCCCCCCCCCCCCCCACAGCTTACCAATAGGATAAATAAAACACTGAGGAATCTTCAAAAAACGGACAGATAACCATGTCTGACCTACAAAGAATTAAACCTGAAAGCAACAACACCCCCAGATTCTACCTAAAGTGCACAAACCAGACATCCCACTCACACCCATTGTATCACTACCAGGGACACCATCACACAAACTGGCTAAAGAACTACAGCAGAACTGAAACACCTGATCAGCGGATCCAGACAATCTATACAATCAACACAGGAATTCTTGGACATCATCAGAAATATACACATAGACAAGGAAGAAACTATGGTCTCATTCGACGTAACGGCACTGTTCACCTCTATTGACAAAACCCTAGCCAGATAAACAATAGCCAACCTGCTGGACATACAGAACAGACAACAGGACGTTGAACCTATCAACAAAGACGGCATACTTAAACTTGTGCCTCACAACACACTTCACATTCAACAACCAGATATACGAACAAATCAACGGCACACCCATGGGCTCACCAATCTCTGGACTCATAGCAGAAGCAGTAATGCAAAGGTTAGAACAAACAGTCTTACCACAAATTCAACACAAACTCTGGGTCAGATATGTTGTACACCTTTGTAATCATTAAAAACACAGAAATAGATAAAACACACCGGATCATCAAAGCCACACTCACAGGAATCCGATTCACGAGAGAAGAAGAAAAGGATAACCAACTCCCATTCCTAGACGTGATGGTACAGAGAGCACCGAACGGAGAATTCACCACAAATGTATACAGGAAAGCCACACACACAGACCAAGTCCTGAACTATGAAAGCAACCACCCCAACACACACAAACGAAGTCGCATCAAGACACTATTCAAAAGGGCCACAACACAATGCAACACAACAGAACTGCAAAAAGAGGAAGAGGAACACCTATACAAGGTTTTCTCCAAAAACGGATACCCGCGCAATTTCATGAACAGATGCCTAAGAGAAAGACAACGGAACGAGGACATGCCACAACTCAAAGGACTAGCCACACTACCATACATCAGGAGCATTTCAGAACTGACAGCTAGACTACTGCGACCACTAGGACTTATAACAGCACACAAACCAACAGCCACGCTCAAACAACAACTCACCAGAACGAAGGACCCGATACCCAGCATGAGCAAAACTAATGTAGTGTACAAAATCCCATGCAAGGACTGCACAAAACATTACATAGGACAAACAGGAAGACAGCTAACGATCCGCATCCATGAACATCAACTAGCCACGAAACGACACGACCAGCTATCCTTAGTAGCCACACACGCAGACGACAAGCAACATGAATTCGACTGGGACAACACTGCCATTATAGGGCAAGCCAAACAAAGAACAGCCAGGGAATTCCTAGAAGCATGGCACTCATCCACAAACTCCATCAACAAACACATCGACCTGGACACAATATACCGGCCACTACAGCGGACGGCTGAAACTGACAACTGGAAGCGGCAGAGACAGACCACTATAAATTCTGGAGGAAACACCACAAAAGCGCTTCACAGGAGGCTCCCAAGTACTGAGGATGTCACCTAGACAGGGGACGAAACGTTTGCAACAAAAACTTCCAGCTCGGCGAACTGAACCACAACAACGAGCACCCGAGCTACAAATCTTCTCACAAACTTTATTCATTTCTCTGTCTCCTGTACGTACTCAGGATGCTCCTGACTCAGCAGAATTCCCAATTCCTGTTTCGTTTATCACCACATTGAAAACAGTTGGTCAGCCAGAGAGATGGTGAGAGAGAGGTCTGGAGCCTTCAGTAAATCCTGCAGATCAGTAAGATTGCTCACAGTGAACAGAGCAGAGTGTATTTAATACATCGAACTTTGGTCCAGAAGACATGACATAGATACAGTGTTGAAGAACGAACACAGAGCATGATGGTCCCAGGCTCAATCCCCATTTCTTGTTCATTTTCATCTCTGCTGTACTGAGCCATCCAATGTCAATACAGTAAGTTGACAGTTACCAAACCAGGCCTGTGCTGTCTTAGTGAGGATCAGTACAATAGAGGGGAGAGCAGGCCTCCCTCAAGGAGATGGTATTGAAACCTGGGATCTTTCTGTTCTATATTCCCTCCTCACCATGTCTCTTGTCGTGTGATAGAGTCATACAGCAAGGAGACATACTTTTTGGTCCAACTTGTTTGTGCCAATGTCCTGAATGCTTGTAATTCCCAGAAAATTTCCTGTTTCTATAACCTCCATCCCTCCCATATTCCCACTGTATATTTGAAACCTACTCCAATGCTGACAACTCTCTCTTTGTGTAAATTGCTGCAGTTTCGATAACATGCCCAATCTCAATAATCTCATCCTGCACTCAGTACAATAATTCCTATTTCTGTAGTTTTGCACAATAATTACAGTGCACCCATCTCTGGACCAAAGTACCCACCTGTGTACCTTCCTCAAGCCCCAAGAAAACAAGAAAACACTGGAACCTTCTGCGGGTCCGATCACACTCCTGCCTCCGGCCTATAGCACCACAATAGCCTTCTCCTGTCCCTACCGAGCTCCTTATCTGTATAACCACCTCCAGACACTTTTCAAACCACAACAGCAGTTTGCTCGTCCACTCCCTACAGCCCTCGCAGCACCTCAAAAACTCTCTCTGCGTAATTCTGCAATTTGGGGCAGCACGGCTCAGTGGTGAGCATTGGTGCCTCACAGCGCCAGGAACCAAGGTTCGAATCCAGCGTTGGGTTCTGTCCGTGTGGAGTTTGCACATTCTCCCCGTGTCTGCGTGAGTTTCCTCCGGGTGCTCCAGTTTCCTCCCACAGTCCAAAGATGTGCAGGTAAGGTGAATTGGCCATTCTAAATTGCCTACAGTGTTAGGTGCATTGTCGGAGAGAAGTGGCTCTGGGTGCGTTATTTTTGGAGAGTTAGTGTGGACTTGTTGGGCCGAAGTACCTGTTCCCATGCTGTAGGGAAATCTAATCTAATCTCTCCCTCTGCGTTCCATATTACTGTCCCTAAATATATCCCTCTATCCATAAGCAGCCCCAAACCCTTCAAACCTCAAAGTCTCTGTGAACTCCCACAGCTGCAACATCCCTCCTTAACTGTGTAAACTTGTCCAGTCCTGAAACACTCTGAAAATGTGAACACCCTACAATCCTCCCTATCTGCGTAATCCTCTCAGGTCCATGCAACGCCCCGATCTGTGGAAACAACTCCAATGCTTGTGACTCTCCTGATCAGTTTCTACAAGACTTACTGTCTATGTGACATCCTCCCGTCGCTATCACCAGTCCTGTCAATGTAAGCTCCTCCAGTCTCCCCACCAATCTAATTGTCTTCATAATCTTCTCCCGCTCTTACACCCCTATCTGTGCAAACGTTACTCTCCCCTACAACCATCCCGAAAGCAGAACCTTCCTCCAGTATCTGCAGTGCTCCCTATCTGTGTTAGTGTGTCCAGGCTCTATTGCTGGTTCCTGTCTCTGTAAGCTCTGACAGATTGTCCAGCCTTCTGGTCCTTATAATCTCCAGAACCTCAGCATCCGACATCAACAAATGTCTTCATGAACTTCCATATTTGTGGGCGGCACGGTGGCACAGTGGTTAGCACTGCTGCCTCACAGCGCCTGAGACCCGGGTTCAATTCCCGCCTCAGACGACTGACTGTGTGGAGTTTGCACGTTCTCCTCCGGGTGCTCCGGTTTCCTCCCACAGTCACAAAAGATGTGCAGGGTCAGGTGAATTGGCCATGCTAAATTGCCCGTAGTGTTAGGTAAGAGGTAAATGTAGGGGTATGGGTGGGTTTCGCTTCGGCGGGTCGGTGTGTACTTGTTGGGCCGAAGGGCCTGTTTCTACACTGTAATGTAATCTAATCTAATCTAATCTCTGATCGTTCCTCAATTCCATACCACTGCTTAATCTTTGTGAATAGCACCATTCCATAAAATACTCCCTGTCTGCATAAACTGCCCCAATCCTACACTGAGAATCCTCACTGCTCTTTTGATCACCTGTAGTCTCTTCAGATCTCCCTGTATCTTTCCTGACTCCATTGAACACAGCTCATCTTATGTTATAACTCCTCTAACTCATATGTTATTCCACAGCTCTGTGATATTCTTCAGTTACTGCAGTTATGATTCTTTATCATCAGCGCTTCCAATACCCCTGTTCGATGTAAGGTTGTTGATTTCTTGCAGTATGTTTAACACCTATAGC
Source organism: Chiloscyllium plagiosum (assembly GCF_037043375.1). Lineage (NCBI taxonomy): Eukaryota > Metazoa > Chordata > Chondrichthyes > Orectolobiformes > Hemiscylliidae > Chiloscyllium > Chiloscyllium plagiosum. The sequence goes on along the minus strand of NW_028270152.1, from coordinate 115,422,179 downwards.
AGCCTCCAACTCCTCAACGCATCCTGCCGTTGTAACCGCCTCAAATACTACAGCTTTGTAATATTCTTTGTAATATCTTCCAGTATCTGCACCTCTGTTGATTTCTGTAACCTCCTCCAGAACAGCACTCCACATCTCTGTGTAACTGATGGGAATGCTGCAAACCTGCCTTCACAGTCCTCACTAACTCTCTGAATTCCTGCAGCCCGACAACCCTCAGTATCTCTGGCTCGTCCAATCCCTACACTTCTCCCTGGCTGTGTGAACTGATACAGCCCTTTCAACCCTCCCTATCTCACTCTCTCCTGCAGCTCCAATTATTGTCCGTGTTCATGTAATTCTCAGCACCAACAATCCTATATTAACTCCTGCAGCTCCAGCTACCACCCCAATCCGTGTAATCTCCAGTCCCCCCAATCCTCCCTTTCTCCATAAACTCCTGCAGCTCCAATTTCTCCCCTATCTGTTTAATCTCCAGTCCCGACAACCCTCCCTTCCTGAGCCCCTGCACCAGCCGCTGTGACTTAGCTCATTATTTATACAGCTCCTGCATAAGCTTCCTGCTCTGAAATTCTGTATTTTGTCTGATAGAGGAAATGGTCCCATTTGCTACATTTATTGATGTTTCCAGCTACCTTCATTTATCTGCCCACACTGACCATACTCTCATTTATTGTACATTCCTCTCTATTGTCGATATCCCCAAATGCCTTGCCTTTCACTTCTCTGGGTTGTTTGCTCCATTTGCCTGTACCCCATTGTTTCTATTTTTAAAAAGTCTGCCATGGGCTGTCTCGTCAAATGCAAGCAAGTTACATGCAGTTACAAGTTACTGCCTCAAACCAACACAGTCAGATTAATTACACCCGACCTTCCTTGAACAACTCCAGACCAACTGTGCTGGAGTCCCTGGGACTTCCTCAGTGACCATTTATCCACTGTCTCAGAATTCTAGCCTCGACCTATTCAGTCAGTCCCTTGCTCCACATTGAACAAAGCTGCAGTGTTCGGCATTCTCCAGTCCTCCGGCACCATCCATGCATCCAGTGAGGATTGGAAAATGTAGGTAACTATAAGACAGGGGATTTCCCCCGGCTCATTTTAACAGTCTGGAACATTGTATTATCCCTTTTTAAGGATTTGAATCTCCTGTATAATTCTCGTCTCCAGGTTTGTTGCTCCCAATACTTCACACTGCATCCCTATTTTGATTCAGACAGACAGAGGCCTAAACCATCTTATGATTTGGTCAAGTCTAATTTTAGTCGAGTTTCATGGAGGGTTTCTCTCCACAAGGTAAAGTGCATTTTCTCAGGACACCATCCCCAATCTGCCTCATTAACTACACTCCCTGACCATGCGGTTGTCTTCTCATTTGATACCAACACGATACCTGGATATCCCAGAATGAAGCGGCCTCCCTGTTACAGGGGCCATCTTTAAAAAGTCATTATACTATAGGTTTGTCACTCCGAAACTACCCTGGACATGGCAGAGGAGGTAAAACTGGGGTTTCACTTTATGGACAAGCCCGTGAGGTTCTGGTGGATGGCATGGTGCACGAGAGGGACATTATCTTCCTCCCGGACTGGCAGGGGAGAACATGAATCCAGACCCTGCCAGCTTGATCCGAGGATGACCCCTGGGCCAGTGAGGTGCCAGCCTTCTAAGTGAATGCCCAGCAGAATAGGAAGGAGGTCAGTGACCTTCTCCCCTCCACAGGGTAAGTACCACCATCTGCACTTTGTGACCTCGGCCTCACTCTTCCTCTGTTACTGCAGCCACCTCCCACCAAGGCTCATGTTCTCCCACCCTCACCCCTATAATTGCATGTGAACTTACCCACCCTCACTGAATGCAGCACCTTCTCTCAGTCTCTCCAACCTCATCTCTGTCCCTCTACCCAACAGTTCCTGGTGCCTGTGCTGCCCACTCGCTCACTCAGGACACCTTGCCACCTTTCCACCGGCTGTGCCAGCATTAACAGCTGCACCACCCGTTTCCATCTCCCTTAATATCTCTTGCTAATTTTCATATCCCAGAAGGAACCATCCCACAATAGGAGAGAAAGAGCCAAGAGAGACGTGCGTCTGCCCAACATTCAGCTCCTCACCCCGTCACAGAGGAAGGATCCTAACCCTAACAACCACAAGAGGCTTCCTGACCGTGTCCAAGCTCCCGGATTGGGATCTAAGAGTCCCCTTGTCTCACTACTGGGCACCGTGACAATGATATCAAGCTTCCTGGGTTTGTGTCTGTGCTAAACACCAAGACAATACAGCGGGCGGCTGAGCCAGGTAGCTCTGCCTGAGGAGAAACATTGCTGAGGGCAGGGTAAGGCAAGGCAATAATTCTTTGAACATTCGAGGCATATCAAAGTAAGTGTGTACAAACACGGAGTGAGCTGCCAAGAGGGACAGTCCATGAGCTGGGTGTGTGTCCCTGTGCAAAGTGTCCTTGCAGCAGCATTGCAATGAGAGTTGTCAGTGCACCCTGAGCTGCAGCATTGAAGTACAGAAGTGTACTGTAGTGGGTTGGAGATGTGCTGGGATGGCATGGTGAGGATAGCATGTGACAGATGCCAGCATTGGTGGGTGTGGAGTACATGCAGCTTCTGTCAGTGCAGTGTTCCCCAAGACATTGCTGTCCAAGATAGAAGGCCGCAGGATCGAGGGGCGAGATGGAGTGACCAGTTAACAGCTCTGACTTTCATGTCAAATTCTCCATAATGAGGTTCCCCGCAGTGGTACGGAGGGTATGAAGCTGACAATTGATGATGAGCGATCTCCATGAATGTGATTACATATAATCAGGAATCATTCAGTGAGCATCTCGCCACTGCTGCGCTCAATTCATGTATTAAAGAACAGTCCAGCACAGGAACAGGCCCTTCAGCCCAGCAAGGCCGCACTGACACATGATGCCCTTCGAAAGTTATAACGAAAGTATTTTGCTTCTGCACATTCTATGTCATTCTAGTTGCTGCTGTCTCGTCTCTTTGCCTCTTAAGCTTTGCTATATTAGCTTTTCCCCTCTATCAGTGCATTCCAGGAACTTGCACATTCTGTCTGGAAAAGCAAAAAAACTTACCTATCATATCCACTGAACTTTCTCCCTTTTAGCTAAAACTTATGGTCCCTAATAATTGATATTTCTACTCTGGGAAAAAAATCTAACTGTCCTTCTATCTATGCCTCTGCAGTTTTCCTACAAACAAATGTAGGTAAAGGGGCAGTACAGAGCGATCTGGGTGCTCTTGTACACCAGTCAATGAAGGGATGCATGCAGGTACAGCAGGTAATGAAGAAAGCTAATAGCATGCTGGCCTTCATGACAAGAGGAATTGAGTATAGAAGCAAAGAGGTTTTTCTGCAGCAGTACAGGGCCCTGGTGAGACCACACCTGGAGAACTGTGTGCAGTCTTGGTCTCCAAATTTGAGGAAAGACATTGTGGCTATTGAGGGAGTGCAGCGTAAGTTCTCGAGGTCAATTCCTGGAATGGCGGGACTATGTTACGTTGAAAGACTGGAGCGATTGGGCTTGTATACCCTTGAGTTTAGAAGACTGAGAGGGGATCTGATTGAGACGTATAAGATTATGAAAGGATTGGACACTCTGGCAGTAGGAAACATATTTCTACTGATGGGTAAGTGCCGAACCAGAGGGCACAGCTTAAAAATAAGGGGTAGACCATTTAGGACAGAGCTCAGGGGAATATTCTTCACCCAGAGAGTGGTGGCTGTGTGGAATGCTCTGCCCCAGAGGCCAGTGCAGGCCCAGTCTCTGGATTCATTTAAGAAAGAGTTGGATAGAGCTCTCAAAAATAGTGGAATCAAGGGTTATGGAGATAAGGCAGGAACAGGATACTGATTAGGAATGATCAGCCATAATTATATTGAATTGCGGTGCAGGCTCGAAAGGCTGAATGGTCTACTCCTGCACCTATTGTCTATTGTCTATTGTATTGTCTATTGTGTTTAAACATGTTAGTGAGATATGAGTATATTTTCAATTGCCTCTATCTGTCTCAGAGCTCAGTAATGTGGGATGTGACTGTCAGTGTCTGTGTGATGCTCGGTATGCAGACCATGCCTCTGAGAGACTGTCCGATTGTTTCAAACAGCATATTCCTTCAGCTGTTTGCAACAAATAGGTTACTGCGTGGACCCAACCAGCCAGAGCTCACAAAACACAAAGCAAGTGTGCAGAATTGGGCATGACTGGACTATATTTTTCATGTAAATTTATTCATGGAATATTATAAGGCCAATATTTATTGCTTGTCCCTTTTTGTCCTTCAGAAGGTGGGGGTGAGCTGTCACATTGATCCGCTGCAGCCCATGTGCTGTAGGTAGACTTAAAATACCATTTTAGGGAGGGAACTTGAAACAGTGACACTGTACAAACGGCAGTATACTTCCCAATCATCTCGGTAGATGGCTTGGATTGGAACCCGAACATGGTGGTCCCATGTATCTGCTTCCCTTGTCCTTCTTCATGTTCGTGGTTTCAGAGGTACGCTGTAAGGAGCCTTGGCAAATTTCTGCAGAGCACCGTGTAGATGGAAGGCATTGCTGCTACTCAATGTCAGTGGATGAGGGGTGAAGCTGCACTCACACAGGCAAATGGAGGTATTTAATCACACACACATTCAACATGAGTCTTTTTGATGCGAGACAGCTTTCCGAAATTTTGAGGTGAGTCATTCTTGTAGGGTTTCTTGCCGCTGACATATTCGTGTAGCCAAAGAATTAATATGTGTCAAAGTGTAGCGCTGGAAAAGCACAACAGGTAAGGCAGCACCTGAGGTACAGGAGAGTCAATGCTTTAGCATAAACCCTTCACAAGAATGGGTAATGAAATATATGGTCAGTCCAGTTCTGGTTAACGGTAATCCCTGGAATATTGCTAGGTGGGTGTTGAGTGATGGTGGTGGCATTGAACATTAAAGGATATGGTACACTTTTCTACTATTAGAGGTAATCGTTGCCTGGCACGTGTGTCATGGAAATTGTACTTGTCACTGTTCAGCACACACCTGCATATTTCCAGGTCCTGTTGCATTTGGATAAGGATTGCTTCAGTATCTGAGTAAATCACAAATGGTGTTGAACATTGTCCAATCATTGGCAAATATCCTCACTTGTGACTTTACAGTGTAGGGATGGTCATTTATGAAGCAGCTGAAAATTATTAGGCCTGGGGCAGAGAGAACGCTTACAGCTCACTGATGCTCTCCTTTTCTCTGAGCTAGGTAACTGGCTTCTAGTTCAACCTGCTCCAGAGGTGTCTAACAACATATCTGAACAGAATAATGTTGCAGTATCTTCCCCAAGGAGCTGAGCGAGGACTTGGTTAGCTAAATCAGTTGGACGGCTAGTTTGTAATGCAGATTAATGCCAACAGTGTGGGTTCAGTTCCAGCACTGAATGAGGTGTCTGAAAAGGGCTGTCTTACTCAACCTCTCCCTTGCTTGAGGTATGATGACTGTTCAGTTAAACTGCCGCTAGTCGCATCTGTCTAACAAGAGAACAACCCTATCATCCTGTTGGGGTATGCTGCCCTGCCTTTCCATTTCTGGTCTACAGGTTTACTCGGAAACCCCTCCCCTGGGCACCTGCGTCGAAGCTAAGATGGCTGCACCCCACCAACCCCAGGCACCTTCCTTTGTACCGGGTATAACTTCAGACTGTGCAGACGAATCCGATTTGATCCAGTTTTGCTGTTAATCCAGGATATGACACTTGGTCAAATGCAGTAATGATGATGTTAAGTGCAGTCACTGTCACATCACCTCTAGAATTCACCTTGTTGTACATCGTTAAACCAAGGCTTCAATGTGCCCAAGGGATCAGAGCCCAAACTGAGCTCAGTGAACAGGTTGGAGCTGAGGCAGTGCTGCTTGACCCTACTGTAGATGACATCTTCCATCACTTTATTAATGTTGGGAATCAGAACAATAGGGCAGTCATTGAGTGTCTGATGTTTTGTATGTGTGTGTACAGGACACACCCTGATAGTTCCCACATTGTCAGGTAGGTGGCAGTGCTGTATGCCAGCAGGAACGGCTTGAATGGAATGTTATCAGGGCCCACAGACTTTGCATTCCCCATCCCTCCTGCCGTTTGGAGTTACCACACACAGTGAATCGATTTATCTGATGACTGCCATCTGGAGAAGACTAAAATAGATCATCCCATCGACACTTCGGTCTAAACATTGTTTTGAATGTTTCAGCCTTAGCTTGTCTATTGTTGTGGAGGGCTCTTTCATCGTTGAGAAGGGTGATATTTGTGGACCCTACTTCTCCAGTGAGTTGTTTAATTGACCACACAATTGCATGTGACAGGATTGCATGTGACAGGATTGCAGAGATTAGGTATGATTTATTAGTTAGATCTGTCTGTCACTGGCTGTTTACGCTATTTGGTAAGTAAGTGATCCTGTTTGGTAACTTCACCACATTGTGAGGTTTACCTGGTGCTGGTCTTGGCCAGCCCTCCGGAGTTCCTCATTGAACAAGCGTTTATGGTCGGCCTGATAGTCAGGGTAAAGTGGAGCATATGCCAGGCAGTGACAGTGAAAATTGTGCCGGGGTACAATTCTGCTGCTGTTGGTAATGACCCGAATCACCTCTCATAGGCCAGTGCTGAGTTCTCGATCTCTGAAATTTGTTCTGTTGAGCATGGTGATAGTATCTCTCACATGTGTGCTCATGCACATGCTCTCGCTCTCTCTCACTCTCACTCTCACTCTCACAATCACTGTCACTCTCTTCTCAATCTCACTCTCTCTCACTCTCTCTCACTCTCTCTCATGCACTCACGCAATTCACAATGTAAAAATGGGACTTTGTCTTTAGTAATACTGTGAATGGTAGTCACCTTTCCCAATACGATCATCGATCAATGTGCCTGCAGCCGGTAGGTTGGTGAAGATACGTTCACGAATGTTTCTCGTTCTCAGTCGTTCCCTTCCCACTCAGTGCAGACCCAGTCTTGCAGTTATGTCCTTTTGGACCATAACATCTCGATGAGCAATGCTGCTGCTGAGCCCCTCTGGGTGTTCTGGGTGTTGGTTTTGAAATGGCCCACCCAGTATACCTTCTCCAGCTTTGTCACTCAGGGCTTCCATCAGAGGGACACTGATGCATCTGCTGAGGGAAGGGAGACAGCAAAGGGTTTCCGTGTCAGTGTTTGATCTGACACAATGAAGTTTCGTTATGACACATTGTTGCTTGAGGTGTCTGTTGGTGCCTGTCGCACATCTAACCCGAGCCCCCAGATGTTAGGAAGGAGGGATTTACAGGGTCTGCAGGGCTTTTAATTTTTTGTCACTATCAATCGAAGGGCCTCTTCTTTGCTGTATGACACCCACTCTATGACTCTTGTGATTGGACAGTCCAAGGTCTCACTCATTCAGTTCCTCCAAGTTCCTTGTCTATTCCACAGATTTCGACAATATTTTCTCCATGAAGACATTTCATTATTCCGTTTTTAAACTACCTACGTATATTTCTGTTTCTTTCCCTGTCATCTGCTCCAGCTGCAATATTCATTTGTATCTCAGTAACCCTTCGTATCACTACACTCTTTATGTCTTACTCTAGTACCATCTATCGCTGTAAATTCGGCCAGCCCCGACACCCGTCCCTACCTCTCTAATCTTCACTGCTTCATCTTTCCCCATATTCTGTAAATGAATTTAAAAATATCTCGCTAACCTATTCTAGAATGCACAGGCCACACTATCTCTGTAACATCTCCAGTCTTGCTTTCCTGTATCTGCAACATCACCAGCTTTGTTTTCCTCTCTCTGTCACATCACCAGCCTTGCTTTTCTCTCTCATTAATATCTCCAGCCTTGCTTTCCTCTCTCTGTCACATCTCCAGCCTTGCTTTTCTCTCTCTTTAATATCACCAGCCTTGCTTTCCTCTCTCTATCTAACATCTCCAGCCTTGCTTTCCTCTCTCTGTAATATCTCCAGCCTTGCTTTCCTTTCTCTCTGTCACATCTCAAGCCTTGCTTTCCCATCTCTGTAACATCTCCAGCCTTGCTTTCCTATCTCTGTAACATTTCCAGTCTTGCTTTCCTCTCACTCTGTAACATCTCCAGATTTGTTTTTCTGTCTCTCTGTAACATCTCCAGCCTTGCTTTTCTGTGTCTCTGTAACATCTCCAGCCGTGCTCTCCTATCTGTGTAACATCTCCAGCCTTGCTTTCCTATGTCTGTAACATCTCCAGCCGTGCTCTCCTATCTCTGTAACATATCCAGCCTTGCTTTCCCCTCTCTGTAACATCTCCTGCCTTGCTTTCCTCTCTCTGCAACATCTCCAGCCTTGCTTTTCTCTCTTTCTGTAATATCTCCTGCCTTGCTTTTCTCTCTTTCTGTAACATCTCCTGCCTTGCTTTCCTCTCTCTCTGTAACAGTTTAGGGCGGCACGGTGGCACAGTGGCACAGTGGTTAGCACTTCTGCCTGAAAGCGCCTGAGATCTGGGTTCAATTCCCGCCTCAGGCGACTGACTGTGTGGAGTAACTGGGTAAATGGTAAGATTCTTGGGAGTGCAGATGAGCAGAGAGATCACGATGTTCAGGTACACAGATCCCTGAAAGTTGCCACCCAGATTGACAGGATCATTAAGAAGGCATACAGTGTTTTGGCCTTTATTAATAGAGAGATTGAGTTTCTGGAACCAGGTTATGCTGCAGCTGTACAAAGCTCTGGTACAGCCACACTTGGAGTATTGTGTACAGTTCTGGTCACCACATTCTCAGAAGGATGTGGAAGCTTTGGAAAGGGTGCAGAGGAGATTTACTAGATGTTGCCTGGTATGGAAGGAATGACTTACGAGGAAATGCTGAGGGCCTTGAGGCTGTTCTCGTTAGAGAGAAGAAGATTGAGATGCGACGTAATAGAGACATACAAGATAATCAGAGGGTTAGATAGGGTAGACAGGGAGAGGCTTTTTCCAAGTATGGGGACGGTGAGCACGAGGGGACACAACTTTAAAGTGAGGGGAGATAGGTATAAGACAGATGTCAGAGGTAGGTTCTTTACTCAGAGAGTATTAAGGGTATGAAATGCTTTGCCTGCAACCGTAGCAGATTCGCCAATTTAAGTGCATTTAAGTCGTCATTGGACAGGTATATGGATGTACATGGAATAGTATAGGTGGGATGGGCTTCAGATTAGTATGAGAGGGCGGAGCAACGTCGAGGGCCGAAGGGCCTGTACTGCGCTGCAATGTTCTATTTCTATTTATGAATATCCGATATAAACCTTGATTTTCTACCTGTTCTACAGATCTATTTCAGAGGAAGAATTGGGAATTCCAGTCTCTTGTTTTTCATATTTTGGTGAATTTATAGCGTGATGCAGTTGAGGTCTTTTATGAGGAAGCCAGAGATAATATTTTGGACATGGAGCTGAATTCTGCTTTTACACTCCACCTCTCTGTACGTATTATTCATAAGACTTGTATGTCATTAATTTTGAACTAGATTTTGGCACTGTGCAATGCAACAGTGCAATTTGATGTGGACCTGCAGCTTACTGTGTAAGAAATTCGCTACAATAGTCAGAGCTGAAGATTTTTCTTTTTATCTGCAGGATGGACGCAGGATCATTCATTAAGTTTGTTTGAAAGAGCTAGAGTCATGAGGGTAAAGATTAAATTAATTTCTACATTATAAATACACTATAGAAGCTCAATTCGCTTTCTCATTTCTACGTTGGATTGGAAGCAAATTAAAAGAACAAGGACCCATCGTTCTGAATATTGTTTTAAAAAGTGACATCATGTTGTAATAATGCATTGGAGAAAAAGAAAATGCTGTCTGCATTTGATAGAGATACAGAAATACAGAATGATTGCACAATATGAACAAGAATCAAGTGTTAATAAAAATGTGTGAGAAATCTTTTCTTAATTTTCAAAGGAAGCCAGATCCCAATTATCCGGAACAGTGATGTTGATTGTCCATCAATCTCACTTTTCCAACTCTATGCTTTCCTGCCACTGATGCGCCTTCTGGCACACCTTATCCTCCCTTCCTATTCTATCCTTATCCTCCTACTTCCCTTGCATTGCCCATTCTAATGTTATATATCCTTCCACTGGCCATCTCCCTTTACACTTCTCGCACTGTATCTCACACCACTTCCCCTGATCCTCCCTTTTCCTTTTTGCTCTCACACTAGATGCTGGAATCTGCTGATTTATGTGCTACTACTGGTCATCAGTGAATGATGAGTTTGTAATGATCACTGTCCAATAGCAACAGAAAATAGGATATTTGCCACTGTCTGATGCACCGTGAACAGGATAGTTTTGTTGACTATTGGTACAGATTGGAGCTTCTTCCTGTCCGTCTGACACAATGTTTAGCCAGACAACCTCATCACCAACAGGATAAACAACTTCGGACAGAATCGTAAGACCATGTATCAATTTTCTTTTGAATACTGTGAGGACATTGTTCTAACAAACAGTGTTCGTGTCTTTTGCTCTTTATTCTTTCAACTGATCTTCCCATGTAATTTGAGGTGAGATCAGAGTGATTCCCTTTCAACCGAAGCAGGACTTGACTGAGGGTGGAATCAAAGACCCTGAGTAAAACTGTGGTTAATGGTAGTTAGAGAAAATTCTGCAATGGAAATGGGAACAATGGAAAAAGCGGTCTCTGCAAGGTATCTTCCAAGTTCCATGCCATTCTGACGAGGGACTAATTTATTCTTACTTCATTATCGGTTGTTAAAAATCTTGGAATGTCCCAACAACAGCTCTATGTGGATCTGCATTACTTGGATTGAAGAGGTTCAAGTAGGCAGCTCTCTGGCGCCATTTCCAGAGCTACTGCGGACGACAAATAAACTCTGCCCTTGCTAGTGCCTTCCAAAACCCTGGATGAATATCTCCTGTTTAAAAGAAAAACAAGATATATTATGTTTACACACTCTCATCTGAAGTTTAGGAAAGGTAAGACCTTGCTGGATGATATGATGCCAGTGACATCAGGAGCATGACAAGACGTTGTTAACAATTGGAATCGTTCAATCTGTTAGTTATTTACAGATAATTGATTGTGTGGTGTCGGTGCCATGGAGTTCAGCATTTTCATAATGCGTAACGGTAGTCATTCTCATATATTTATTTTTTCATTCAGAAGCCACAAGCAAATACTCAAGAGTCAACAGAAATGGCAGCTACACTGTTCCCTTTCAGATCAGACAAATATCCACAGTCCAAAATTCTAAGTAAGTTGAAAGTGCTGGAAAACCTTAACAGGTTCCGAGCAGAGAGAAACAGATTTAGCGTATTGAGTCCAATATGAGTTTTTCCCAATATTAAGCCTGATAGGGTAAGATCAGGCTTAATATTCTAACTCTGTTTCTCGTTCCAGATATTGGCTCATCTGCAGTGTTTTTCCACTGTTTTCTGTTTATACTACAGATTTACATTTTCCCCAGTATTCCCTAGCACAGTGATTCATTGTTGGGAGCAGAGTGGGAGTGGGAGTGGCATGGTGTCTCAGTGGTTCGCACGACTGTCTCACAGTACCAGGGGCCCGTTTGCTTTCACACCCAAGACTATTTGTATTGAGTTTTCGCGTTCTCCCCCTGTCTGCAAGTGTTTCCTCCAGGTGCGCCAGATCCCTCCCACAGTCTGAAGACTTTCAGTGGATTGACCATGATAAATTGCCCATCTAACACAATTTTGAATAAATGCAAACACGCAGGTACCACAGACCTGTGGGGAAGAGAATTCCGACTCAAACGGTCCTTAGGGAATTTCTCCTCATCCCTGTTCCTACCGAGGTTGTGTATATTTTTCTAGTCCCACTCCTCCATCGGTCATGACAAATTATCAGTGTAACCAAGTGTGTTATATGGCAAATGATATCACTCTCAGACTGGGTCACGTACAGTGTTAGGAACATGTCAGACATGTTTCTTAAATTTGCAAAAACAATTAATCTAAAACAAAAACAAAGTTACTCAAAAAAAAGATTGAAAGACAAATGATATATAGTTTGGACATTGACACTATGTGTATCATTATTTATTTTCCTATAAATCTGAGACACACACACATACATCTGAAAGCAAACAGAAAAAATAAACAAACTCTGCAGAATATTAGTTTGGCAGAGTTTTGTCCAGATAATAGTTAATTTCATGGCAAAAGCAAAATTGAGATTGTCGCAATTGTAATTCTGACTCACAGATGCTGATGGCAATAGGGTTTCTTCCTGGAATAGCCGGACTTGGCTGAATTCCCTTCTCTGCTGGCAGTGGGGAGATTCCAATGAATCCTCAAAACGAACCCTCCATCAGTGGGAACGATGACTGATGGATTTTGTGCTCTCTCTTAAAGAGGAATACGGTGTGTTAGGTTTCATTTGTCGAGCGATTGAGTTCCGGAGCCGTTAAGTCATGTGGCAACTATACAAAACGCTGGTGCGACCACACTTGGAATATTGTGTACAGTTCTGGACGCCTTATTACAGGAAGGATGTGGAATCATTGGAAAATGTGCAGAGGAGATTTATCAGGATGTTGCCTGGTCTGGAGGGAAGGTCTTATGTGGAAAGGCTGAGAGGGGGTTTGATAGAGACATACAATATGACCAGAGGATTACATAGGGCAGACAGTGAAAGTCTTTTACCCAAGATGATGACGTCAGCTTGTACGAAGTGGTGATAGATTTAAGACAGATGTCAGAGGCAGGTTCTTTACGCAGAGAGTGGTAAGGGCATGGAATGCCCTACCTGCTAATGCAGTCCACTCAGCCACATTAGGGGAATTTAAATCCTTAGATAAGCACATGGGTGATTTTGGGTTTGTGTAGGGCTACGAGCTGAGAATAGTTCACAGGTCCGAACAACTTTGAGGGCCGAAGGGCCTGTTATTCACTGAATTGTTCCATGTTCTATGTTCTATAATTTATTGTCGAGATGAACAATTAAAGTGATGGATCAATGGCTGTGGCTGTTCAGACAAGTTACATTTTGTTCCTCTCTGAGCTGAAATATATAATAATGTTACCTGAACACCAACGTGAACTATGGAAGGTCTGGTTGAACATTCCGCTGATTGCATACTCCATCCCTGTTACCTGCTCCATTTAGGAGTTATTTGTAATTTATAATTTGAAAATATTTTTATATGTGGCTTCATAATTATTGTACAATGGATGCATGTCTTCCAAATAATTTGCTAAAATGAAAATATTGTTTTATTAAATTAAATCCTTATTTTTATTTTCTCATTCTTCAGCTATGCCCAGTACACTCTCCTCAGGTCCCTTTATGGTTCAATATGAACATCTCGTATTCTCAGGCCTGAAGTGCCCTGATCTTGTAGAGGCCATGAGTGGCATGAATATGGTTATTTTCCAAGGTCGGAGAAGTCCAAACTAGCGGGGATAGATTTAAGGTGAAGGGGCAAATTTAAAAAGATACCTGAAGGGGTAACGTTTTTACACAGAGGGTAGTGTGTGTACGAAATGAGATGGCAACGAAAGTGATGGAGGCTGGCACAATTACAGCATTTAAGAGGCAATGGATGAGTATGTGAATAAGAACCATTTAGAGGATCATGGCTCTAATGCTGGCAAAGATTACTACATCAGATTGAAATATCTGGTCCGTGCAGATAAGCTGGACTGAAGGGTCTGTTTCCGTGCTGTATGACACTATGATTCCATCAGGCCCTCATTCTAGCAAAGAGTAAAGTGAAACATCAGTGAAAAGCTTCTAAAACCATTGCACATTTTTCTTTCAGTTTAGGAGTTCATTACTAGACACAATACATCAGATGTTGCTGTGGTTCTGTTCGCCGTGCTGGAAGTTTTTGTTGCAAACGTTTCGTCCCCTGTCTAGATGACATCCTCAGTGCTTGGGAGCCTCCTGTGAAGCGCTTCTGTGGTGTTTCCTCCGGCATTTATAGTGGCCTGTCCCTGCCGCTTCCGGTTGTCAGTTTCAGATGTCCGCTGCAGTGGCCGGTATATTGGGTCCAGATCGATGTGTTTGTTGATGGAGTTTGTGGATGAGTGCCATGCTTTCTAGGAATTCCCTAGCTGTTCTTTGTTTGGCTTGCCCTATAATGGTAGTGTTGTCCCAGTCGAATTCACGTTGCTTGTCGTCTGTGTTGCTCCTAGGGATAGCTGGTGGTGTCGTTTCGTGGCAAGTTGATGTTCATGGATACGGATCGTTAGCTGTCTTCCTGTTTGTCCTATATAGTGTTTTGTGCAGTCCTTGCATGGAAATACAGGAAGACAGCTAACGATCCGCATCCACGAACATCAACTAGCCACGAAACGACACCACCAGCTATCCCTAGGAGCCACACACGCAGACGACAAACTTTGAACATCAGATTAGTCTCAGTATTGTCATGTTCAAATGCAGTAATACATCCTAATGATTATACCCAATAGACTTTACATAAAACAGGAAGATTCGATATCCTTTTCTAATTATTGGCTGAATCTGCTGACTATGTTTATGTGGCTCATGTACCGGAATGCACTATCCTTCTGTACCAATGAGTTCTGCAATTTTCTCTCCATTTAAGTAAATTACTGTTATTTCCTCTGTTCAACACAACACTGACTTGTCTTAACCCACATTATACTGTTTTCTGCCAAGGTTTTGATCACTAACCTCCCCATCCGTATCCCATTGCAGAGTCTCCATGTCCCGTTAATTGACTCTCTTGGTGAATGAGCAAACTGAGCTCTAAGCTAATCAGTCCTCTCATCCAAGTCATTGGCATAGATTCTAAATAGTTGATAATCTCACATTGATCCACGAGGAACTCCACACAGTTACAACTTTACAACCTGAACATCTCGAATGGTTATTCCCTGATAGTTAACTGGGTTTCCCCTGTTGTTGGGTAGCAAGCTAGAAAGGTTGGATGGCCTCATCCTCCGCTGTGTAATGTACTTAGTGGGCTGAATGAGTTCAATCTATTCCTGTATAAATCCTTAGAGGGCAGAATGGTCTCCCCCTGTCTCATTATAACGATGTTGACTGGCTGAATGGGATCTTTCTGTACCTCTGTAACATTACAGAGTGCTTGAGAGAACAACACATGGGTTAGGAGCAGCAGCTGGCCATTCAGCCCCTTGAGCCTGCTGCGCCTTTGAGAATGTATATTGTTGATGTGATTGTAACTAAACATCACTTTCATGTCTGTTCCCAATAAACATGGAGTCTCCAGGTCATCAAAGTTCTATGGAACTCAACCTTGAGTGTTTTCTGTAATCCAGTCTTCACTGCTCCCATAGGGATGAGAACACCACAGATTACACAACCCTACAGAGAAGGGAGCATTCCCTTCTCAGTCTGAAAGAGTGGCGATTGGTTTGAGGGGAATACATTTTGAGAATAGGACCTATTCTCAAAATGTATTCCCCTCAAACCAATCACCACTCTTTTGATATATAAGGAGTAGACAATTAGAAACAGATATCGACCACTCAGCCCCTCAAAACTTTTCACATTCCCATTAACTCTCCTAAACCAAATACTTATCAAATTCAGTTTCCACTGACCTCGTGGAAAGACAATTCCAGGAAAGATCATATAAGCAATGAACACTGGAACAGAATAAGGCCATTCAGCCCATCTTTTATGGGATGATATTTGATCATGGCTAAAATATTGCTGAACCCCATTCTCCTGCCTTCTCCGACTAACTGATGATAGCTTATTCATTAAAAAAGGTATATATCTCTGTATTAAAGATCGTGTGTGCCTGTATATGGGGTTATGTTTGTGTGGAAATGTCCATATATATGTGCGTATCTCTGTGAGCATGTGTTATGTGTGTTAGTTTCAGTATCTCAGTTTGTGTGTACCTCTGTCTGCATCTCTGTGCAAAGTTGGTTTTGAAATAAATATATTGAACTTGAAATCAACATCTTCCTCCTCCTCCTATCTCTCCGTCTGTCCCTGTTGTGCATGGAGTTCATAGAATCGCTACAGTGTGGAAACAGGCCCTTCGACCCAACAGGTCCACACTGACCCTTCGAAGAGTAACCCACCCAGACTCGTTCAAATGCTATGCTATGCTTAACCATGAATAATGCCTCTAATCTACACATCCTTCGGCACTATGGAAAATTTAGCATGTCCAATTCACCTAATATCCATACCTTTGGACTGTGGGTGGAAACAGAAGAATCCGGAGAAAATCAACGCAGACACGGCAAGACTGTGAAACTCCACACAGACAGTCGCCTGAGGGTGGACACGAGCCCGGGTGCCTGGTGTTGTGAGGCAGCAGTGCTCCCCTTAGAGTTTTGTGATTAGGTTCATACAACAGCTCCCTCTGCTGGACTTCCCACACCACTGTATCTGCTGGACTCCTCACACAGTTTTTAACTCTGAGAAGATAATAAATCCTTTGTTGTGAATCTGTCAAATTGCATGGCTGTTTGATTTTTCAAATAACATCTTTGGAAGCGCAGAGCAGTGTTGTCTGATACTAAGCGATGTTGTTCCTGCGTCATTACCACCACTACTGGGCCTTTTTCAGGACTTCTCAATACTTTTTCACATAACTTTTAAGCATTGCAAGTCACAGAACGAGAAATAAATTCATGTAATCTCCTGATATAATGGTTCACTCAGAAGCGAGCATTTTCATTCTGAAAGGCCGAAGTATATTTACAACCCTCCACCTACCAGCATTGTGTGTGTCTGTGTGTGTGTGTGTGTGTCTGTGTTTTATGTGTGTGTGTGTGTGTTTTATGTGTGTGTGTGTTGATGGTGCTGTAAGTTTGGATAGTGCTGTGAGCTGCCGCCCTCTCTCCCTCCCAGATTGAATACTCGAAGGTTATCACCCTCTGTCATTGTCACTGCAGTAGGTTGGGGAGGACAGCTGAGGGAGAGATCGTGTCCTTTTAAACACCACAGAGACTGTCAGACCTGCACATATTCACAGAAGGAAATACAGGCACACAGATATGGAGTGTTGGGGGGATAGATGGAAATCGGACACTCAACCACCCAGCTTGGCCCTTTCTGTCCTATTTCAAGCTGTTTCTCCTGGAATAGGAGACGGGGAAGGATATAGTGAGGGTGGGATTGGGTGACCGTGCTGAAAGCGCTGGAGTAGGTGGGGGCGGTGAGGTGTGATGGTGGGAGATGGTGGTGTGTCCAGAGGGAGTCATTCAACAGTGTTGTATCCATGCAGTGCTATTAGTGAGGAAGATATAGTAGAGGGGAAAGAGCGAGGGATGGTGCTACATGCAGCAGTGAGAGTGTGGAACATGAGCCTTGATCGGGGTTTGGTGCTATAGCAGATATACAGTGAGTGTGAGGGAGCAGGCAGTATAAGGTGAGCTTTATCCTGACAGAGAGGGGAAGGTTATTGATGCTTGTCCTGGATTGCTGGACATTCCTTAAGACCACAGATACTGCACTGAGGTCAGACCATGCTCGGTGGGTCTGGTGGTCTGGCCCCCTCTGGGAAAAGAATGGGTCTGGTCTGTACTAGTCCATCCACCAGGACCCCTGTTACCCTGTCGACAAACCGTGGTGTAATTACCACTTATCTGCCATGCTCAGGGTAACTTGTGCAGGGCAGCTCCAAACAGAAAATGCTGAATTGTGTGCGCATTGGCCTTTTAAAGATGGCACCAGTGCCAGGGATCACAGAATATCCAGGGATATACGGGCGATGCTGAGTACCTACAGCCATGATAGGTGGGAGAATCGGGCTGGCATTGAATGAGAGGGATGCCGTGGGGTGAGGTGGGTAGATGATTAGTTGAGTTGGATAAGATAGCACCAGGAAACGAGCTCAGCCTCGTGCAGAACATCCCTCTGTCACACTCAATGAAAATGTCACTGAGACAAATTATTGTTAGAATCAACCCAATGAGTCGAAGACTCTGCTGACCCCAATCCCAGTTACAAAGCTGCAGCAGCTTGACCAATGCTCTACATCACAGAGAAGGAGCTAAACGTCACCTTACCCTTGGGACATAAGGCAGTGAAGAGCGGGTGGTTGAGGTATCAGTGGTGGAGCACTTTATGGCAAGTTATCATAATTCTTTTGGTTTTAAAATAGAGATGGAAAAGGATAAACCACGTATAAAACTTAACGTTCTAAATTATTGAAAACCAATTTTGATGATTTAACCAATAATTTTCCAAATTCGATGGGACAGATATTCTCAGAAAAGAGGGTCAGTTGGGAAGGGGGAAGGCTTCAGAAATGAGATGTCAGGAATACAGAGACATTATGGAACTATTAGGATGAAGGGTAACGCTGGTGCGTGTAAGGAATGCTGGAGCATTGTAGAAATTGGGGCTCTGGTCCCAAATAAATGGGAAATATATGTCAGGTATAGACAGCAGGAATTGAGGGGTTTTTTTTTTAATTCATTCACAGGATGAAGGTGTCCCAGGCTAGACAAGCATATATTACCCATCCCTAATTGCCCAGAGGGCAACCACATTGCTGTGAGTCTGGAGTCACTTGTAGGCCAGACCAGGTAAGAATGGCAGTTTGTTTCCTTAACAGGTGTCAGTGAACTATATGGACTTTTCCGACAATCGGAATGGTCATTATGAGCCTCTTAATTCCTGATTTAAAGTGAATCACGAGAAGAGTCGGAAGGCAACAAGAGTATACTTAAGAGGGAAATTGGGAGCATAAAAAGGGGACATGTGATAGCTTTGGCAAACAGAGTTAAGGAGAATTCAAAGGATTTCTACAAATACGTCAAGGACAAAAGAATAACTGTGGAGAGAATAGGACATCCTTAAAGATCAGCAAGGCTGCCCATGTGCAGAGCCACAGGACATGGAGGAGGTACTGAACGAATATTTTGTATCAATATTTACTGTGCAGGAGTATATGGAAGTTAGAGAACTTGGGAAAATAGTAGTGACATCCTGGAAAGTGTCTGTATTACAGAGGAGATGCTGGAGGTCTTAAAACATGCAAAAGAAGGAAAATGTCCTGGCTTTTATTGATGTATGTTAGAAGTCTGTGACAAGCTAGGGAAGTGATTGCTGGGCCCCTGGCTATCGTCAAGAGCCACAGGTGTAGTGCCGGAAGACTGAAGGTTTGTTAACGTGGTGCCATTACTTAACGGATTTAAGAAGAGTAATAAGGAAAAGGTAGTGAGCCTGACGTCAGTGGTGGGTAAATTGTTGAAGTGGATTATGAGTCATCGGAATTTCACGCATTTTGAAAGGTAACAATTGATTAAGGATAGTAAACATGGTTTTGTGAAAGCAATATTGTGTCTCACTGACTTGACTGAGATTTCTTTGAAAAAGTGACTAAAAAGATTAATTGAGATGGAGTGGTGTACATTGTCGATCTGGACATCAGTAAGGCGTTGAATAACATTGTGCATGGTCATCTGTTTAACAAGTTTGGTTCATATGAAAGTCATTTGGATACAAGATTTGCTCAAAGGTCAGAGACAGAGGGTTGCCATATCTGTTTGTGTCTTAGGCTGGATAAGCACACCCTCTCACAGTCCCCGTTACATACACTGATGCACATTCTTCCTCTCTGCCCCTCACACACACTCGCACTACCCCCTCTCACATTTCACACACGTACTCCACTCTGTCACGCATACATGCACACACGGCTACTCTCTCTCCCTCCCGCACTCACACCCACACTCCACCTCACTGTCTCTGACATACACACAATGTCTCTCTCTCCTTTTCACACAGACACGCCCCTCTCTCACACATATGCACACGCACACACACGAATGCACATATAAACCTATGGGTTGAATTTGCAATTTTCCATTTGTATTTGCAGATGCATTTTACTTTGTGCCAAAACATACAATTTGTAGACATTCAGTTAATGTGTTATTTTATAAATCGTACTTTGTCAATAAAACCAGTCTAACTCCAGGTCAAGACACAGAAAGAGTCCAAACAAGGCGTCAAGCTTAGAATATACTGTCTGACCGCACCTGTTACTTCATTTACATCGATAATACCTGAAGGTATCTCCAGGCAGTGACTTGAAATAAATTCGGCAATTTGCATGTTAACCAATCAAACTTGCACCTCCATTCTAACTGATTAAGTATTTAAGAGCCATCTTAGGTGTGTACAATTCATGAGTTGTACAGCCCTTTCGTCTTTTCCTTATAACCTCTGTGTTTAAGGTCTTCCTCTCCCTCTTACACCTGATGAAGGAGCAACGCAAGGAAACCTTGTGTTTACAAATAAACCCATTGGACTCTAACCTGGGGTCGTTTAATTTTTGACCGTGTCCAATCCAGTCCAAAAGCAGTGGCTCCATATAATGGCTTTTGCAGGTTAGCTAATCCTCTCCCCCAGCAAGTAAATTGTTCCTAATCCCATTTGATCTGGTCTTGCATATTAACCCTTTTCATGACACGTTACGCACTGATGTCTGGAATTCCAGATATAATACATCAATAGGACCCCCATTATCCACCTTGCTTGTTACGCTTTTTAAAAAAAGTTTGTCAAATCATTAAAACATGATTTATTCTTCATATGCTGGATTGTGGCTTGACTTTGGAATATGCTGGATTGTTGCTTGACTTTGAAAATCTCCTGTTATTAATTCCTTCATAACTCATCCTAACAATTTGTTTTCAATCCCAATAATTTTCTCACCACTTTTCATTTCCGAGTGAAGCTGCTTATTTGAAGTCCTTCCCTTTCTATAACGATTATGTTCCCTTTCATAATTCCTGTGTAACAGGCACAAGGCTATAAAAGATCTGCTCGAATTGCCGTGAAAGAGGCATGAGTGGCTGATTGGACTCACTCTGTTCCTGCTTTACACACTCACTGGGCTGAATGTCCTCCTGGTGTTCCTACATTATAGTCTCAGAGGACTTGCATGTCCTGCTCCTGTTCCTGACTAAGCCGTTCAATATCTCAATGTCCTCCGCCTGTCGCTCAATGAGAGTTTTGGGGACCTATGGAATCGCCCTTCTCAAATGTCACTTTTCAAGGGCTGAAATATGGAGGCAAGTTTTGTTGCCCACACTGGGAAGCTCAGTAGTTAGCACTGCTGCTTCACTGCACCAGCGATCCTAGTTCAATTGCAGTCCCCAGTTTCCTCCCACAGTCCCTAGATGAGCAGGTTAGGTGGATTGGAAAAGCTAAATTACCCATAATTTCCGGGATGTGGAGTCTAGGCGCATCAGTCGTGGAAAACGCCAGGTTATAAAGACTAGGTGGGGTTGGTGGTGGTGATTGGATGAGATAGTCTTCGGAGAGTCAGTGTGTAGTCGATGGGTCAAACGTCCTGCTTCCACACTGGAGAGATTCGATGATTAACACCTTTGTTGCAGAAATCCTTTGAGGGAACAATCTTTGAGTTCATTACAACATCCTTTCCACAGTGAGAAGATTTAAATCTGTGTGCGCTACTTCGGATGTGATGTCACTGAGATCCTATACAGCAGCAGCAGCACTTTACCAGCCTGCTGTAAGGTTCTCACCCAGGTTAGAGCAGTATCCACTCTCTGGCGAATATACAGCATTGCTGGAAGAGGATTGTCCTTCTCTATTACACCAGCATAACGGGAGATCTGGAGAAAATCTCACAATGCCGCTTGAGAAGAATGGGTAAGATGTGATGAGATAATATCCATGTTGAGATATGCCTCGCCAAACATCTCGCCTGAATCTGCCATTAACCTCGCCAGAGCCCACGTCACCCAGATTCCACAGAATCTGTTGAGGTGGATCTTAGAAACAGCAAGGAGAAGCAAACATTCATGAGAGTTATGTATCAAATTGAAAGCTGCAATACAATTGTTGGATATGTTATAAAACAGGAAATAAGACATACAGGGTTTGTGGGTACTGCAGTAATAATGGGCAGCTTCAAGTTAAATCTAACCAGTGTTTACCCAAGTGAATGTTAATGTTGGGAAAATGGATTTCATGAGCGTGTATGAGACGGGTGGCTTTAGTAGTATGTTGAGCACCGAGCTGTTGATCAGGCAATTTTGGAATTGCTGTTGTGTGATCAGAAGAGCAAATCGAATACTTTGCTCTTGAGGATTTTTGGGGAATAGTGATTTTAATATATTGAATTTTACATGACGTCTGAATACAAGCAGTTTTTTTTTATATATTGCGGGTAAATACCTGAGTTGTGCAAGACATTAAGTTACGAGAATAAAGTTGGCTTTAGAGAATTTGGAAAATACATTAAACTGACTTAATGAAAGACAGGCAATATATGTTATTTACTATAAGGTCTGTAATATACATATATCCCTCCAAGGCATAAATCGCAAAAGTCAAAGGTGACTCAACGATGGTGAAGAAAAGAAGTTAAAAATTACATTAGATCGAAGAAAGTGCTTGAGAAAAGAGTAATATATTGTGGATTCATTGAAATTTTGGACGCAACAAAAGAGGACTGATAAACTGATAAGTAAAGTATAAAGAGAACAGGAATACAAACTAACCAGAAGCAAAAAGACTGATGAAAAACTGCCATGAATATTTGAAAGAAAATAAAAGCAAGGTCAAATGTGGAAGAGTGAATGTGTGGACAGGATAATTTATTGTGAAGATCAGAAACAATGACAGGGGGAAACTAACCAGTTACTTTATGACTGTCTTCACGGAGGAAGGGCCAGAAAATCTCCCAGAATTACCAAGTGACAGTGGGACTTGTGTAACTGAAGACTAAAATCATTCATATCAGTGACCAGGTAGCATTTGAAAACATAACTGTATTGATAAGTCTGACAGACCAAAAGTACTTCATATCAGAGTTTCGGAGATTGCTGAAATGGACATAATAATGGCATTGGGAATCACTGTATTTTTCCGTAATCAGGAGGAAGGTTATAAATGCATTCCAAGGATTTACAAAGGGAAGAAGAGGGAGAATGGTGAACTACAGACCAGTTAATCTAATGTACACAGTGGGCAATCTGTTTGCATTTATTGTAAAGATTGTGATACTGGACACTTGGAAAGTTATAGCAAACGTCTAGAGAATGATGCTAGATTTCTGAAAGGGAAGGCAACATTTACAAAAATTTTGCTTGAAGATGTCTCTTGTTGATATAAACAATGGAGAACCAGTGAATATGGTATAGTTGGATATCAGGAGGATTTTAAAAGAATTCATACGGTAAGTTAGACCTAAAACAATAATGCAAATTGCATTGTTAAGAACATATGCAAATGGAGGAAGGTAAAGTTAAGTTTCCCTTTGTTTGAAGGGAATCAGATTATAGGCAATGAAGAGCTCTGTGCTCTCTCTTTCCACGGATGATGTCTAACTCGCTGTGATTTCTAGCATTGGTTCAGTACAGATCCCAGCTTCTGTAGTAATTCGCTCCGAGTAGAAGTGAAGTTCTGCACCAGTGACACATCGTGTTGGTGAGAGTGTACCTGGAGTATTGTGTACAGTTTTGATTTTCTGATCTAAGTACAACATACTGATCACATATACTGAATGTACATTCTCTAGATTAACCCCTCGGATGGCAAGATTGTCCGATGTGGGAACTCTGCCTGTATTCTGTAGATTTTCAGAGACCGAGAGGTGACCGAAATGAAGCTTTACAAAATTCGCACAGAGGGGAATGAAGAACATAGGGGTATTGAAAAGTGCCAGCAGGATTAGTGAGCACCCTAAGGTATTCCACAAGGACTTCAAGTAGGACAGAATAACCAGGGAATAATTAGAGCCCATTAGAAACCAAGAGGATAATCAGTGTGCGAAGCTGGAGAACATTGATAGATTGTGACATAAGAGATTCACTTCTGTTTTACGCAGGAGAAGGAGGAGGCATAGCTCAAGAAGATCGACTGGGAAACTCGTGGGCAGATTGATATGAAATACGAGCAAGGATTGATAGTTTTGGCTGGTATAAAATTGGACAAGTCCACAGTTCTGGCTGTGTTGCATCACAAACTGCTGTCGGAACAAGGCCCTGACCCGAATGTTTAAGTAAATCCTGGTCACAGGGCAGGGGCCAGAGGAACGCAGAACACCTTTTACAGGAACAGTTGGTGCAGGTAGACAAGGGAACTATAGACCAGTGAGTATCAGATCAGTGTCAGTGAAACTATTGGGGAAAATAGGGTGGGAGAAAATGGATCTTCATTTAGAGAGGGATTGACATCAGAGGGGAGTCATGCTGAAGAAAATTTATTGATTTTTTTTTGGAGAAGGTTGATCATATTTTTTTTTTCAGCAAGGCCTTTGACAAAACCCCACATGGGATTCTGATAAAGAGAGTAAAATCTCATGGTATCAAGGGTAACTTGGTAAGTGAAATTCACAATGTCTTTATGGCAGGACAAAGAGGGTGATTCTGGAAACTGCGTGAATCGACATCAGTGTCCAGTGGTATAGTATATGGGTCAATGTTGTGACCCTCATTATTTGTGATACTTATAAATAATGTAGATATAAAAGTAGAGGGCGTGGGGAAGTGTGGTACGTGAGTTTGCATTTATCACAAAGATTGCACGGGTGGTTGGCAGTGAGGGGGTAGGTCTTATGTTACAGGAAAATACAGATGGAATAGCCAGATAAGCAGATTAATGGCAGATGGAATGTAACCCAGATAAATAAAAAGGTGATGCAATTTGGAAGAATGAACCAGACAGGGGAGGACTCAATGAATGGCAGCACACTCGGAAGCTCTGACCGTGCTTCTCCACACATCCCTGATTGGGAATTGACAGGGTAATCGTGGAGTTAACAAGCATTTGGAATAGTAAATATAACCTTTACACATCGAGACATAGATTACAATACTAATACAGGACTTTGGTTCGGCCAAAATGTAATACTGTGTGGTGCCAAATTACAGGAAGGATGTGATAGTACTGGAGGGGATGCAGAGGAGATTCACCAGGATGTTCTCTGGGATGGAGCATATCAGCTATAGAGAGAGGCTGGGTAAGATCGGATTATTTACATTGGAGCAGAGAATTCTGAGCGGAATGTGATTCAGAAGGATAAGATTATGAGGAGCATGGACCGGGTGGATGGACAGCAGCTGTTCCTTTTCATCAGTGGGCCAAGAACAAGAAAGCACACTTTTAAAGCGAAGGATTTGAGATGTCGAGAGGATTTGCTGATTGCTTTTCACCCAGAACGTGTTGGGGTCTGGAATGTACTTCCTGAGAGGGGAGTTATCGTGGTAACTTCATAACTGCTAAAAATCTACTTAGGCGAGCTCTTAAAGTGTCATAACATTCCCGGCTATGGGCCTGGTGTAGGAGAGTGGGACTAATGTAGATTGTGCTGTATTTCTGACGGTGCAGAGTCTATGCTCCTGTGATTATATGGTGTGGATATGAATTGCTGGGATTCTGAAGACAACAGTAATATGAGTTATAAGGTGAACTGTCAATGGAAAAGATAAGAGAAAACAAGTGCAGCTTCGTTACACTCTCAATTCAGAAGAAAGAGAATGAGAGCAGGGAAATGGTAGAGCTATTAAGCAACTACTTCAGTTCTGTCTTCACAGAAGGAAACGAATGAAACAAATTAAATCTTCCCAGCAAGACTAGGGAGACTAACTCTCGTCAGAAAAAAAAAAATGAAATTAGTAAAAAAAATGTTTTGGGAGAAATTATTGGATTGAAAGTATGGTTGAATTTAGAATACAGATAGAAGGTGATAAGGTAAAATCCTATATCAAGGTCCTGTGTTCAACCAAAGCAGATGACAATAGGATGAGAGAGGAGTTGGTTAAAGATGGCTGGAAGTGAAGACTTTATGTGGAACCGTTAATGAACAGTAGAAGGCTTTCAAAGCAATCTTTCATCATTCTCAGCAAGAGCATATAATAGTGAAATGGAAGGACTGTAGGAAAAGGGTAATCTGCCGGGAATGTCTCAGGAAATAAGGGAGGCTATCAAATTAAAATAAATGGCATAAATAATGGCAAAGACCCGTGGGAAAGTAGAAGATTGGGAAAACTTTAAATGTCAAAATAAAGCAACAAAAAAGTTATCAAGACCCATCAGATCGGTTATGAGAGTAAACTACCTCAGAATATAAAGACGGGTAGCAAACTATTCTATAAATATACAAAACGAAATGAATGGCTAAGGTAAGCAATGGTCGTTTAGAGAAGGGGTACCCAGTAAAAGGGATATGAGGAAATTGATGAGGAGTTGAAGAGTTATTTAGTCGGTCTACACAATGAAGGACACTAATAACATACCAGCAATTGTCAAAGAGAGGAAGGTAAGTGAGTACCTGGAAACATGCATTCCCAAGACAGATATAGTGTTGGGCAAGCTAATGTAGCCAAAGGTAGATAAGTCTCCAGGCCCTGATGGAATGTATCACAAGGTACTAACAGGTGATGAGAGAAATAGCAACTGCACTTGTGGACATTTTTCTGAATTCACTGATCTCTGATGCAATTGCAGCAAATTGGAAAACAGGAGATCAGACACCACTGTTTAAAAAGGGAGGTAGACAAAAAGTGGGGATCTGTAGACCGGTTAGCATAACAGCTGTAGGGGAAAGTATTTCAATCTGTAATCAAGGAATAAATGGCGATGCATCTTGACAGAAATTGTCCCGTTGGGCAGACACAGTGTTGATTCATGAAAGGCAGGCCACGTGTAACTAACCTACTGGAATTCTATGAAGATATTACAACTGCAGAGACCCAGTAGATGTGGTGTACTGAGATTGGTTGATTTACAAGCACAGTGAGTTCTGTAAAATTTACAATGTAACATTTGGTTCAGCAGCTGGCAGTACCTGAGTTGCTATGAGACAAAAAATAAAATCAAATTTGTTCAATCCGTTTAAATTATGTCCCAAGAAGCTAAACTACAATCGAGTTTAAATTTGGCATTTGGCAATATTACAAAAAAATGAAATGACCCGATGCTTTGTGATAGGAAGCTGTAAACGAAATTGACCAGTTCGAGGAGAACTGCCACGCCACCAACATCTGCAGACTGCCCGGAGAATAGCTCTCTTAAATTCATCTATATGTATCAATGATCTGTGAAACAGATACACTACGGAGAATAAAAGAAGACAGAGGAAGATACAAAGAGAAGATTTGACAGCTGGCAGGTTGCGAAATTTGTCTGCTTTGGTAGTATATCTAAAACTGGTTTGGTGGTCAATATTTCTTTCTAATGGCCGAATGCCTCCTGGCATTGCTCTGTCCATCAAAACTTTGTGTGCTTCTTCAGCAAATTGGTTAATGGTACCACTACACTGCTGACGTTTGGAACAAATTTCCGATAGAATCCGCTGACTCCTAAGAAGCAAAGCACCTTTTTCTTCGAGGTTGGTCGTGGAAATTCCTGGGTAACTTTTGTTTTTGTGTTCCATGGGGTCAACTTTCCATGACCGATGTTTTGTCCCAAGAACATCACATCTGCTTTCGTGAATTCAGTTTTGTTTAATTTTATCACCAGTTTTGTTTCACGTATTCATTCAAAGAGCTCTGCTAACTGTACCAAGTGATCTTTCCAGGACTTCGTAAAGATCACTACATTGTCCAAACGGATTGCACAGTTTATTAATCAGGCCACAACTCTGTTCATGGGTCTTTGGAATGTGTTGGGTGTGTTTTCATTCCAAAGGGCATCACATTGAATTGATGCAGTCTATTTGGCGTTGCAATTCAGAAATTTATTTTACCATCTCTGATAAAGGTACCCGCCAGAAGCTACGCATCAAGCCCAACTTTGTGGTGTAACTGACTAGTCCAACTTTCTCGATACAGTCTTCCAATGTCGGTATTGGATAAAAGTCTGATTTTGTAACAACGTTGACCTTCTAATAATCCAACCAAAATCATTGAGTCCCATCCGGCTTGGGAATGGAGATAATCGGCGAGCACCACTCGCTCTGGCTTGCTTCGATGATGTCCTCATTGAGCATAGCCTCCACCTCCTTCTGGACCTGTTTGCCTTGAGACGATTAAGCCGATAGGGGTGTTGATTTATCGGAATAGTATTCCATGCGTCTACTTCAGGTACAAAGGCATTAGTTCTCCCCGTATGATTCTTACATATGTCCTCATATTGCAATAGCAAACGTTTCAAATGCGTTCTATACTCCTGAGGCAGATTGTTTATGAACCTATCCCACTGCTCAAGGACTTCTACATTTTTAACACATTTTGAGGCACATCAAAATCCACACAATTTGGAATTGATTCCTCACTCTGTGGGGCAGAAACTAGCACCTGTTTCTTCAATTCTTTCTCTCCTGTACTTTTCCGAAGGGCACACTAATTTATAAGCCACATGAAGGGGTTTCTGAATGTTGGAATTGGCGACAGAGTTTCGTTACTGCCTGTGGCCGACCTACTATTTGGCATTGATGACACGTATGCCAGAAGTTAACCATATCTTTGTGCATTCCAGGACAATAAAAATGTTTTTGTCACTTAACCTGAGTCTTTTGTACCCCTCGGTGACCTCCCATAGGTAGTTCACGTGCTATCCGTAACACTTCTTGTCTCTGTGCTACCGGCAACACAATCTGGTGCACCTCAGCACACTACTCCTCTGCATTAACCTGCCGTAGTCTCCATTTCCGTTTTAGAATTCTATATTTCTGATAATAATCCTCAGGAATATCTCTGCCTCACTTTCAGAGTACGCATCCACATTTATATATATATATATCTTTTATCATCTTGCTTGTCTGTTGCAAATCCCTTAGCCTTTCAGGATGAAACATCTCTGTCTGACCCTCTCTTTGTTCATGTTTTCCCTGCACCATTACATCAAAGAGGATGTCAGCTAACAGAACCTTAACTCCTTCATCATTGTCTTTAGTTTGTGTTCCTGATGTGACTTATGATAATGGGATCTGGTTACTGTGCAGTCTGGGAAAATACCAGTATATTTCTGTTTTAACTCCTCAGTTTCCTGGTCTTCTTGGGCTTCTCCACAACAAGGGGTATCACTTCCAACTTGGACCGTGCTAAATCATTCTCGAGAACAAACCGGATTCCTGGAACTCACACTCTGTCAGTCACTCCCACAGTTACTTGAGAAGGCACTCCAACCTCATCTTATGGAGAGGAAAGCTAAATTTCTGTCCATCTATCCCACAAATTATAACACTCTCGGGTAACAGATCAGAAATACTGCAAAGTTGCTCATCACTTACTATTAGAAACTGGTTAGTTCCTGTATCTCTCAAAATTATAACTTATTCTCATTCCCCCCTTGTTGTTTCTGAGTAAATATTACTCATAGATGCGAATTCCTTATAGAGATCAGGTACTAACTCCATACCCAGTCCCTGCCGAGGCTGTGCAATTTCCTGCAGCTCTTCGGTTCTTGTTGGAATTTCCTTTAAGACTTTCACTCATGCGACTGGCTTACCTTCATTTACCACATCTTTTCCCACAGTCCCTTTCTTAACAATCAGCACTGTGACCATACATACCCCTCCTTATGGCAGTGGAAACATCTTTTCCCAATGCCCTTCCGATACCACCGGCACTGTAGCTTTCTGTGCCCCACTCTATTAAGTGAAAGCACCTGAGGCCTCTTTGGCATCTTCTTTAACCAGTGGTAAATTCTTATTCTCCACTGTTTCTTTTACAGTGTAGAATCTCCACATCTCCCAAATGTGACCCGTCACAGGACGAAATTTTGGTTGGAAGCTTGTCTTATGCAGCAACATGCATTCATCTGCTAATTCTACCTCGCTTCTCAATTTCTGAACTTTCTGTTCCTCCACGTGAATGCTTATCATCTCGAGAAGTGAATTTTTGAATTCGTTCAGCAGAATAATCTCCATTAGAGCCTCATAGGTCGAATCTATTTTTAAAGCAAGCATCCATCTATCAAAATGCCTATGTTTAATTATTTTAAACTCAACATAAGTCTGACCTGATTACTTCTTTATGTGTCTGTACTGCTGTCTATATGATTCTGGAACCAATTCGTGAGCACTTAAAAGAGCTTGTTTGACGTCTTGGGAATCTCGTGAACCTCATCTGACAGCGGAGAAAATACCTCACTCGCCCTGCCTACCACTTTAGTCCGAACAAGCATTACCCATAAATCCTTGGACCTCTCCAAATGCATAGCCAATTTTTCAAATGAGATAAAGAAGGCATCAACATCTTTCTCATTAAAATGTTGCAGAGTACTGACATAGTTGATTATAACACGACCATCTCTTTTAATCTCCTTTGCTGACTAAATCGCAACTTCTCAAGTTCAAATTCTCTCTCTTTTTGGTCAGCTAAGAACCTTCTCCATCTCTCTTTTTTTCTCTCTCTCTGTTATGTCTTGCTTTCTGTTTCTGCTCTCTCTCTCTTTCTCTCTCTTTGTTTATCTTTAAACTGCATTTTCCTCAATTGGAATTTACGTTTTGTTTTTCTTACACTACTGCACTTGTCTGTGTTTCTGACACACCTTAGAATGTGAGAAGTTACCGTCAATTTCAGCTTTACTTTTCCCCTTGGTTAAATCCAAATCTAACTTCCTTGCTAATTCTAAAAGTTTGGCCTTTATCTTTCCTTCTAAGATTTCGTGGCAAATTTGAGAATCATCTTCAAACCCATCTTAACTTTTTTACCAGCCATTTCTCTCCCTTTTAATTTAAACAAACACAAGTCATCGGAATTAAACAAGTTGTTTCAATGACGTTTTATTTAACGGTCTCAGGCACGAACGTGCAAATGTTTAAATATACTTTATTCTCCTTTCATCCCTCAAATTTATACAAATCTACTCAAACCTCAGACTGGATCTGTCTAAACCTGTTCATATTGTGGACGAAAGCCCCCAAACTGTTATGACACAGGGTTAACCCCTCTCCTAATTTAAACCAGCCACACAGAAAAAGTTCACCTCATACCATAATCTGTTAAATTTCGAAACGCAAAGATCCATTTACAGAGGTCACAATTAAAAGTAAAATTAACAATTGTGTTATTTAAGTCCAACAGAGAATAGTAAAACAAACAATTATTTAGAACTCACTTCGGTTAAACGTATCTTTGACCTCCCACTCTACAATACTGGTCTGATAAAACAAAAAAAAAAGGTTTACAAAAAAAAATACATTTCAAAACCAGTCAGCTTTGTCGATTCTCCGTTTATACTTTCCCCTGTAGAGCTTTATCTCGGTTGGCATATGTTCTGCTATGCAAACCTCTTATGGGCAGGTACCTTTCAGAAAGACCTTCAACTCGCAGTCTATCTTTCTTGATGACCTTGGCAGTTCTCCCCATAAATGTTCAAAATGTCTAGTTTTATACCTCTAAACATCAAACCATTTCATTGATTTTGAAGTCATCAAGTATTTGAAACTCAATTTGATTTCAGTTTGTTGGGGTAAAATTTAAACTGGCCGAATTTGAACTGGATTTCGTTTCGTGGCAACTGAGCTATTGATTTCACAGTCAAATGTTACATTTAACTTCTTTCAGAACACTTTATGCCAGCTTCCAATCTCTCTTAAATGTAACATATATCTCTACACCTTCATAACGGTAACTTTTATCTGCCTTGCAGAGCTTTCAATAAATTTGATCAACTTAGTAAGTTCACATGATAGTCTTTTCTGTTCCAAAAAGCCCCATTTTCTCTCATCCTTCCTTTACCTAAATCCTTCTTTCCAGTTATCATTCCAATTACTTACGTTGTTACTGGTATTCTTCGACAAAGAATTACATTGTGTTTATGTATGTGTGTGTGGGCTTGCATGTGTGTGTGTGTGTCTATGTGTGTATGCATATGCGTGTATATGTGTGTATGTGTTTGCGCGTTTAGTGAATAATTCTCTGTAATTGGACCGAGATGAAAGAATGCAATGTTATCACATTCCCATATGAAAGAGTAAATGTGCAACGTTCCAAGCGTTCTGATATCAAAGAAATATAAAAACCTCCTTTATTCATGGATTGGCAAAGTGAACAAAGTGTCTATGGACAGAACAGCAGTAATGTAATGAACCTTTACAGGGATCATTGAACGACCAAATAATTAGTTTTCTCTTGAGAGTTTAAATTCACCTTTTTTTTTTTCAATTCTGTGTTGCATAAGTTTTTATCAATATGCGATCAACATCGGTGACAAAAGCAGAAAATGCTGGAAATGCTGAGTAGTTCTGTCATTATCTCTTGTGAGAAAGCAGATTCAACATAATGTAGAGGAATGGGTCTGGATTGTTTGTGCTTTGCCAATAGTGGTCAGCGATGTGCCGCTTAGGTGCATTAGTCATGGGTAAAGAGTAGGGAAATGGATCGGAATGGGTTACTCTTCAATGGGTCAGTGTGGACGTGCTGTTTGAAATGGCCTGTTTTTCCAACGTAGGGATTCTATGATTATCTGATTTCTTCATAAAAAGGGTGGTCGGCGCCAGGATCAAGAATGTCTCCGAGCATGCTCATGGCATATTGAAGTGGGAGGGTAAACAGCCAGAGGTCGTGGTTCACATTGACACCAATGACATAGGTAAGAAGAGTGAAAGGTTGAAAGATCCTGCAAA
The DNA here is from genome assembly GCF_037043375.1 of Chiloscyllium plagiosum. Taxonomy (NCBI): domain Eukaryota; kingdom Metazoa; phylum Chordata; class Chondrichthyes; order Orectolobiformes; family Hemiscylliidae; genus Chiloscyllium; species Chiloscyllium plagiosum. Next base: position 115,389,694 of record NW_028270152.1, on the reverse strand, counting down.
GAAAGTTAAGGGAGTTAGGAGTGAGTTTAAAAGCAGGATCTCCAGGATTATATTCTTGGGATTACTCCCCGGGCATCTGGAAGTGAGACAATGAAGATGAAGATAGTCGTGTTGAATATGTGGCAAAGAGGTAGTTTGGGAGGAGGTTTTCTGATTTTTGGATGATTCCGATCGCGTTCAGTGCAGGTGGGAACTATACAAAAAGGAAAGTGTGCACTTTAACTGGAGGGGCCCCAACGTCCTGGAAGGGAGGTGTGATCGTGCAGATTTTAAGCTAATGATACAAGAGGATGGGAACCAAAGCAGCAGGTCAGAAACTGAGCAGAAAGTAAAGGTTTGTCAATTAAACATACAGAACCATTGTAATGACCATGCTAAGGGAACAATTTTAAAAACGTTAGTTGAAAGTTGGATTAAATGATAGGCTCAATATTATCAGGGATCAATAAATAAGGATGGAGCGCCTGTGCACACAAGTATTACAAGAGCAAGCTAAGTCGACAGAACTTATGTTAAAACGTTTTTTTCTGACTAAATGTGTGCAGTATTTGAAATAAAATGAATGAGCTGATAGGTCTAACAGGTATAAATAGGTATGGCATGGTGGGCATAACTGAAATGTGGTTACATGAAGGTCAGGACTGGGGTGTTAAATGTACAAGGCTACTGGACATTTCAGACAAGAAGGAATAGCAGGTTGAATGCCTGTATTCGTTAAGGATTATGTCAAGGCTGTATTAAGAAATGACACTAGCATGTGGGACAAAACTGATGAATCAGTCTGGTTTGAAATAAAACACATTGAAAGAAACCTATTGGTAGAAGCATTTCCAGTCCACAAACTACTCCCCCACCCCACGACAAATTACTTTCAAAATAGGGAATAGCATGAACCAGAAAATAACGATGGCTTGAGGCAAGAGCACAAGAGTGATGATGGGAATGTGAACATGCAAATTGGCTGGATTAATCAATTTGGCAAGGGGAGCCATCAAAGAACGATTCGTCGAATCTATGATGGATCATTTATTTGATTAACATGTAATGGAACCAACCTGAGAACGGCTTTTGTATTACGCAATGAGAAAGGAGTGATAAATCATATTGCAGTGCAGAATCATCTTAAAACGAGTGATCACAACATGTTGGAGTTTCACATTCACACTAACAGTGAAGACAGAGTCACATAGGAGAGATTTAGTGTTGGACAATGATAATTTTACTGGCCTGAGGAAGGGCTTGGCCTGAGTGGACATGTCAAAAAGATTAAAGTGCAAGATATTTGAAGAACAGTGGCAACTACTGAGGGAGATTGTCAAAACCACTCAAATAAAGTGTAATCCTGAGTGGAAGAGGAATTGTAAAAAGGTGAAAAGCAATCCATGTCTTAACAAGGAAGTCAACAATAACATGAACGTTCTTGCCTGGTGGTATTATCACTGACTGCTCATCCAGCTAATGTTCTGGGGACATGGCTTCAAATACCGCCACGGCAGATGGTAGAATTTGAATCCAATATGAACCTGGAATTAAGAGTCTATTGATTGTAATGAATCCATTGCTCATTGGTGGAAACGCCCATATGTTTCATGAATGCCCTTTAGGATCGGAAACCACCATCCTTACCTGGTCTGACCTACATGTGACTTCAAACTCATACAAATCGGGCTGACGCTTGATTGCCCTCTCGGTAATTAGAGACAGACAATGGCTGCTGTCTAACCAGCGACACGCTCATCCTTTAATGAATTGAAGAAAAATACTTTACTTGTCAGCGAATGGTTACTAAAAACATAATCAAAACGGCTATGAAGGAAAATGAGAAGAAAACATAAGAAATGATAAAGAGCACTTCTCTGAGTAGTCAAAAAGTTTAAAAATGCTGAAAGCAAAGGTTGGCCTTTGAGAGGATGAAAATGGCGAGGTAATAATGGGAAACTCAGAAATGGCAGAGGTAAAACCAACATTTTCTGTTTTCACAGTGCAAGATAATTTCTTCCCAAAATTTAAAACAACTGCAAAGGATCATGATGGAAGTACGATGACGAGGAAGAAGATATTAAGTACATTGATGGGATCATAGGCAGGTCAGACACTCGGCCTGCAGTCGATCATATTAAAGGATGTAACAGCAGAGATAGTGGATGTGTTAGTTAGAATATTCAAAAAAATCCTTGAATTCTGGAACGGTACCGATGTATTGGAAAATTAGTAATGTAGTACTCGTTCCCAAAATAGGAGATAGGCAAAAATTCACAAAATGTCGACCAGTGAGTTTAACCTCTGTAGTGGGGAAGTTTCTTCAGTCAACCGTAAAGTATGAAATAACTAAACACTTGGAAAAACAAAGATCAATTCACCAGTGTCAGCACAGTTTCATGATGGGCAGGTTATGCTTGACAAACCTGTTGGAGTTCTTTGAGAATTTAACCAGCAAGGTGGATAATGGGGATGCAGCAACTGCTGTACATCTGAACTTCAGAAGGCATTTGACAAGGTGCTGCATAAAGGGCTGATCTTGGCGGGTGGATATGAGGGGATAAGGGTAGAGTATTGAATTGGAGAGGGGATTGATTGACTAACAGAAAGCAGAGCATCGGGATTAATGGTCTTTCCCTGGCGAACTGAAACTAGTGAGGTGCTGCAGGGTCCAGTGCTCAGAACTCAGTTGCTTACAATCTGCCCAAATGAGCTGGAAGGAGAGACAGAGTGTAGCAACTACATTCACAGATGGTATTAAACTCGGAAGTAAAACAAGCTGTAATAAGGAGCTAAAGAGTTTACAGATGAATAATGGTAGGGTTAGAAAATGGGGCAGATTGCTATATCTGGCAGATGGTGTTTAATGTGGTTAACTGCACAGTTGAATTTCATACCGCCACTCATAATTTCTATTTTCTTGAGTTGCACCTTCTACAGTTCTTTGGATTTTATTCACCGTTGGTGGCTGGGGTCACAGGAATCGAGAGGTTTGGCTGAGGGAGATGCAGTTTGCTCTGTGTGTCCGGAACAAGACATTAATATGGAGAAAAGACCACAGTCAGGCCTTGTTGATTCCCACAGCAGGCCTGGCAACTAACTGGCCTATCCCTGTTCTTACCTCCTGATGGTTGATTGCCTGGAGTAATCCACATCAAAATGTTACACTCAGACAGACAGTCCGTAATTAATATGCCCATTTCATAATAAAGCGACAAATGGCCACTTAGATCATAAGTAAAGACTTGGCAATTCTTTTGAGATTTAATGACTATTTGCTGCAACTGCAGGCTGGGAGCTGGGTGATGGGACAACAAAACAGTTCAGCATTGTTGCAAATTTATAGGTTAGATATTGAGTAACAATATTATGTTATCAATTCTGTTCGAAAGTGTCTATAATCTATATCTTATGAAAAATGTGTTGAATGTATTGTGGGAGAATACAAACATTGAATTGGTTAGAAAAGAAAGATGTGAAGTGGATATAAGTCATAGAACAGAGAACAATACAGCGCAGTACAGGCCCTTCGGCCCTCGATGTTGTGCCAATCTGTCATACCAATCTGAAGCCCATCTAACCTACACTATTCCATGTACTGCCATATGCTTGTCCAATGACGACTTAAATGTACTTGAAGTTGGCGAATATACTACCGTTGGAGGCAAAGCATTCCATACCCTTACTACACTCTGAATAAAGAAACTACCTCTGACATGTGTCCTATGTCGATCACCCCTTATTTTAAAGTTGTGTCCCCTCATGTTTGTCGTCCCCGTACTTGGAAAAAGGCTCTCCCTGTCCACCCTATCTGACCCTCTGATTATTTTATATGTCTCTATTAGGTCACATCTCAACCTTCTTCTCGCCAATAAGAACAGCCTCAAGTCCCTCAGCCTTTCCTCCTAAGAGCTACCCTCCATACCAGGCAACATCCGAGTAAATCTCCTCTGCAGCCTTTCCAAAGCTTCCACATCCTTCTTATAATGTGGTGACTAGAACTGTACACAATACTCCAAGTGCAGCCGCACCAGAGTTTTGTACAGCTGTCGAATAACCTCATGGTTCCGGAATTCGATCCCTCTATTAATAAAAGCTAAAACTCTGTATGCCTTCTTAACAACCCTGTCAACCTGGGTGGCAACTTTCAAGGATCTGTGTACCTGGACACTGAGATCTCTCTACTCATCTACACGACCAAGAATCTTGCCATTAGTCCATTACTTTGCATTCCGGTTACTCTGACCAAGGTGAATCACCTCACATTTGTCCACATTAAACTCCATTTGCCACCTCTAAGCCCAGCTCTGCAGCTTATCTATGTCTCTCTGTAACCTATAACATCCTTCGTCATTATCCACAACTACACTGACCTCAGTGTCATCTGCAAATTGACTAACGCACCCTTCTCCGCCCTCATCCAGGTCGTTTATAAAAATGACGAACAGCAGTGGACCCAACACCGACCCTTGCAGTACACCACTAGTAAGTGGACTCCAGGATGAATATTTCCCATCAACCACCACCCTCTGTCTTCTTTCATCAAGCTAATTACTGATCCAAACTGCCATATCTCCCACAATCCCATTCCGCCGCATTTTGTACAATAGCCTACTGTGGGGAACCTTATCGAACACCTTGCTGAAATCCATACACACCACATCAAAAGGTTTGCTTTCATCTACCTGTCTGTCCACATTCTCAAAGAACTCAATAAGGTTTGTGAGGCACGACCTCCCCTTCACAAAACCATGCTGACTATCCCTAATCAAATTATTATTTTCTAGATGATCATAAATCCTATCTCTTATAACTTTTTCCAACACTTTACCAACAACTGAAGTAAGGCTAACTGGTCTATAATGACCAGGGTTGTGTCGACTCCCCTTCTTGATCAGGGGAACCACAGCTGCTATCCTCCAGTCTTCTGGCACTATTCCTGTAGACGATGACGATTTAAAGATCAATGTCAAAGGCTCGGAATCTCCTACCTGGCTTCCCAGAGGATCCTAGGATAAATCCCATCCGGCCCAGGGAACTTATCTATTTTCACACTCAGCAGGATTTCTAATACCTCTTCCCTGTGAACCTCAATCCCACCCAGTCTCGTAGCCTGTATCTTAGTATTCTCCTCGACAACATTGTCGTTTTCGAGAGTGAATACAGTCGAAAAATATTCATTTAGGGCTTCCCCTCTTTCCTCTGACTCCACACACAACTTCCCGTTACTATCCTTGATTGGCCCCAATCTTACTCTCATCATTCTTTTATTCCTTAAATACCTATAAAAAGCCTTAGGGTTTACCCTGATCCTATCCACCAACAACTTCTCATGTCTGCTCCTGACTCTTCTGAGCTCTCTCTTTAGGTCTTTCCTGGCTACCTTGTCACCCTCAAGCACCCTAACTTAACCTTCACATTTCATCCTAACATAAACCTTCTTCTTCCTCTTGACCAGAGATTCCACTCCCTTTGTAAACCACGGCTCCTGCGCACTACAGCTTCCGTCCTGCCTGACAGGTACATATTTATCTCGGACACTCAGGAGCTTTTCCTTGAATAAGCTCCACTTTTCTAATGTGCCCATCCCCGGCAGTTTCCTTCTCCATCCGATGCTTCCTAAATCTTGCCTAATCGCATCGTAATTACCTTTCTCCCAGCTGTAACTCTTATCCAGTGGTATACACCTATCCCTTTCTAGCACTAAAGTAAACATAACAGAATTGCGATCGCTATCACCAAAGTGCTCACCTACTTCCTTTTCTAACACCTGGCCAGGCTCATTACCCAGTAACAAGTCTAACGTGGCTTCGTCCCTTGTTAGGCTGTCTGCATACAGTGGCAAGAAGCTCTCCTGCATACACTGGACAAAAACTGACCCATCTATATTGCTCGTACTATAGTGTTCCCAGTCAATATTTGGAAAGTTTAAGTCCCCCATGACAACTATCCTGTCTTTCTCACTCCTATCGAGAATTATCTTTACTATTCGGAGGCCCATAGAAAACTCCCAACAGGATGACATCTCCTTTCCTGTTTTCTAACCTCAGCCATTATACCTCTGTTGACGATTCCCCAAACATCCGTTCTACAACTGTAATACTGTCCTTTACTAACAATGCTACACCTCCCTTCTTTTACCATCTTTTCTGTTCTTACTGAAAAATCTAAATCCTGGAACCTGCAACAGCCATTCCAGTCCCTGCTCTAACCATGTCTCCGAAATAGCCACAACATCGAAGTCCCAGGTACCAAACCATGCTACAAGTTCACTTACCGTATTCCGGATGCTCGTGGCGTTGCAGTAGACACACTTCAAACCAACTTCTTGCTTGCCAGTGCCATCTTGCATCCCTGAAACTTGTTTTCGGACCTCCCTACTCTCAACCTTTTCTATACTTGAACTACAATTTTGGTTCCCATCCGCCTGCTGGATTAGTTTAAACTCACCCGAATAGTCTTAACGAATTTCCGCCCCCATCCCCAGGATATTGGTACCCCTCTGATTCAGATGAAGACCATCCTGCTTGTTGAGGTCCCACCTACCCTAGAAAGAGCCCCAATTATCCAAGAATCCAAACCCTCCCACCTGCACCATCCCTGTAGCCACGTGTTCAATTCCTTTCTCTCCCTGTTCCCAGCCTCATTAGCATGTGGCACGGGCAACAACCCAGAGACAACAACTCTGTTCGTCCTAGCTCTATGCTTCCATCCTAGCACCCTGAAATTCTGCCTTAAATCCCCATCTCGCATACTACCTATGTCGTTGGTACCTATGTGGACCACGACTTGGGGCTGCTCCTCCTCCCCTTTAAGGATCCCAAAACTCAATCAGAGACATCACGAACCCTGGCTCCTGGCAGGCAACACACCAACCGTGAGTCTCTCTCATTCCCACAGAACATCCTATCTGTCCCCCTAACTATAGAGTCCCCAGTGACTACTGCTCTGCTCCTCTTTCCCCTTCCCTTCTGAGCAGCAGGGACAGACTCTGTGGCAGAGCCCTGTGCCCCAAAGCTTTCCCCTGGTAAGTCCCCCCCAACAGTATCCAAAACGGTATGCCTATTGAGGGGAATGGCCACAGGAGATCCCTGCACTGCCTGCCGTTTCCTTTCCATCCCCTGACTGTAACCCATTTGCCTTTTTCTTGTACCCCGAGAAGTGACGACCTCCCTGTAACTGGTCTCAATGACTCCATCTGCCTCCCGAATGATCCGAAGTTCATGCAGCTCCAGCTCCAGTTCCCTAACGCGGTTTTCGAGGAGCTGGAGTTGGGTGCACTTCCCGCAGATATAGTCAGCAGGGATACTAGTGGTGACCCTTACCTCCCACATTCTGCAGGAGGAACATTCAACTGCCCTCACCTCCATTCCCATTATTCTAAATTCCCAAAAAGATTGTTGAAAAATATGGAATTAAGAACAAACTCGCTACCTTACCAATCTGGCGCACAGAAGTTTATTTTTGGTCAGAGGAGGAGATGGGTGCGAGACACTACCCGAGTAGTGTTTCGGGTAATGCAACCACACAAATATATGACTTCCCAGAAGTCGTTCGCTCCTCCCTCACACCTCTCAGCAAATGGAGGCCCGACTCCCGAGGTAAGACCCTTTTAATTCTTTATATAGGTCTAGGCAAGCCAAGGAACGGGAATTTTTTGGTCTTTGGATCACATTAGGAAACTATGCCTGTGTTTGAGCACAATGACGAATTGAATGGAAAAACAGTGTATTATTTCAATGAATTATTTCCTTATTATTGAGCCGTCTAGTAAGGGGAAGAGCTACTCTTTGTTTTCCTTGTCTAGACGCCTAATGTTGTTAAACACCTCCATCAGGAGCACCTCTCAACCTTCTGTGTTTAAAAGTAAAATCAAGTAAATCCAGCCTCTCTTCAGTTTGAGTACACTCTTGTCTTCTTACTTTTGAAAGGTATCAGTGTTAAATTTCATTAGCGATTGATCTGTCCACCTGAACAACCGGTTTATACCATCCTTAACCCTCACACGTTCCTCCTCACTGTGAACCACCAACTCATCTTTCTGTCATCCACATTATCTATCATTCCCTCCAAACTCCATCCCTCCCATTCTCATCACCATCGTTTATGAAGTTCACAACGAAGCCCTGATTTTCTCCTGTTTTTCCGATGTTGTTCACAGGGAAAGCATTGAGAATTCCGTTCTCTTGTTTTTTCCTATTTTGGTGAATTTACAGCGTGATGCAGTTGAGTTCTTTTTTATGAGGAAGCCACAAATTTTATTTTGGACATGGACCTGAATTCTACTTTTACACTATGCTCCACTGTATGTTTTATTAATTAAGCTTGTACGTAATTAGTTTTGGATTAGGTTTAGATGGCTTTCACTGCAGCATTTGTGTTCCATGTGGACCTGGATAATGTTCTTTGTATCGTTCCCTGCTATAGTCAGAGCTGAAGGAAGTTTCCGTCACTACGATAGAGATAGATTCATAATTTTGTTTGAAAGAGTTGGAGTGATGAGGATAAAGATTCAACTAAATTCTATATATAGAATCGCAGCAGGAGGTCAAATCATATCGTCAAGTCCACCTTGAACTGGAAACAAATTATTAAATCATATGCCTACTTTTCTTCATATTGTAAAAACATTTTCAAAAAATGTTCTTAGAGCAGCGTGGATCTTCTAGCTGCTCCTGGGATTGCAGGCAGTTAAATATTTAATATAGTCTTTTTGCAGTTGATATAATAGTTTATTAATTTAATGTAATTATTTCTATTTTGTTTGATTAACATTCAAAAACAAACAAAACAGCAAAAAATAAACTCACGATTTTCTTTCAAACGAACTTTTTTAAAAGAGGTTTTTAAGGGTGGTTTACCAAAAAAACTAAATGTCTATTTTTGTTTTAAATTGTTTATTTTATTAGACTGCAGACTTTTTTTTTGCTTTGTAAAATGAATTAATTAAAATAAGGAGGTGTACCTTCCTTCCGAAGAATCCTACACATTTGCAGCTCCGGAGAAGATTATTTTCTTCTCAGACTTTATTGAAGAGGAAAAGTTTTATTAATTTAATTAGCTAAATGGTTGATTTTGTTTAATTATTCTATGTTCGATACCTATATGTATATATTTTTCAATTTTTACATTATTGTTTGTAGGAATGAAAGGTAACAGAAGGTGTCGTAAAAAATTCTGCTTTTAGGCATAATATTATTAAGGTCTCATATAAGGCACAGAGTGGATGGCTGGAAGATTTGGAAACAAATATTATCCAGCATATCAGTCATATAGATTTGTGGCTCTCAGGAAAGATAAGAAAGTAGTTCAAAACTCTCCAGTGGCTATTCCTCTACCAAAATGCTTTTCAGCTTTTAGAACAGCTGAAGGGGATTGTCTCTCTGAGGAAAATGGAAGAACAATCCATTATTGAACACTTGGAATGATTCTTATGTTCAGCGGAGTTCGAGGAGATTTAGTAGAATTATTGCTTCAGTGGACTTTTCTATTGGGTCATCAACAGGAGATTCTGGGGCAGTGTCGGTAATTGAGGATGATTTGTTGCTTTCCCTGTGCTAGGATTAAGAATGTCTCGAAACATTTCAAGCACGTTGTAAAAGGTGAGATTGAGTAGCCAAACATTATTGTATATATTGGCAGGAATGATATTTTTAGGGAAATATTAAAGCAGTACAGAGTGAACTTAAGAGGTGAAGTAGAGTATTAATAATAAAACCTTTAAAGCAATACTTTCTGGTTTACTCCCAATGCCAAACCCAACTGGGAAGGAACAAAAGGTTAACAGAGAAAAACCAACTGCTGAAGAGCTACTGTGTTATTGGGGAATTTCGATTTTTGGGAAATTGGAATCTATTTTAGAATAGAAATGACCTGTTCAGGAAGGATTGGTCTAATCTAAACTGGAAAGCAACCAATATTTTAGCAGGGAGGTTTGCTCCTTCTATGTAGGGAGACTTTATGTTGATAGAGTTGACAAGGGGGATATTCAAATAGAATTATAAATGGTTGAATGGCTGGAGAAGTTTACGAATGTGAGAAGTGACATCAATTAGAAAAGAAAAACGAGAGAATCAAAAGTATATAGTAATGCTGAAGCACGAAATTGCATTTATTTCAATGTGAGGGGTCTTACAGGGGAGGCTGATGAACTCGGGGCATTTTAAGAACATGGGATCGGGACATCATATGTATTACAAAAAATTGGTTGAGAGGCAATCAACTGGGAAATGTAGTGCTGGGAAAGCACAGCAGGTCAGGCAGCATGTAAGGAGCAGGACAATCAACGTTTTGGACAAAAGCCCTTGATCAGGAATGGGCTGATGAAGGGTTTTTGCTTGAAGCGTCGATTTTCCTGCTCCTTGGACGCTACCTGACCGGCTGTGCTTTTCCGGCACCACACTCTCGACTCTAACTTCCAGCATCTGCAGTGCTCACTTTCGCCTGAGAGATGTTCAAGACTGGCAATTCAATGTTCCAGCTGTTAAGCGTCATAGAAAGGTGGAAAATATATGCGGAGGGCAGGGAGGGGGTGGTCTGCCATTTTTGATTAAGGAATAAGGAACTGGGGAAGACATTTCTGAAAAATTATCCAGTTAAAATATGCAGGTAGTATTAAAAATAAGAAAATAAAGTTCACTTTGAACAGATTGCACTAAATGCTCTTTTGTGAAAAACCGTCCAGTGAAAATATATTGATCGAAATTAAAAATAAGAAAGGAAAGAGCACGTTGATTGTATTGTACCATATGCTCTCCAACAGTAAGAAAAAAATTGAGAAACAAACCTGTAGGCAAATGTCAGATATATAAAACCTTTATAAGGTTGTAATAATAGGGGATTTTAATTTCCTTAAAATTGATTGGGACTACCACAGCGTTAAAGGGTTGGATGGTGAAGAATTTGTCAAATATGTTCACAAAAAAATTCTTCATCAATATCTGGGTGATTCTAACAGAGAAGGAGCAAAACTAGGCCATCTTTTGTGCAAAAGGCAGGGCAAGTGACTGAAGTAAACGTGAGGGAATGTTTTGGGCATTGCAATCATAATTCTATTAGTTTCATAATGGTTATGAAAAGGAATAAGCCTTTCATTACTTTTTTTTAAATTGGAGTACTATAAATTTTAATGGCATGGGACAAGGACTTATCAAATTTGATTAGAGTAGACTGTCAGCAGATAAAACAATGTCTGACAAGTGGGAGGCATTCAACAGTGTGACGACGGGAGTTGAGAGGCATTATGTTCCTGTTAAAGTGAAGGGAAGATTAAGGAACAATGGACAACAGTTATTGAGCTTTTATTCAAGAATCAAAGAAAACCTTACTTTAGATATAGACAACTTTATTCAATTTAATCTCTTAGTCAGTATAAAGAGTGTGGGGCAGTATTTCGAGAGAAATCAGGAAAGCAAAAAGACGATATGAGATAGAATGTGCAGATAAGGTTAAGGATAATCCAAAAATATTGTGCAACTACATTAACAGAAAGAGGGTAGCCATAGAGAGGGTTAGGCCTCTCAAACATCATGAAAGATATTGATGTTTTGAACCCAGGAAATGGGGAATAAAATCATCCCATTCCTGGTGCAACAGACAGCAACAAACACACATTATTTCCTGCACCTCACATTCATCCAGCTTGAACTCTATCTGCTATCTGTCAGTCTATTGACCCATTTCATCAAGATCCTTTTGCATTCTTAGAAACCCTTCTTCAATGTCCACTGTGCCATCAGTTTTGTTGTCATCCACAAACTTACGAACCATGCCTTAGATATTCACACGCAAATCATTTACATAAAGGACAAACAAAGACAACTCAGAACCAACCTCTGTGGAACACTGCTGGTCACAAGCCTTCAGTTCGAAAAGCAACCACCCATCATTAATCTCTGTCTCCTGTTATTGCACCCGTTGGAAGTGCTGGAGAGAAACCCCACTGTTCAGGCAGTATCGGAGCGGAGAAAAATGGAATTAACTTTTCTTGAGTCCAACATAACTTGTTCAAGATAGGCTCATATAAGACTTGATATGTTAACTCTGTTTCTCTGCCCAAATCCTGTGTCATCTGTTGCTTTTCTCCATCATTTTGCATTTGTATTTCAGATTTCCACTATCTCTAACATTTTGCTTTTTCTTGATTGGTTTGGATGTTGGTTATAATTGGAGAATTTTTTTACATCCCTATTCCTTTCACTCGTGTCAGTGACAATGTATTACACTGGAGTCTGCTTCTTCTTTAACTTCTGAAAATAAATGCGCGGATCTCACCAATGTGATTTTGATTTAAAAAGGCCTTTTAGAGACAGCTACACTTGATGAAAAGTAGGAATAGTTTATTAATTACGATATTGCCGGTGTGTTTTATGACTAGACTTGTCTCCTCAGTCTCTGAACATTTTCAATGAGTTTCTCTGAATAATTACAACAAAGATGGTTGTCATGCAACCCATCAGTATGAGCTGTGTCTTCACTCTTACTCTGCTGAAACCCATGTAACCCAATACATTTTGTAATCTGTGTCTGTTTTTATTTCTGTATATCCCGTCCCGATATAAACAATTTTAACAACCTGTATAACCTGTGATTAAACAGTCTATATATAAAATATAATGATGTACATCACATTTAAAATTGTCCTATTCCGTTCATACTGTCGTTCAGCATTCCATGTACCAAAGGTTGTCTGTTATCTTGCTCTGCACTGCATTTAATTCCATTTGTCAGAAACCGTGATGGCTGAATACGAGTGACTGGGAGATATTGCTGCACTCCCCTCAGGTCTCCTCAGCCACTGGCCGCAGCCTTTTCTTTCTCATAGCCATTATCATATTCATTCCATCCCTTACTCATTAATTCATGACTTTTAATAAACAAGGGTATTGCACATTGTTATGGATCAGGGCCGACCACTCAAAACATTCTTAAGCACGTAGCCCATTCCGTAATGTTGCCATTTGTTGAAGGTAAGTGTATAGTGGATATTCCCAGAGTGAATTATTTGTTCGACTGCCGACTTTTAAACAAACAGAATGTATTTATGAAAATAAGGAATGAAACACAACGAGCTGAAAACTCCATACCTGAATAATTCATCCTATCCAAAACTGAAAGGCTACCTCGAATTAAGGATGCTGATCCAAATCACTTGCAACAATCCCAATAAACAAACCCATAAGCACAAAGAGTAAAAATTACACAAAAAAGCTGATAATTTACGAAGTCAGAGGACTGAAGGAGGGGGAGAGCGTCCAATTTCAACAATAAATCTGACTCAACTAATCCTCGAACTGAACTGACCTGTGCAGCTGGAGAGCTGGCTACATCCCCTCGATTACACCAGTTTATTTGAAAGGCTTGAAAGCCTTCTGGCTGAGGCATTATCTGTTATATCAAAAAAAACAAAGGACCCCAATGAAATATTCAAAATTGAGACACGTTGGAACATTGGGTCGTTTAGGACCTCTCTGAAAAAATTCAAGGACAACATAACCTTGTAAAGGTACCACCTGTGTGACAACTCTCCCAATATAAAATTGAATCTTCAACATCCAAGATGGCTTCCGTTTTCAAAACTCCCAAAAATGGTAGTTCGTACTCTACAATGAGCATGTACATTCGTTTACTATAAACGTGCAAACATTCACAATTTCATCCAGATTGAGTGTGTGGTACTTCCATGATTGAGTGCCTCCATTTGTCACTCAAGTCTCAACAATGCATTGAAACTCATTTTTTCAAGACTTGCCATGTGCACAATTTTCAAATTGAATGGCTGTAGCAACAGGCTCCAGCTACACAGTCCCGCATTTTTGTCCTAACATTTCTCAAAAAGACTTCATTGAGTTATGTTCAGTGTAAATGGTTGTCTCCGATACGTTGCTGTTAATACAAACACTAAAATGTTGTCATACCAACACAAAACTCACAGTCTCTTTCTCAACTGTTGAATATTTGTACTAATGAACATTGAACTTCTTGGAGGAATACCCAGTAGGTCTCTCTGTCTTCTCGTCATCTTCCCGCAAGAGCCCAACACCGAAATTGACATCATTCGCTTTTAAATCCAGCTTGAATGGATTTGCATAATCAGGTGTGTCTGATCGTGAGCAGTGGTTAACACATATTTCAAATGCCGTCAAATGCCTTCTGACAGTCCTCTATCCAATGACATCTCTTGCCTTTCTTTAACCATTCAGTGAATGGAGCAGTCACACTGCGAAAATAAGGCACAAACATTCGATAAAATAGACTTAATCCCAGGAACTGCTCCTTTTGTCAACAGGATGCGAAATTCCCTAATTGCCGTCACTTTTAAATCTCATGGCACCGTTTATCTATGTCCAATAGCATGGCCAAGGAAGATGACTTTTGCTTTGGCAAATTCACTTTTCGTTCGGTTTACCACCAAGCCTGCCTTCCGAAGTCGATCGAACAAGTCTGATAGATGCTGTAGTGTTCCTTCTATGAGTCACTAAAAATCACAAGGTCATCAATGTAAACCAAGGGTTGGATAATCCGGCAATTTATTGGTTAGTCCCTGAAATGTGGCCGGCATATTTTTCATACCAAATATAAGTTTCTTGTCCCACATTTTCAACAGAGTTTTCCAACCGTGGAACTGGGTATACTTCAATCTTTTTTACCTGCATTGACGTTACAATAGTCCACACATAACCGTTGTGTGCCATTTGGCTTTGGCAGCATGACTATGGATGATTTCCAGTCACTGTAACACATGTTGATTATGTCATTTTAGAGCTTGCATTCAATCTCTTTCTGTGCCGGTGCCAACTTTAGAGGATTATGCCTGTAAGGATGTTCGTTAATCGTAACAACATCTCCTATAGCTACATCATGCACAATTAGGTGAATACTTCCAAGTTAATATCTGCATAATTCCACATGTGATAGCAATAACTCTTTCTGATCATTTCAATTTTTCTCATGAAAGTAAATAAATAAATCATCCCAATTTTATACAAGTACCTCATTGTTTACTTTCATTTGAGGAATGTCCGATTCAGAATCCTCTGAACTTGGTTCTTCCTTCTGTGCTGTAATCATTACCACCTTGTCCTCTGGCTTTCCTTCCCCATCAAAGTACATTTTGAGCATATTCACATGACATACGCTGTGAGATTTCTTTCTTTTTGGAGTCCCTATCAAGTAGTTATCCTCACTCTATATCCGTTGTATTTGATAAGGTCCACAAACCTTGCTTTTCATGGTTCACATATAACTGAAAGTAACAGTAATACCTTATCGCCAATCGCAAAATTGCATTTTGTTTATTTCCTGTCCGCTTCATGCTTTGTTGCATGCTGCAATACTTTTAAATGCTGTCCAGCCAACTCCGCAGCACAATTAATCGTTTCCTAAAAATTGTGTCCTAAGCCAAATGTGTGGCCTTTGAATTTTGATTTTCTATTTTCTCCTTAATCAATATTAATGGTCTCTCACTTAATGTCCAAAAAATAATTCAAATGGATTGAATTTGCTCAGTTAATTTGGTGCATCCATAATTACAAAAAGCGTAAATGGAATTCCCTTACCCTAATCATCTGGATAATCCTGATCATATGCCCTCAACATGGTCTTTAATGTTTAATGTCACCTTTCTACCGCTCCCTGCAATTTTGGATGATATGCAGACGATTTGAATTGCTTTATTCTTAAGACATCATAGTGAATAAATTAGATGTGAAGATTGAACCTTTACCTCACTGATTCTCTCTTGGTAGTCCGTGTCTAAATTTTAATAAGAGTAATTCCTTTGCAATTCTTTTAGCTTTGATATTGCATCTTGGGATGGCCTCTGGAAATCTAGGCGATACATCCATTATTGTTAACAAATACTGGTGCCCATCTTTTTGTTTTAGGTCGGGGACCGAGCCAATCAACTAAGGCTCTTGTAAAAGGTGCGTCAATTGCAGGAATAGTTAAGAAAGGCGCAGGATTTATTATCGCTTGTGTTTTCTCCAATTACCTGATATGTATGACACGTCTAGCAAAATTCAACTACATTCTGTTGCAGTCCAGGCCAGTAAATATTTCTCTGTCTTTCAGCCTGTGTTTTCCTCTCTCCTAAATGACTTCTAGGTGGTCTCTCATGCGCCATTCACATCACCTCTTTTCTGTAGCCCATTGGCAATACGATTTGATGAAGTTTGCCCAATTATCATCTCCTTGAGTATGTGATAGTCTCGAATTTCCTCATTTGGACATCATTTTTAGGGTAATAACACTCAGGGATACATTCAAAATTCCTAACGTATGTGCTTTTTGATAAAACTGCTTTAACCTTTTATCTTTCTGCTGTAACTCAATTAGTTTAAATGAACTAAAATATTTGCACGATGCCCTGTTTGCTCAATAGTTTTTTTCACAACTATGTGATGGACCAAAGTCTCTGTAAATGTCACTTCAGCTTCCTTATCTTTACATTTTTTATATCTCCTGTTTCAACTGGTGACATTGGGGCTTCGTTACCCACACTCAGTAAACTTCCAGGATAAGAGTCCTGCATTGCTTCCGTTGCCTGCGTCTCCAATGGCTTTTCAACCAGTGTAGGCAGTACTCCTACCGCTGAATCAGCTGTATTTTTGCAAGGATAGATTGTATTCCTGGAGCTGAGGGTTTGCCCAATACTCCAACCACAATTTCACCACATTTTTCTGGACACTCTATCCTCACTTTACATCATTATACGCTTTTTGTCTCAAGGTGAATTCCCTTTAGCAGTACCTTTTCTGGAAATAGTCCTTCTGGAGTATATATCTCTTGATCTTTCAGTATCACGGACTAAGAGGGTCCTGTGTCCCATAATATTGCATCCTCTTTACATGCCCTATGTCTGTAAACTTTCCGTTTGCATTTATATTTTCTAAAAAGATCTGCCACTTCCTCTTTCACAAACCTCTGATCAGCTTTTACACACTGATGCAGCTTTCTAGCTTCCACTATGCTTTCTGTTACAACTCCAACAAAATTTCCAAGCTTATCCTGTTTTCCTGCATCAATATCTGTTTTCTGAACCCACCAACACAGTGATTTCATGTGTCCTAATTTATTGCAATGAAAACGCCGGACCTTTTTAACTTATTTGTTACTTTCCTTTTTAGCCTGTGCGAAGTTCTCCTTATGACCTTCTTCGAGATCTACCCTTCCCTCCCACGTGAGGATTTCTTTTTGCCCCAGTTTCTATCCCTCATGGACTGAAATTGATTCTCGATGCCAAACCATATTTTATGGACCAATTCATAATCATCAGCCACTTAAGCTGCCAGCCTTGCCGTTTTAACTCTCTGTACTTCCAAATGTGTTTGCACTATGTCAGACAGTGAGTCTTTGAACTCCTCCAAAGTAATTGTCGCTTTCAGAGCATTGTAATACTCTTTTCCAGCTATCAAAATTACTTTGATCCTTTCAAACTCAATATATGTTTGATCAAGATCCCTCCTTATATTCGTGAAACGTTGTCTGTCGGATTCTGGCACAAGCTCATATGCACTTTCTTTACCTCCTTGTACACTCCAGGTCCCTCTTCTGATAGTGTTGTGTTGCGAATACTTGCCGAACTCAACCTACAAGTTTTATTTGGATCAAGAAAACCCACATGGTCACTGGCCACTGCAATTGTTTAGCCACTTTTTCAAATGAAATGGAAAAGGTTTCCATATCCTACTCATCAAATTTAGGCAAGGCGTGAATATACTTAAAATGTTTCTCACCAGGCTTTTAACTACCATGAGTCGCTCATCCTCACTCTGTTATTCACTAAGCTCACCTTCAGACTTCATCTCCGTCCTTTTAAGCTGACTTTCCATTCTAAGTGTCCATCTCAGAAGCACAAACCATCTCTAATTTTCCTTCTCTCCTGCTAAGGACATTCATTGTTTTTTTCTTTCTTCTGCTAAACCTATTCATTCTCTTTCTTTGTCTTCTGATTTTAGCCGTAATTCAAACTGCTTCATTTCCGCTTTTATCTCAAGCTGCATCATTCGCAATTGAAGTTTGCTCATCTCTGCAGATCCTGATGGAGATTCCAGCAATTTGGAATGCTGAGCTACTGCTGCAATCATCTAATCTTTTCTCACGATAGGAGGTAGCTTCAACGCAAGCTTGTCTACTAATTCCCGCAGCTTGGACTTATGTGCATTCTGTAAAAAAAACCCACGGTCACTTCTTCCACCGCCAAACCATCCTTGGTTCCTGCAAGAGCCATTTCTGTCTAAAACTCTGTGTCCCCACCAAATCAACACACGGAATAGGAGACACTAATACTTGCCAGTCGCTGCCTAAATCCCGCAAATGGCCCCGATTCTGATTTGGAACAGGCCCGACTCCACAGAACATTTTAAGCTACTAGCCCAGACTGTAACTTGGTTATTTCTTTAAAGTTAGTGTAGAATGGCTCTTCCTTGAGTGAACTAGCTGGTCAGACTCTCGAGTCTGATCATTAACACTGCGTATTAATTGCGTATTTTGTGGGTGGCTGTGTTGGGGGGGGGGGGGGGCGGGGGGGCGGGGTTCAGGTGGTAACAGCATTGCAAACGGACAACACAGCAGAATCATCTAGCCTGCGATAAGGAAACATCCGTCATTCTCCCTCATAACTAACTTCACAAGAGCAATTGGTGATGGGAGATGTGATCAATAGTCAGCGATGTCAACATTCAATCAAGTCCAGTTGTTATTGGTACCATACTGAAAGGTGTTAACTGGATCTGTTTGTTCAGTGATTGTGATTGATGTCAGTATCCATGGATCCTATTGCTGTCGCTGGATGATTTCCCTTTTCTATTGGAAGGGGCTTCTTGCAATGATGTATCCCACTGTTGCAGCAGATGCATCACCTGCAACACTAACAGGAATCAGCAGTTGCAGAGGCGGGGAGAGGAGAGGTCAGAATTTGAGATTACACTGGAATGTTCGAACAATGGATCAGAATCTGAGAACAGTAGACTGGAATGTTCCAAAAATAGTTCAGAACCTGAGAACAGTAGACTGGAATGCTGCACCAATGGCTCAGAAACTGAGAACCCTCGGATGGAATGCTGCAACAATGGACTGGAGTTTATCCTCATGTCTTTTCATTGTTTCCAGGTATAAGAAAATATTGTCACTGCGGATATACTATGTAACTATTCAGGCTAGTTACTATCCCATGCTTGCTTTTTTTGATGTTCCTGGTAAGTCTCCCCACCTCTATCTACTTATTAATCCCATAAGCCATGAAGAACTTTAATGTTATTTCTGTTAACTATATCTTGCAAAGTTGGAAGCGACTGTCTTCAGTTTCAAATGCAAATCCATTCATCACCAGTTAATCTATTTAACTGATGTCCTTTGGTAAAGAAATCTAACATTATTACCTGGTCTGGATAAAGACGACGTCAGGACCACAGCAATGTGCGTTGCTCTTTCCTGGCTTAAGGTAAGGGCTCACAGTAAAGAGCATTTAGTGAGGTCAACAAATGGTGCCGTTAACAGCGATGCAGACATCCTATCGAATGACAACACTAAACGTTGGGAAAAAAAGAATGATGCGAGAGATCAGGAGAATGAAGAAGTGCCAGAGAAACTAAGCAGATTTGGCAGCCTCGGATCGAGAGAAAAATGGAATTGACATTTCGAGTCCAAAGACCATCCATCAGAACTGCACACAACTGGGAAATAGGCTACGTAGAGCAGTTGATCTTCCGTAATTACACCGGCACCACTCCCCACCTCTTCCTCCGCTACATTGATGACTGCATTGGCGCCACTTCGTGCTCCCGCGAGGAGGTTGAGCAAATTCATCCACTTCACCAACACATTCCACCCTGACCTTAAATTTACTTGGACCATCTCTGACACCTCCCTCCCCTTCCTGGACCTCTCCATCTCCATCAGTGACGACCGACTTGACACTGACATTTTCTACAAACCCACTGACTCTCACAGCTACCTGGATTACACCTCTTCCCACCCTACCTCTTGCAAAAATGCCAGTCCGTATTCCCAATTCCTCCGCCTCCGCTGTATCTGCTCCCAGGAGGAGCAGTTCCACCATAGAACACACCAGAAAGCCTCCTTCTTAAGAGGCCGCAATTTCCCTTCCCACGTGGTTAAAGATGCCCTCCAACGCATCTCGTCCACATCCCGCACCTCTGCCCTCAGACCCAACCCCTCCAAACGCAACAAGGACAGAACGCCCCTGGTGCTCACCTTCCATCCTACCAACCTTCGCATAAACCAAATCATCCGCCGACATTTCCGCCACCTCCAAACAGACCCCACCACCAGGGATATATTTCCCTCCCCACCCCTCTCCGCCTTCCGCAAAGACTGTTCCCTCCGTGACTACCTGGTCAGGTCCACGCCCCCTATGACCCACCCTCCCATCCTGGCACTTACCACCGCAGGAACTGTAAAACCTGTGCCCAGACCTCCTCCCTCACTTCCATCCAAGGCCCTAAAGGAGCCTTCCACATCCATCAAAGTTTTACCTGCACATCCACTCATATCATTTATTGTATCCGTTGCTCCCGATGTGGTCTCCTCTACATTGGGGAGACTGGGCGCCTCCTAGCAGAGCGCTTTAGGGAACATCTCCGAGACACCCGCACCAATCAACCAAACCGCACTGTGGCTCAACATTTCAACTCCCCCTCCCACTCTGCCGAGGATATGGAGGTGCTGGGCCTCCTCCACCGCCGCTCCCTCACCACCAGATGCATGGAAGAAGAACGCCTCATCTTCCGCCTCGGAACACTTCAACCCCAGGGCATCAATGTGAATTTCAACAGCTTCCTCATTTCCCCTTCCCCCACCTAATCCTAGTTTCTAACCTCCAGCAACACGATCCCCTTGACTTGTCCAGACTTGTCCGACCTGCCCAGCTCCTTTTCCACCTATCCACTCTACCCTCTCCTCCCTGACCTATCACCTTCATCTCCTCCCCCACTGACCTATTGTACTCTATGCTACTCTATCCCCACCCCCACCCTCCTCTAACTTATCTCTCCACGCTTCAGGCTCTCTGCCTTTATTCCTGATGAAGGACTTTTGCCCGAAACGTCGATTTCGAAGCTTTTCGGATGCTGCCTGAATTGCTGTGCTCTTCCAGCACCACTGATCCAGAAAATGGTAAATAGTGTGATTGATGTTGGTGACAGGGATGTCTGTTGTGAAGGGAAAAAGGAGGGAGTTCAACAGATAGATTAAGAGAGAGATATAGGGAAATAAGAAAATAGAGGGATTGTTGATGACCAGCTGGAATGGAAATATAAATCAGATTAATCTTATTTATTTTTCTCCTGTTGCCATATTAACGAAAGTCCTGTCCATGTATGGTATACATCAAAGTCACGGTTTGAAGTGAGTTATGTCCCTTTGTCTCCCTTTCCCAAGAGTAATAATATTTTTAAACATTCATTAATGGGATGTTGGGACAGCATGCAATTCCGTTTCCACGTTGTCCTTGAGATGCTGTTGGTGAGCTGCCTTCCTGACCATTGCAGTCTGTGGGTTGTAAGCATTTCATGCTTAGTTCCGTATGGTTTAATTTCTTAGAGGCTTTATAATGAGTGATACAACTGTGTGGTTGAGCTTGGACATTTCAAACGGCAGCCGAGAGTTAACAACATTGCTATGGGTCTAGAGTCACATGTAAGCCAGATCTTGTGAAGATGATAGATTTCATTCCTTGAAGGGCATCAGTGTGCCAGGTAGGCTTTTTCTGGCAATCGTTTCATTGTATCTTAATTCGTGATATACGATTGAACTCAAATTCCAATATTTGCTGTGGTGGGAATTGAATCTGTGCTCTGGGTCATTACCTGGGTCGCTGCATTAATAATCCGGAGATAATGCAGCTAGGCCATCGCCTCCTCAGCATCTCCAAACATCTCCAATGGCAGTAGTGATGTTGCTGTTGGCGTGGTTGTGCTGGAAGTTTAGCGTTTCTCAAGGCAAAGAAATGATTTAGCAAGACATACCATCCTTCTCATTTTGTATTTATGAGAAGGTGAGATGATGGGAAGTGCTCTTGCTGAAAAGGAGCTGAATGCCCTTGGTCATGAGTCACTGACAGAATTCAGACAGAGCAGCAAGTAATCAGCACAGTAACTTGTATAATGTCCTTCATTGAAAAATGATTCAAATATAGGCGTGAAGACACCTCCCTGCAGTTGTAGAGAGATATTGAGACAGTACGTGGGGCACTGTGAAAAGATTTTCTCTCCATTATAAGGAATGATCTCCTTGCCACAGTGAGATAGTGTAAAAGAGTTTAATCCCTGCAGTGTTGGTACCATGAGGAGAGTCTGAAGGAAATGAGTAATTAATCTGTAATGCTGCAAAAGATTAAAACGTGATTGCAATAAAGCTTGAACGTTTTGAACCAGGACTCATTATTCACAAAACAAAACAATTATAGCGTGAAATACAACGTGTTTTCCTGCAGTATATGTTTTCATATGTGTACAGATATGTTGATAGGAAAGGTTTAGCAGGACATGGGCCAAGTGCAGGGAAATGGAGTTAACATGAGTGGACATTTTGGTTGGCATTTCCAATTTGGGCTAAAGGCCCTGTCTCCCTGCTGTTAAACTCTATGAATCTCTGATAGTTTACACTCTCTGTGGAGACCACATGTTGGTTGTGAGAGAGCTGCAGATTCTGAATGAACTCTCACCATCTCAACGTACAGTTGGAGTGAGACCCTGCACTAAGCATGATGTGGTTCACAAACATGTCAGCAGATACACACTGATAGTGTTGGCCATTCCTAAACGTTTCTGATCTCCATGCAGAAGACGAGTCTGTCTTCTTGGAGATGGCAGATGCCTCCTTGCGACTTGGGACAAGCCATCCGATGTGCTCCTCTCCATCAGCAAACACATTAATGTAACACATGTGAAGCATTAGCAATGGAGCCAGGAGGACCGACATGAGCCAGTCTGTCTGTGCAGTCTCTGCTTCATTGGTTTGTCGTGTTGCAGCATCAATGACATCCTCCTATTTCAGTAGAACAGTTTGGATGGGCTGAATGGTCTCTTCTTTTCGTGTGTCAGCGTCTCGAGGGGTTGCATATCCTCCTCCTCATCCCAGGAAAGAGGATCATTATTGGGTGAGTCATAGTAACTGCTAACCAGCTTGTTGTGCTGACTAGACTCCTTATCGTCCTGTGTAATAATAGACAAACAGGAGGCTGGAGAACGGAACAAGCCAGGCAGCATCAGGAGGTGGAGAAGTCAATATTTCCGGTATAACTATTCTTCAGGATTGGGGGTGGGGGTGCGGAGAGCTGCAGATAAAGAGAAAAGGAAATGGTCGGGGCTGGGGAGAGCAGGGGAAGGGGAATTGACCTGGGTGGTGACTTGGAGCTCACGTCGGTCCCTTTAGGCCCGGCTGCGATGATTGGGAAAATGTGCCCTTAGTTTATGTTTGCTGAGGAATCTCTGTTTCACCTGGAAGGACTGTTGGGGCGCTGGATGGAGGTGAGGTAGATTGTATGCCAGCAGGTGATGCATCTTTTCCGTTTGCAGGGGCAGTTGTCAGTGGGGATTGGAGGGTTTAGTGGGGAGTGGGGAACGAACCAAAGATTAGCGAAGGGAATGGTCCTTGTGGAAAATGTGCCAGGTGTTGGAATCCAACCCAGTTTACTGTATCTGGTACTCCCGATGGGGTCTTCACTACATCGGTGATCCCAAGCGTAAACTAAGGGGATATTTTGCTAAGCCTCTCAGCTCGGCCCGTAAGGGCTGAGCTGACCTCCCAGTCACTGCCTATTTCAATTCCCCCGCCCACGCCCTTTCCAACGTGGCCATCCTTGACTTCCTCCATTCCCACTATGAAACAAGCCGCAAATTGGAGGAACAACATTTCATCTTCTGCCTGGGCAGCCTACAGCCCGGGTTACTCAACATTGAGTTTCCAATTTCAAATAACCTCTCCTCCAATCTCCCAAATACATTCCCAGCCCCTCCTCCTCCCTTCCATTCCTCTGATCAGCCCTTCTTCCATCTCCCAACTGGATTCATTCCTCCCATCGACCAACCCGGTCATAACTTCGACTTTTGTTCACCTATTCCCACCTCACCATCCTGTCTCCTCCTCCCCCAGTCCGCCTCTTTAAATGTAGACCCCCTTAAACCACTCCCCCCCGCCACACCCCCAGTCCTGAAGAAGGCTTTTACTCATGTCATTGACATCTCACCTCCTGAAGCCACCTCTTTTGTTGTGTTGTTTGGGCGTCCTGACTGTCTACTTTGAATTCTAACATTTGCAGCTTTTTAAAAAAAAATCTCTTCTTGTGTAAGAAACAACAGAATGAATGGGCTGTGTCTCTTCTTATCGAATAGTTTCGATGGGCTGAATGGCTTTCTCACATTCCAAGGAAACCAGCTTGAGATGCTGAATGAGCTCGTCTTTCCATACTGTGGAAAAGTTCAGGGTCCAGCAGTGCTGACACACGAATGTTACCTGCACATTAACAGCTGAAGATATTTTTGCTGAGGAAGCTACCCTGAGGATCACCCACAGAGATATCCAGGGAGTGAGAGGATTGATGTCCACCAGCCACATCATGTTCTGAATGACCCAAACAGTGGGGAGTTTCCAACTGATTCCTATTAAGTTCAATCTTGTTCCGACCCTTTGAAACCTTGCTGATTCAAATCTTGATGTAATGTCAGGGCCAGTCACTCTGACGCTGTGTTCATATCCTTTGGTCATGTCAGTAGGCCAAGGTATGTGTTTGGGGAGTCTTTCCTTCTCTCAGAGGATAGTGATTGTTGGGGCTTCTCTATCCAAGACAGTTGCATCCCTGAAATGATTTCGAGAGGGTGAGGAGGGTGTCAATTGATTTTGAGAGAGTCGAGGGCTACGAAGATTATGGCATGAAAGAGAAATTGCTGCCAAGAGCAGATCAGCCCTGTCCTTACTGAAGGGAAGGGCAGATTTGAGGAGCCAAAGAGCCTCGTTATATTCCAGCATTCCCCAGAGTCCAGTCAGTTTGTGGTCTCTTCCATTTCCTGTGTTACTGATCTGAAGTAGCTGAATAGACTGATCTTGTCGCTGCATAACAGGATACCGGTGCTGCATGATATAATCTCGGTACAATTGTATAGGTTCGATGGACTGATTGGCCTCCTCCTGTAACTGCATATCAGGCTCCCGGGGTTGAAAAGCCTTATGTTGTCCTGGTGTAACTGAAATCCATATTGACTAAATCTACCAACCTAGCAGAAAGTAAGCACTGCAGATGCTTGAGATCAGAGTCGACAAGTGTGGTACTGTCAGGTCAGGCAACATCCGAGGAACAGGATAATCGATGTTTTGGATATTCCTGATGAAAGGCTTATGCCTGAAATATCGATTCTCTTGTTCCTGCCTGACCTGCTGTGTTTTTTTCAGATCCACACTTTTTGACGTCTACCGCCCCGATCGAACAACCTTCCTGGTCACATCATCAAATAACTTTAAGAAATTTTTCAAGCACATAGCCATACTCAATATTCCTAATCAAACCCTGTATTTCCAAATTAATGTACATTTTGTCTTTCATAATTTCTCAAGTAATGTACCTACCACAGAAGTTAAACTTTCTGCTCCATAGTTTGAAGACTATTTTTTCAGTCCTTCTTAAGTAAGGGCACAATATTTGATATTCTCCAGCCTTCCAGGATCTCATCTCTGGTTAAAGATGATCAAAACCATCAGCCAGGTCCCCCGCAAATGCTCCTCTAGCTCCTTACAGTGTTCTTGGATATATCTGCTAAGGAACGTGAGATTTATCCAACCTCAAGCAGTCTAATATGTCCAGTACTTCCTATACTGTGATGTGGACAGTCCCTAAGAAATCGCCACGAACTTCGCCAAGTTCCTAAGTATTTGTGTCTTTCTCCATGTTAAACACAGAGGAGATATTCAAAGTTTGGGAGAAGATTTGTAGCTTGCGTGCTCGTTGTTGTGGTTCTGTTCGCCGAGCTGGAATTTGTGTTGCAGACGTTCAGTCCCCTGTCTAGGTGACATCCTCAGTGCTTGGGAGCTTCATGTGGAGTGCTTCTGGGATGTCGGAGTAATGCCAGAGGAAACCTCATAGAAGCGCTTCACAGGAGGCTCCCAAGCACTGAGGATGTCATCTGGACAGGGGACGAAACGTCTACAACACAAATTCCCAGCTCGACGAACAGAGCCACAGCACAGAGGAGGAATATCCGTTGGTGATCTCGCCCATCTCTTATGGTTCCACACACACATGTCACTTTGGTCTTTATGGGGTCCTCCTTTCTCACTAGTTATTGTTTTTCATTTAATATATTGAAGGTACCATTTTGGATTCATCTTAATCTTCTCAGCCCCCTTTCATGCCCCTTTTTTCGCCCTACTGATTTCCTTCTTCAGTAAATTCCCGTATCCCTTATATACCTCCAGGGATTCACATGATCCCAGCTGCCTGTAACGGAGCTGCTTTTTTTCTGGTCAAAGCCTAAATATCTCTTGTCATCCAGGGTGCCCCATTCCTGCCAACTTACCTTTCACCCCCACAGTAACAAATAGACCTTGAACTCCAGTATCTCACGTTCAAAGGACTCCGATCTGCCAGCGGTCCCTTCGCTGACACCGAACTATTCCAACAAATCCCCGCAAACTCCTACCTAATTCCATCTAAATTCGTCTTGCCCCAATTTAGAACTTGAAGCTGTGGACCAGTTTTGTTTTTCTCCATGAATATGTGAAAATTAATAGAACTATGGCCATTTGTTCCAGTTGCTATCACACTGTCACCTCCGTCACCTGTTCTGTCTTATTTCCTAAGAGTAGGTCGAATTTTGCCCGTTTCCGAGTAGGCATTACATACTGCTTGTGGGAATTTTCCTGATACAATTAATGCATTCCACCACACTAAATGCCTTAACGCTCTGGCAGTCAGTCAATGTTATAAAAATTAAATCCCCAATTATGACAATCCATTTGCTTCTGCATGTCCCACCTCTCTGCTTGTATATTAGTTACTCTAATTCCAGGTGACTATTTCGGGTCCTATAGTATAGCCCCTATAACATCACCATACACCTTCCTATTTATTAGCTCCATCCACAAATCCTCGCTGTTTGATCCTTCAGTTACTTCATTTCTGTGATACTCCCTTTCAGCAGAAATGCAACACCACTTCCCCTCTTCCTACCATCCCTGTCCTGCCTAAAGCAGCTATACCCTGGCACATTAAGCTGCCATTCCTGTCCCTCCCTTAGCTATGTTTCTGTTATGCCTGAAATATCCCAGTCCCACATAGCTATCCACGCTCTGAGTTCTTCGGCCTTTCCTGTCAGTCCTCTTGCATTGAAATAAAAGCACTTTAATTAAAACAGGCATTCTTGCTCCCTGTTGTGTTCCAGCCTGATCTGTCTTTTCACTTTACTGTTTCTGATTACAGTATCTCCTTCCAGCCTCGCACTTATCTCCCTGCTCTGGAGGATCTCAAACCATGCCAATCTCTTTCAAACTCTCCCTTTGGAACATGAGCAAAACTGACGCCAGGATGTTGGTCACCCCTCCAGTGCAGGTGCCACCTGTCCCTCTTGAACAGGTCAACTCTGTCACAGAAAATAACCCAATTATCTAAAAATCTGTGTGACTCTCCCCTACACGAATTCTTTAGTTATGCATCTATCTGCCATATCCTTCTATTCTTACTTTCATGAACTCATGAAACAGGGTGTAATGAGGAGATTCCATTTGGAGATCTTGGTTTTTAACTTTTCTCCTAGCTCTCTGTAATCACTCTGGAGGACTTCATTCCTATAACTACGTGTATCGTTTGTGATGCCAACGTGCATAATGACTTCTGACTGCTCATCCTCCCCCTTGACAACATTCTGCAGCCGCTGGGAGACTTCCTGGACCCTGGCACCTAGGACGTAACACAACTTGCTAGGTTCCCATTTGAGACCCTAGAATCTCCAATCTGTCCCTCCAACAATCGACTCTCCTATCTCTAAGACCCTGTTTAAATTTACTCTTTTCCACTGTGCCCCAGAGCCAGTGGTAGTGCCACCGACCTGGCTGCTGCTGCTTTCGCTTGAATGGTAATTCCCTCCAACAGTATCTGAAATGGTATATTTGCTTTCGAGGGGAATAGCCATAGGGAATAGCTGCACTCTCTGCTACTCCCTTTGCCATTCCAAACCTACTCTCTGCCTGGAACATGATAGGGAGCAAGGACTGGCTGTTGGATTAAATTGTGTTTATTTGAATGCAACAGGGCTGACAGGTAAGACTGATGAACTCAGGGCATGGATGTTTATGTGGGACTGTGCCATTATAGTCATTATGGAAACATGGCCAGGGGTGGTTCTTGGTCGTGACCACCACAATAAAGCACATATATACAAAGTTCACAGCATCTTCGATAATCCTGAAAGCATCAGCTCCAGCTCCCAAACATGGTCTCCCAGGAGCTGCAGCTAGGTACACTTCTTGCCCGTGTCGTCAATAGGGACGGTGGAAATCTCTCTGAGCTCCCACATCCCACAGGAGGAACGTACAACTGGCCTAACTGCCTTCTTGACTGCTGTTCTACTAAATTAAAAGGACTTTATTTGAGCTTGCCTGTACTTTTGTTCAGAGCTGCTCCTGTCTGAAGCCTCTCAAACTAATGACTTACTACTTACTCTGCTGCCAACTGCATATTCTTTATTCCTCCACATTTACTTTTATTTAGGGACGAAGGGAGACACGACAGCAATGCAATGTTTGTGCCTTAAGCAGTCCTTAACACCAAGCCCATGACAACCTGCTCTCCAGAGCACGTTATTATTTGTACTCAGAGGGTGTCTTGCTGAGTCTTCCTCCTGCTGGTGGTGACTGCGCTGAGGCAAATATTCACCCCAACAGCCGATCCGCGTTGTCGCAGTCCCCTTGTCCTTTCTGTCTATTACTACTTCATTTATGGAATCCTTGAATCCGTCGATGGCATTCCAAACTGTGTCTCACTCCAAAGAGAGAGAAGCTATCTTCAAGTGAATACAGGGCTGTTGGAAAAAGAATTGCATTAGACATTGGAGCAACATTCTGGCTATCCACGCACTAAGTCTGCTTTTCTGTTCAATTCCGTTATATTTATTCTGATAATCCCCCATTCTACTTTATTGCATTTTCACTATAACCAACCCTTGTTTAAAAATCAGTCTGCCTCAGCCTTCAAGATGTTTAATGATCTAGCCTCTACAGCCCTCAGAATTTTCTCCAATTATTTCCCTCTCACTGTTGGGGGACTTGGTGGTTTTTAATCCCATATCTTATTTCGAGTACTCTATGTGAGAGATGTGCTAACATTAGATGTTATCGTGTCCCATCACATCTTCGCTGTGGCCAGAGACAAGAGAAAAAAATAAAAATGTCAGAGCCTGTACTCGTCTCCCTCATCTTCCACATCAGCCTAAGTTACAGCTCACCCGGATCTGGGGATTTGTCCACTCTTTACCCTGCATAAACTTCCAATTCTTCCTTGGCTTCTCTATCAATTCGTTCAAGGGGCACACTGTAACTCTCCCTAAATCAGGAACTGCTTCTCCCAACTGAAGACCGATATGAAGCCCGTGGTTGACATATCCTGTGGTTCCGTGCATAGGCTGTCCCCTTGGTCTCTGATACTCCCCTTTCTATCTGTTGTTACCTTCTTCCTCTTAATAAACTGATATAATGTCTTTGGATCCTTGTTGATCTTACCCACTAATGTTTTATCACGATCCCCCTTCTGCTTTTCTGCTGACTTTTTAAGATTAGCCCGACACTTTCTATATTCATTTAGTGCTTCCATTGACCTGCTCACTTTGTACCTGCTTTAAGATTCTCTTTCGTTTTTAATTCTGTTCAGATTTTTTATTTTTGTTGACACCCGAGGTTCTCTGGGCTTGTTTTCCAAATTTTTATCTTTAGTGTAACACGTTGGGCGGACACTCTCATTAATTCCATTTTGATCAAATGATCCCCCAACCCCCCTCAACACGGTGTTCTGCTACAGCATCACACAGAAGTCACTGAGCTTTGGCCAGATCTTGTCATTTTGTTTTCATAAAATCTGTCTCCCTAATCCAAAAATCTTTTATTTACCAGATAGCGCATTATTTTATCTTTTCCTTACCAAACATGAAAAGGAAGGTTGTCATGGTCACTGGCCATATAATGCTCTCTCAATCTCTCCTGCAATATACTGACTGGCTTCATTCCCGACAATGAGGCACATTACTGACCCACCCTTTGTTGTATCTGCTCCTTGATGATACAAGGAGCTTTCTGGAATAACTTTCAAGGCATCTTCCCCCTCTTAAAAAGTTATCACTGCCCTAATTAATGCTTGAAAATGAAATGCCTGTGTATAATAAACCTAATATTGTTTCTACACGCCTCAGTAAATTGGTTTTATATCTGCTCCTGTACTTTCTTTGATCCTGGGGTCTATAATATGCCCCCAGCAGTGCCTCTGCCATGGTTTTGATCCTGAGCTCTAACCACCAAGCCTCATTTGAAGATCTTTCCAAGATATCGTCCCTCCTTACTGTAGTAACTGACTCCATAACTAATTATGCAACACCACCTTCTCTTTTACCCCTCTCCTGTCCTGCCTATAGTTCTTGTACCACAGGATATTGAGTTGTCAGCCCTGTCCTCCCTCAAACGCATCTCTGTAATGGTAATACTGTCACGATTCCACGTCATCTCTTTCCCTTATCTCATCTGTCTGTCCGATAATATTCCCAGCATTAAGGTAAAGCATATCCACCCTGGAATATAACACATGGAATACTCTGTACCTCGGAGATTTTCAGTCATTCACTGTTACTTATCAAGCTGCCCAATTCATGAACCAAAACTGTAATTCTGGGACTGAATTAGTATTTGTGGAAATGCAATTTCGTTTTTAATAGATGTATTAATCTAATGAAATTTTCCAGAACTGAACAGACTGTTCCGCATACAATGAGTTTCTGCTGATTAAATCCCTGCTCAGTGTGCAGAGGGGACAGCCGTCAGTAATAGGGAAAATGAGGACGGTGGATGCTGGAAATCAGAGTCGAAACGTGTGACACTGAAAACGAAAAACCAGTCAGGCAACATCGGAGGAACAAGAGAGTCAAAGATTTGGGCATCTCCCCTTCATTAGGAGCGCATTCATGCCTTCCCATATTTTTCATTCCATGGTTCACGGGATATTGGGAACCATATGTGCTAAGTGAAGCAGCACAGTATATAGCCCTGAAATGGAAAGCAGTCAATCAGTTGGTTGGACAGGTGAAGTACAGACTAATTGAAGTACAAACCTAAGAATAGATAAATCCTCTGGGCCAGAGGGGAAACACCTTAGGTTGCTACAGGAAGAGAGGGAAGCCATTTCTGCACCTTTGGCGATGGTCTTTGCGTCTTCACTCTCCATTGGAGTAGTGCCAGATGATTGAGGGTGGCAAATGTTACACCCTTGTTCAGGAAAAGGAATTGGGATAATCCTGAGAATTACAGTCCAGTCAGTCTTACATCAGTATTGGGCAGAGTAGTGGAGAGGATTGTGGCAGACAGACTTTATGATTTCTTGGAACATCATAGCTTGATTAGAAATAGTCAGCATGGCTTTGTGAGGGGCAAGTCATGCCTCACAAACCTTATGGAATTCTTTGAGGATGGGATCAAACACATTGAAAAAGGTAGAGTAGTGGATGCGGTGTGCCTGGATTTTAACAAGGCGTTTGACCACATTCCCCCAGTTAGATTCATTCAGAAAGTAAGGAGGCTTGTGATACAGAGAAACCTGTTTGTCTGGATACAGAATTGACTGGCCCATAGAGATACTATGTGGTAGTAAACGGGAAATATTCAGTCTGCAGATCGGTAAAAAGTGGTGTTCTATAGGATTCGGCTCAGGGAACTCTGCTGTTTGAAGTTTTTTATAAATGATTTTGATGAGGAAGTGGAAGGGTGGGCTATTATATTTGTCAATGGAACATAGGTCGGTAGAATGTGGAGGGCTGTTGTAGTTTGCACTAGGATATTGACAGGATGAAGAACTGGGCTGATAAGTTGCAGGTGGATTTCAACCTGGAAAAGTGTGAAGAGATTCATTCTGGAAAACCAAATTTGAATGCAGAATACAGGATAAAAGATAGGTAGTGCTCGTGAGGTCCCCAACAATTCACCCTCTTGTCTAGGCACCTTCCCCTGCCACCACAGGAATGCAATACCTGTGCCCACGCCTCCTCACCGACACCCCAAGGCCCTAAACATCCTTCCACATCCATCAAGGTTTCACGTGCAGTTGCACACATGTCAGCTACTGTATCCATTGTTCCTAATGCGGTCTTCTATACGTTGGGGAGATAGGACCTCTACTCGCAGAGCACTTCAGAGAACTTCTCTGGGACACCCGCACCAAGCAACCCCACTGCTCCTTCGCCGAACGCTTCAAACCCCATCCCACTCAGCTGAGGATATGCAGGTCCAGGGCTTCATCCATCGCCACTCCCTTCCCACCTCATCGTCGATCTCGGGACACTCCAACCCCATGGCAACCATGTGGATTTCACCAGTTTCCACATTTCCCCTCCTCCCACCTTATCACAGTTACAAACTTCCAGCTTAGCACCACCCTCATGACCCGTCCCATCTTTTTATTCTAAGTGGGAATGGATTTTTTTTAGATTCCCTGCAGAGTGGAAGCAGGCCCTTTGGCCCAACAAGTCAGTACCATACCTCCAAAGACTAACCCATTTCTCTCTGACGAAAGCACCTATAACTATGGGCAATTTAACATGGCCAATTTACCTGGCCTGGACATCTTTGGACTGTGGAAGAAAACCGGAACACCCGGATGAACCTCATGCAGACATAGAGTCATAGAGATGTACAGCATGGAAACAGACCCTTCGGTCCAACCCGTCCATGCCTACCAGGTGCCCCAAACCAATCTCGTGCCACCTGCCAGAACCCAGCCCATATCCCTCCAAACCCTTCCTATTCAAATGCCTCTTAAATGTTGCAATTGTATCAGTCTCCACCACATCCTCTGGCAGCTCATTCCATACACTCCACACAGAGAGTCGCCTGAGGCTGGAATTGAAATTGGTCCCTGGCACTGTAAGGCAGCAGTGCTCACCACTGAGGCACCATGCCCACCTGTCCAGCTTCCTTCCCGCCTATCTGCTCCACACTGTCCTCCGATGTATCACCATTATCCTCACCTCCATCCAATTATCGTACTCTCAGTTACCTTTCCCCAGCCCGAACCGCTCCCATTTATCACTCCACTCTCTTGGATCCCATTCTTATTGCTGATGAAGGGCTTTTTCACGAAACGTCGATTTTCCTGTTCCTTGGACGCTGTTGAGCTGCTGTGCTTTTCCAGCTCCAGCCTCATTACTCCAACTTCCAGCATCTGCTGTCTTCGCTTTTGCCTTGTTAACGTCTCCACTCAGTGTCTGTCCAGGTTGTAGATGTATGGAGTCTGGGAGGTAGGCCAGATGTCATCGCCGTAAGTAATTTGTGTGGTGTGCTTCTGAAACTCCATGTCCATACATCTGCTCCCCCGGCCAGGTCTGACTGAATATGCATTTGTGAAGCTTGGTTGCTAGCCAGTCATTGATGTCTAATTTGGAAAGCTTTTGTACTTACATAGAGACCAATGATAGTCTGGTGGCTAGTTTTCCCCCGGCCCGGGTTGGATTCCAAACGATTTGTTGTGAAATAATGATTGAATGACTGCCCTGAATCACGTGGTCGTGCTCTGGATACATTTAGGTGCAGGCCAGGATCTCACTAAGTACCTCAGGAAGCTATGAGGTTCAGTAACACTCTGCCTAAATTCAGATCCTTTTAAATCTATTTTCAATGAAACTTATGATTGCAAGATCATGAGTTTATGATCCGAAAAATAATCAGATATTTGCTATGTTTCATGAATTGCGCAAAAATAAGATGTGAAGTATAATTATTCAACCAATTGCGTCATCTCTGAAAACAATGAGTTTGATGTTATATTTATGGAACAAAAATACAAACCCCTGTCAACATTTAATGACTCAAAAATAAAGATGGGCATTTTATTTTATTTCGAACAAAGAATATGCTATCTGACTATTAACGTGATTACAATTACATGCTCATTGTCGGTAATCAAATAAATACATTGTCATACCAACATTTGGAAAGTGCCTAGTGTCTGACCGATTACATATTCAGATTGAGAAAATAATTGAACTATCATTTAGAAAAAGCATTCTTATATATTTAAGTAATAATCAGTTTGATTTCTAACTTAAATGTACGAGCTTCAGCTATTTACCAACAATTGAGAAATGACAATAATTCTACAAGCACTGTGAATATTACCGTAAATAAATGATTTGTGATATTACGTTGAAGCGAACAATAATATGAAATCTTGCATTTTTTAAAAAAAATAATGAATGTCATTTAATGCGAAATTTGGTTAGTGATAAAAAACGATGAACATATTTCCATATGAAAGAAAAGTCAAACATTTACAAAGTGTTTTGTGCCAAAGCAATGAAATATTTGTTTTAGTAAGTGGGATACAAGATTTAAAATATTTATGCGCTGAGTAATAATTAAGCTGACATTGCAATACTTGCATTTTAAGTGATTATGTTGCAGCAAATATGATCAGATATTTGCCAGCATTTACAACAGGAAATAATCAGATACTGATGTTGACTTGCATCTGTACATGATAGAGCACAGAACTTTAATGGACAGAAAGACGTCATTGGGCTACGATGTATGCATTAGCTCCGGAAATGTTTCCCAAACTCCTTCCATTTGTCACCCGGTCTCTGCAGCCCTTTACATTCGTAACTAACAAATATATATCCAGTTCCCTTTTGAATCTTTATTCTCAACTCTTCCAGACAGAGCATTCTAATTTCTAACACATCTCTCAATAAAGAAGTTTTTCCTTATCTCTCTCCTAGCTCTTGTGCTGACAATCTTGAAACTAAGACTCCTAGACGCCGTAATGCCAACGAACAGAAACAGAGTATTCGCATTTTAAGTTGTCATTTTTTCTATAATTTTGAGCCCTGCAATAATTTCACAGCTTTGTCCGTTCTGCTTAATGAAGAGTAACCCCAATTGTTCGCATCATACTTTTAACTAGTTCGTTCATTCCAGTTGTCATTCTGATTATTTATAAGGTCACTGGGTATACTTCTACAAAGAAATGTGGTGTGTGTTTGTCTGTATATCTGTGTGTCTGTGTGTGTGTTTATGTGTGCATCTGTGTGTATACGTCTGTTTGTGTGTGCACGTGTGCATGCGTGTGTGTGTATGTGAAATATAGAGAGAGTGTGAGAGAGAGAACAATCCGCTGGAATGTCTGAATTACTCCCGGTGCCACGAAGAAAAGAGGTAATGATTAGGAAGGTGGTATAGTTTAACATGTGGTTAAAGAACTAGTACAGGGGTGAGGGTTTTAATTTTTGGATCATTAGGTTCTCTTCCAGGGCAAGTGAGAGCTTTCATAAGTGGACAGGTTGCATCTTAACTGGAGGATCGTAATGTGGAGGTTTGATAGTGGAAATTGGGTGGATTTAAACGAATAAACCAGGAGGCTGGGAACCAAAGCAGATAGTCAGAAGCTGAGCAGAAGGTAAATGCGAATATGACAGCAGGCATGGCCAGTGTCATGACCATGATGAAGGATGGAACATGTCAATTCCAAATGTGAGTTGGAAATTGGAATAAATGATAGAGATGAGATGCATAATTATCAGAGATAAACAAATAAAGTTGGACAGTTTGGGGGATGTGAGGGAGCGAAGTGTGTGAGATCAGGAAGCTAAAGTATGAGAAGGGAAAGACAAAGCAATAAAACTTATTTAAATACTTTGTACCTAAAAGCACAACGTATTTGGAAAAATACTGATGAGCTGTCAATTGGAACAGAGACAAATGTGTATGACCTGGTGCAGATTGCTGAAATATGGTTGCAGGGAGATCAAGACAGGGCAGTGACCTATCCAAGGGCACTCACTTTTCTGGAAGGTTAGACAAGGAGGAGCAAGAGGTGGAATTGATGTATTGGTTAAGTATGATATCAAGGCTGCATTAGGAAATGATATTGGCAGGAGGGAACGGCATGTAAATCAGTCCAGCTGTAAATAAAAAGTAAGAGGAGAAATCTTTTGGGAAGAGTAATGTTCTGCTACCGTCCCCCCGAAGTATTTCTGAGGTCGGAAATAATGACGGTTGGTGACAAGGGCACAACAGTGGGATGAACATGCATACTGACTCAATTAATCAACTTGGCAAACGTAGCATCGAAGAACAAATCGTAGACTGTATGAAGGATTGTTTTTTGAGAGCAACATGTCATGGATTCAACCAGAGAACGGGTTACTTCAGATTTGATATTATGTGACATGGAAGGATTGATGAATGATCTTGCAGTTAAGGATCCTCTTGGAACCAGTGACCGCAACATACTGTAGTTTCAAACTCAGATTAAATGTAAAAGGCAAGAGTCACACATGACGGTTTTAGTGTTGAGCAATGATAATTATATTGTGCTAAGGAAGGAGGTGGCTTGGGTGGAATGGCCAGGAAAAAAAAACAAAACTATCAAGGGCAGGACAGATAAAAAAAAGGTAAAGACAAAAGGAGATACTAAATAACCTCTCAATTAAAGTATATTGGTGAGAGCAAGATGAATTGCGTAATGGAGAAAAATCATCCATAATTTGACACGGACATCAATAATAGCTTGAGGGAAAATTCTGAGGCAAATCATATTACACAAGTTAGTCACACTCTGGGGGATTGGACAAGGCAGTGGCTTGGTGATGTTATCGCTGAACTGTTAAGCAAGAGACCCAGCTAATGTTCTGATGACCTGGATTTGAACTCTGCCATGCCAGATGGTGGAGCTTGAATTCAAATGTGGAATTAAGAGACTGATGGTGATCATGAATCGATTGTGATGGAAAACCCATCTGGTTCACTAATGTCCTTTAAGAAAGGAAACTTCCATCCTTACCATAGATTCACCACTCTCTGTCTGAAGACGTTTCTCCTTATCTCCGATATAAAAGGTCCTCCCTTAACTATGAGACTATGCCTTTGAGTCCTTTCCCTCCAAACAATGGAAGCATCTTTCTGACATCTACTCTGGCCAGGCATTTAGTATTTTGTATGATTCAATTAGATCCCCTCATCCTTCTCAACTACAGCGAGTTTAATCCCAGAAATCTCGTATGTTAGGCTTTTCATTCCTGAGGGCATTCCTGTGAACTGCCTCTGAACATGCTCCAAGGCCAGTATATCCTTCCTGAGATATGGGGCTCAAGACATCACACAATAATCCAAATGTTGTCTGATTAGAGTCTTATAGAGTCTCAGAAGTACATCCATGCTTTTATATTCAAGTGCTCTCGAAATAAATGTCATAATTGTATTTGCCTTTGTGACCAGTCGTGCCACCTGAAATAATGAACTTATGATAGACAATATTATATTACATTACAGTGTGGAAACAGGCCCTTCGGCCCAACAAGTCCACACCGACCCGCCGAAGCGAAACCCACCCATACCCCTACATTTACCCCTTGCCTAACACTACGGGCAATTTAGTATGGCCAATTCACCTGACCCTGCACATCTTTGGACTGTGGGAGGAAACCGGAGCACCCGTAGGAAACCCACGCAGACACGGGGGGAACGTGCAAACTCCACACAGTCAGTCGCCTGAGGTGGGAATTGTTTCCACAGTGGTTAGCACTGCTGACTCACAGCGCCTGAGACCTGGGTTCAATTCCCGCCTCAGGCGACTGACTGTGTGGAGTTTGCACGTTCTCCCCGTGTCTGCGTGGGTTTCCTCCGGGTGCTCCGCTTTCCTCCCACAGTCCAAAGATGTGCAGGTCAGGTGAATTGGCCATGCTAAATTGCCCATAGTGTTAGGTAAAGGGTAAATGTAGGGGTATGGCTGAGTTGCGCTTCGGCGGGTCGGTGTGGACTTGTTGGGCCGAAGGGCCTGTTTCCACGCTGTAATGTAATCTAATCTAATCTAAAATAACAAATTTCCCAGGAATTGCAAAAATGAACAATGGTTAAAGTATGCTGGGAAATGGATCTCGGCCTTGAGTAAACTCTCTGTGCTAATCCATATGCTGCAGAATCCAAACAGGTGCAGCTACGCACAGACGGTTTGTAAACGAACTTGACAACTACAGACCATGAAATACAAACCGGGAGTTGAACTTGAATGGGACAACGGAATGCCGCCCTTGGGCCATCAATGCGTTAACCCTTGGTTGGGTCTGATTGATCAGAGTTATCCAACATGGTCATTCTGTTGACAGATCATTGCATATCCTCTCAAAATGAGGTGAAGTATCTGAAGAATGAGAATCACTTAAAAACCCCACTTAGCGCAGTAAATCGAGAATAACCACCAAAGCAGAAGATACCTCCAAGTCCATCATAAGAAAGAGAAATCAGCACGTGGATCCCGACAATATTCTGTTGGAGTGCTATATGATCATACAGAGTTAGGTTAAAGCATATGTTAGTTGGTAGTGTGTTTCGTCACGTTACAGTATAATTTATTTTACTAATATTAATTGAGTTCAATAAACAGATGTTGTTGTTTATGGGCCGACTCACAGTTCTTTTGGTGAATGTTAGATTTTAAAACACACTGTGTCGTGATATAAAAATTTCCTGACAATTGGTTCGCCTGCAAGTTTACCTTGAGAAAACCTTGGTCGAGAACACCCAAGTGTCTTTGCACTTCAGACTGGAGAATTTTCCCGAATTTAGAAAATAGTCCAATCCTGTATTCTTCGTAACAAAGTGCATGACCTCATACTTACCCCCATTGTACTCCATCTGCCACTCCTTTGCCCACACTCCTAACGTGTCTAAAACCTTCTGCAGCCTCTCCACTTCCGCAATGCTACCTGTCTCTCCACCTCTCTTTATATCATCTGAAAGGTTAATCAGAATGCCCTTAGAACATTCTTCTAGCCCATTAATTTACAAAGTAATAAGTCGTGGTCCCAACACTGAGCCTTGTGGAATATCACATGTCACTGGCTACCATACTGATATGATCATTTTTATCCTCACTCGCTGTTTTCTGCCTTTTAACCTTTGTTGTTCCTCAATTCCATCCACACAGATTCTGCACCATCTGTCCATGTTTCAATGATGGCAACTGAGTGATGGGACTGCAAAACACTTCAGCATTGTCGCTAATTTATAGCTTGGACATGGACTAAATATATGACATTGTCGATTCCACTGAATTGTGGCATCAACCTATGTCTTTGACGAAATATTCTGTTTGCATTCTGGAAGAACATAAACATGTGAACCTGCTTGAGAGGACACAGACAATTTCAGATGTTTGTATTCTTCCATAATACAGACAGAATATTTGGTCAAAGACATAGGCTGTCGCCTCATCCCAATGGACTTGACAATGTCATATTTTAATTTTTTTGTATTTATTTGTATATGAAGAATACACGAGTTAATAAAGGAATATAATTTGGTCAAATGAACAAATATTGCTCTATGGAGGTAGAATGGAAAATGTGTCTGTGTTCAAATATTTTTGAAGTTTAATGGAAACGCACGAATTATTTGAATGAAGAGATTGAATTGAGGCACAGAGGAATCAGGCACCTGGATCACACAAAAGGTTTTATCAAGGCCAGACAAATGTTGAAACTTTTTTGAAACCGAATTCATTGAGAAGTAGGAAGAATTTTCTACAGTTTTACAGGGTATTGGTGAGACCACATCGAAAGAGCTATCGCCATAATGACATGCAAAGCAGTCCAGAGAAGATTCACTCAACTGATTCCTGTGAAGAATTGTACTTCAGGAGTAAATATTGACCAGACTGGCCCTGGATCTCCTGGAGTTTAGCTGGGCAATCTGTGATCTTGTTTAACCTCAGAACATTCTGAATAGTCTTTTTAAGTTGAATTCTGAAATAATATTTCAGCTTGTATGAGAGATTACAATAAGTGGATGGAAAGTAAAACTGAAGAATATCTCATTTCATAAGATGTGTGTTGTTTCAGCCCTCTCAAAGTGTTTTGTATTTGTGAAACTCTCTTCCTAGAGAGGGATGAAGGCGAGGATATTTAATATTCCTGAGGCAGAGGCAGGGAGATTCTTGACTAAAAATGACACACTAACGTTGTAAGGGCAAAGAAGGAACACTGACGCTTGATGCGAGCTTCAACGTTTTGTTGTCTTCAGATTCCAAAATATTAGGAGATCATTCTCATCAACATGAAGACTTTCCCTTTCAGATTGATGGGCAAAACTTTCCAAATGTGTGTTTTTTAAACAAGGGAAAAACTCCTTTGAAACTGCTTTAGAAATTAGATAATGTCGAATTGATGTCTTAATAATGCAGCTGCCTTCCAGTTGTTGTTGTGAGGTGAGTTTCGTTTGCAAAGACACCGATCCGTCGCCTATGTTTAATTTCCACTCATAATGTGTTAGTGAACCCCAGTGGTCCTCGTGGTGCAGGAACACTAACATTTTTGTTTCAGAGAGAGTTACAGAATTCTGAACAAGTGACAGTGAAGGGACAATGGTTTCAATTCAAGTCAGGATGCAACGTGACCTTGGAGTCTATATTCTTCACCAATTGATGTTCACAAGCTATGGAAATCCTGAGACTATTTTCTGTTTTCAAGAATTAAAGTGATAGAGTCTTATAGCACACAAACAGGCCATTCAGCGCAACATGTCTACACCAATCAGAAAACACCAAACTACATTAATGAAAGTTAAAACAAGGCGCATGACCAACTCTGCTCTGGCATTTTGTGCTCATTCAGCTGCTGATTAAATGCTGCATTAACTTGTGGTTGTTCTTGACCTGGGCTGTCAGTTGGCCTTTTGTTTCAATGTATTCACGGTATGGTTTCTGCAAATATATCACACTATTTCAATGTCCGCAACAAGCTCATCAGATCAATAACATGGTTACATTGTTCAATTATTATTAGTAAATTGGATTTTTCAAAACTTCATTCGGGATTTTAATGGAGCTAGTCCAACATTAATTGCCGCTGAGAAGTCCCAGTCCAGTTGGTGTTGTTCCATCCAAAATGGCTGTTGGGAGGTCGTGCCAGCTGTGCATCTCGTGCCAGTTAAGCTGAGAGTAAGTATTACTGGTGGTGCAGGTAGTGTTAAACAAGCTTCTTACTGTGAAGAACGGCTGGCACAGGATGGTGCTTCACAATATATCATGGAATCGTATAATAAAGAAGATGCCTATCATATCGGGGACCACCAAGTGTTGACACAAGTGCTTTGCCAAGTTTGCACGGTTTCCTTCCTCATCCACCCTCACAGGCAATGCATTCCAGAAGCATATCACCCTCTGGGTTCAAAACAGATTTCACACATCATCACTTATCTCTTGTGTTTCACTTTAAACATGTATCCCCTTGTATTTAACCGTTTGACTAAAGGCAACAGCTGCTGTCTGTTCCCTCTGTCTATATCTCTCATGCTGTTATACACCTCTGTCAGGTTCACCCCATAACCTTCTCTGATCCAAAGTAAAGCAAAAGCAAATCTAGCCTATCTCCATGGTTTGAGTACTTTCTTGTTTTGTTACTTCTTTCAAAGTGCAGCATCTCACATATTGCAGTGTTAAGTTTTTTGGTCATTGATGTGGCCATTTGAACAATCTTTTCTACCCTCCTGTAACCGAACTCTTTCGTTCTCACTGTGAGCCATAAGATAGATGTCGAAGGTCGTTTCTTTACTCAGCGAGCAGCAGGGGCGTGGAAAGCACTGCGTGCATCAGTTGTAGACTCGCCAACTTTAAAATCATTTAAGTGATCATTGGATAGGCACGTGGATGAAAAATGGTGTAGTGTAGTTTGGATGGGCTTCAGATGGGTTTCCTAGGTCGGCGCAACATCGAGTGCAGAATGGTCTGTACTGCCCTGTAATGTTCGATGTTCTCTATGTGCACACAACTGCCAAACTGTATATCCAGTGATTGAAATATTTATGTAGCATACTATTCTTTCCATTTGAAATAGATCTGTTCACATTCATTGGATGCATGTAGTGTGGAAACAGGTCCTTAGAAGAGTCTCCTAAACAGACCCATTCGTCTACCCCTCCCCACCCGCCCCCGATATTGAGCCCTAACTATTGTGCCTAACCTACACATCGGTGAACACAATGAGAAGAATAGCTTGGCCAATTCACCTAATCTGCACGTCTTTGAACTGTGGTGTGAAATACATTAAGACCTGGGGAGAATATGCAAACTCCACACAGAGATTCGCCTGAGGTTGGAATCGAACCAGGATCTAGCACTGTGAAAGTTTAGTGCTAATCCTTGAGCCATAGAACCATATCAGCTATCAGTATTCTATCTCATTTTGGTTGCTTTGCTTTGCAATTCATTCTGTCTGTCAGAAAGTGTGATGGTGTCTGGGGTATATCGTTGTCTTCCCCTCAAATCTCCACAACCACCGCTCCCATTCCTTTCTGTCTCGTAACTAATGTTATTTTCAATCTCTCCCAGGCTCATTAATCCAGGGATTTTGATGAACCAGGCCTTTGTACATTCCGTTTTTTTTTATTTGGACTGAAGTCAAAAAATGTAAATCTCACAGTTTTAAAGCGAATAAAACCCCAATAAGATGCTTGTTGAATAAAAAAAACCTGAAGCGCATTGTGTGTTGACATTACAGCGTTGCCTTCAGATAGCAGTCAGAGTCATGTCCAGACCTATCCAAACTTTCTCTGCATTTCAACAGCAACTATGCCCAGGGACAATCTTTTGGTTGGCAGTTGTTCTAGCGGAGGAGAGAACAACACAATAACAACAACTTGATTGTGTGATGTTTGGGGCTGCAAGCCATTACAACATTGTACATGAACAGCACAGCAAAATAATCTAATCTGCAATAAGAAAACATCCATCACTCCCACCCCGCCCTCACCTCGCAACCAACTTTGTAAGAGCAATTAGTGTCTAGAGATGTGGCCAATAGCTAGAGATTTCGACATCCAATCCAGTCCAGTTGTTAATGTGAGCTGCAAGTACAGTAGTGAAAAGGTTAATTGGAACTGTTTGTTTAGTAACTGTGATTGATTTGAGCCTCCATGGATTCAACTGTGTCAATAGAGGCTTTCCCTCTCCTATTAGTAAGGGACTTCTTTCGGTGCCTTATCCCTTGGTAGCAGCAGATACACCACCTCCGACACGCACGGAGTCAGCAGCTACAGGGAAAGGAGAGATCAGAATCTGAGAACAACAGCCTGGAAAGTTCCAGTAATGGATCATAACCTGAAAACATTAGACAGGAATGTTACAACAATGGATCTGAATCTAAGAACGTTAAACTGGAATGTTCCAATACTCGACCAGAATCTGAACACAATAGACTGGAATGTTACAACAATGTACAGGAGTTTATCCAATGGTCTTTTCTGGTTTTCCTGGTCTCAGTCAACATTAGCAGAGCAAATATACGGTGTACTGTTGATTATTCAGGCAGGTTATTATCCCAGTCTCGCTGTTGTTGGTGTTCCTGGTAAGTTTTTCCACCTCTATCTATTTATTAATTACATAAACCATGTTCAACTTCATTGCGTTTTTTTTTTGTTATCTATATCTGGTAAAAACAGAAAATACTATATTTAGTTTCGTTATAAATTCCACTCATTATCCACAAATTTCAGACATCTTTCTCACAAACATTTGAAACAAAACTGTGAGCACCCTTTTTGCGTTGAACTGATTAATGTCTTGGTATTGTCTCCATCACCAAACCTGCTCACTACCAGCTTCATAACACCCTGAGTGTCCACCATTGTGTCAGTGCTGTTGCTGAATAAACCATTATCTATGCCTTCGTAAAGGTCAGATTTTACAGATGCAGTTCTCTTCTAGCCACTGCTCCAGTTACGAATAGATCGATAACAAACTTGTAAAGTCTCGAAAGTAAGTTCATGACAGGGACACTGTCAGAGTAGTAATGTCGCTGGATGGGTAACTCAGAGGCACAGGTCAGAATACTAAAGATACTGTTTCAAATCCTACCACAGCTGATCGCAGAACTTAAATTCAAATGATAAGAATCGAAATAAAAACAAATGCACAAACTGTAACCATAAAACGAGGAACATTTTGTCTAAAATTCTACCTGTTTCACTGATGTCCTTTGCTAAAGTAATCTAACGTCGTTACCGGATCTGGATTGAGAGTGAGTTCAGACCCACAACAATGTGCTTGGCTCTGTACTGCCTTGTGGAATGGTCATAATAAAGGGCAATTAGTGATAGTCATCAAATGCTGCCCTTGGCAGTGATGATGACATCCCATGAAATACCAAAAATAAACAGAAAATCAAACAATGAAAGCTACTGAAGAGCTGAAACAAAAAGACACAAAGTGCTGGGGAAACTGAACGGGTTTGGCAGTTTCTATTGAGAGAAAAACAGAGTTAGCATTTTCAGTACACTCATCATGCATCAGATCTGAAAGCAGCTGGGAAATAGTTAAATTGTGTTGGTCGAGAGAGGTGAATATATGAAGAAATAGAGAGATAGAGAAAAATAATCAAACAAAGGAATTGTCGATGATCAGCTGGGATGGAAATAAAATGTGATATTAATCTCGTTGATTTTTTAAAATCTTTTCCATATTCCTGAGTATTATGCCTATGTAGATATATAT
This sequence comes from Chiloscyllium plagiosum, assembly GCF_037043375.1. NCBI lineage: Eukaryota > Metazoa > Chordata > Chondrichthyes > Orectolobiformes > Hemiscylliidae > Chiloscyllium > Chiloscyllium plagiosum. The sequence goes on along the minus strand of NW_028270152.1, from coordinate 115,344,978 downwards.
CCAAGTCTCTGCTTAAAACGAGGTATGCCCCCTCTGTCTCTCTTCCCTGAGTATGGTCATCTTCTTTTATTCAATAATGGGACCTGGGTGTCACTGGCTTGTCCAATATATATTTCACTTTCCGGGTTGCCAATGAGAAGGTGTTGGTGAGCTGCCTGCTTGAACCAATGTAGCCCAAATACTGTAGGCTGCCAGTGCTTAGATCTGTCTGCTTTCATTTCATTGAGATCTTGTGGTGATATTACTGAATGTTTGACTTGGCCATTTCAAAGGGCAATTGAGAGTCAATCACATTTCTTTGGGTCTGGTCTCACACGTAGACCTGAGCACGTGAATGTAACAGATTTCCTTCCACGGAGGACACAAGTGGGCTAGGTGTTTGCTTTTATTTGACAATTGACAATCTTCATTAGATTGTTAACCCAAATACTACATTGAATTCAAATTCCATAATCTGATGAGGCGAGATTCAAGTCCAGGTCTGAGTCATTCGCTGGGCCCCTGGGTTAATAGTCTGGAGAGAATAGCACTAGACCGTCGGATCCCCAGTATCTACACTGGTTGCTGTTATTGTGACTGAGGTAAAGAAATTTTTTCAGTTACATTGTCAACTATTTCAATGAAGAACAGGGCCAGTAATACTTCAGCTCACAGGAACTGTGCAGAGCTGCAATGGTTTGTCAGCCAGGAATAGAAACTGAGGAGAAAAAGTCATTTCTAAACTCTGAGTGGGTGTGACATGTATACAGAGATTTGACTTGTACCCGTCACTGGAAAGTGAGTGTCGGCTCTCTGGATTGTTTTCTTGCTTTGTGTTATCAGCTACTGCAATGATTTAGGAAAACCTGAGGGTCTGGTGTCCCCACTCTGGACAAGGTTTGAGCACTGCATTTTGGAGAGAGTCTGGGACTGCAGAGACTGCATAGGAAGGAGGAGGATACCAGACTATCCTCTCTGAGATTTCCACAGATATTTCCAAATGATGAACCTTTCCCATGTGCAAAGTATGAAGTCAGTTAATTTCAACAATGAGGTCACAGAGCTGTGAAAACTCCATCAGCACAAACTGTAGTCTCACACCAGGGAGAGGACAGTACTCAAAATGCCCATCAACTGTTTTGATTCTGGAACTTTCTAAGTAGGAGTGGGTGAAGCATTCATTTTGCCAGAGTGCCATCCTCTCATGTACTCACAAGGTGACGGAGGCCATCTCCGTCCGGTGAGGTGAATATGTTGGTTATGTCTCCACAGAGGAAGGAATAGAAAATCTTCCCGAAATGTTAGGGTGACTGGCGAAAATGTGGAATTGCAAGAAGTTAGAATTATCAAAGAGGAAGTACTGAGAAAAAAAAAAACAAAGCTCATTAGATTGAATGTTGGTAAGTTGCTGGACTAAATGAGTTACGATTTGAGAGGGTTTCAGAGTTAGGGCTGGAGAGTTGTGCTTGCCAGGTAGCTCTTTCGGGAGCAGGTACAGAATGGCCTGATTCTGCACAGTCAATTCCTTAACTCTTTGAGTGAGGGCAAAGATTGTCAAAGCATTTTATGTTATGGAAAGGATACTGCAGACTTAAAAGTAACTACTGTGACGGCAAATATTTAAAACAGAATACCAACTGATGAATAAATCGATCTCAGATGTGAGGGAAAATATTAGATTTTTTTAGTAATTCGCAATAACTATATCCTTGGAGAATAATGATATGATTTGCGGAGTCAGCCTATATTATTGAAAGGGAAACCACTTGGAGTTTGGGGAGGATGTTGATTGTGACATCGACAAATGAGAACCAATGGGAACAGTGTATTTGAATCTTCAGGAGGCTTTTGACAGGAAAGGAAGAACGTTAGAGTCCTTGCGTAAGGAGTGAATATACTACACGTATTGAGAATTGGATAATGGGGAGAATACAGACAGTAAGGTCCTGCTCTGGACTAAAGGTCATTGCTCATAGGGATCACATGTATCAGTGCTTGGAGCACAGCTGCTCACAAGGCAAATAAATGATTTGAATGTGAGCAACAAATATAGACCTTTTCGTTTTGAATTTATTAGAAGATGAGAGATTGGGAACTGCAGTTATCACTTACACAATTCACATGAGCCAGCAAGTAATCAGGGCAGTAAATGGTATGTTGTCCTTCATTACAAAATGATTCAAGTGTTGAAGTAAATTCATTTTCCTGCAGTTGTAGAGTGTTGCTTGATCACTATTTAGGCCACTGAGTACAGATTCTTTCTCCTTTATAAGGAATGATTTCATTGCAACTGAGATAGTGCAAAGTAGTTTCACCAGACTTATTCCTGGGATGATGGTACCGTGAGGAATGTGTGAAGAAAATGAGTGTTTAATTTGTGGCGGTGAGCGCGAATAACAGTCTTTTACATTTAAACTTGAAGATTAGGCACTAACACTCATATTGTCAAGACAAAGACAGTGATCAAGTGCAACATTACATTTTTCCATGATATTTGATTCCCAATAGTTCACATCCCTGCGCGGAGCCCCCATGTTGGTTGAGAGGCAGCTCCAGGCTCTGAATGAACTATCACAGTCTCAGTATGCAATTGGTGTGCAAACCTGCACTGTTCAGAAATCTGTCAGCAGCCACAATACCGTATTCCTGAAAGAGGTAGCCATTCCCACCTGTTTCTAGTCTCCATAAAAAAAAACCAGTCTGTCCTCTCTGAGACAGAAGCTATTTAGATGAGACTTGGCACGAACCATCCCCCTTCCTTTCTCACCTTCAGTCAACCAAGTTAAAGTAACACGTGCACCACTGGCAATGGATCCAAGAGGATTAACATAGACCAGTTTATCTGTGTAGTCGCTGCTTCACTGTATGTCATGATGGGTCATCAATGACATCTTCCTATTTCTGCATAATTGACTTGACAGGTGAATGGCCTCTTCCTGCTCACATGGAAGAGGCTCAAAAACCTGACTTGGCAACTCCTGTCACCTGTTTAATACCTCGATGTTCTGTCTACACTCCTTCCCTCCTTGTTTAACAGGCAGGAGGGACTGAATGGGCTACCCCTGTTCTTGTCCAATAGTTTCAGTGGGTTTGATACATTCCCTTGCAACCAGCTTGAGGTGCTGATTGAGCTGCTCTTGTTTAATGTGGGACTAGTTGGACAACTACATGAATGTTACCTTCACTTTAGCAACACAGTTTAGATGCTATCCAGGCATTGCTGCACATGGACATGGACTGCTTCAGCAGTGGACAGGTGGCAAAATATTCTTAACAATCTACAGTGAACATCTCCCACTTCTCACCGTATGATGTGGGAAAGACGTTGAAGCAGCTGAAGAAAGCTACCTTGAGGATGCGCCCTGAGATGTCCTGTGACAGAAATGATTTATCCTTACCAACCACAAATATCTTTCCTTGTCCTCTGAATGCATCTAACCAGTGGGGAGTTTACAATTCATTCCCATTGTATTCAATTCTGTTCGGGTCCCTTGATACTATCCACAGTTAAATCCTGCCTTGATACCAGGGCCAGTCACTCTTACCGCGTGTTCATATCTTCTATTCATGTGAATAGGTCACGGTATGTTTGTGAGGGGCGTTTCCTTCTCACAGAGGGTAGTGACTGTCAGGACTTCTGTATTCCAGAGAAGTGGGGAGGTAGATCACTAAGATATTTGGAAGGGGGCACAATGGATATATGAGGCATCAGAATATTGAGGGCTGCAGGGATTGAGCATAAAAGAATATCTGAGGATTTTGCAGATTAGCTATGATCATACTGACGGGAAAAAAGACAAGAAGGGCTGAATGACCTATTTGTGTATCTGACGTTCACTCATTCTGTTATTGGGAAGTTATTTTCCTGGAAGTTCTGTTATTGGACGTTGCAATCAGGGGGACCAGAGGATTCTGTGGGCCATCGCTGGGTGAGGTATGGGCGCTGTATTTACAAGGAATCTGGATCGGCAACATGACCAACAAATGAAGACAGTTCTGTAAAGACAGGGGAATGAGATCTTTCACTCCATCACCTCCCCTTTCTTTTCCCAAGAATATTTTCCAACGCCATGTCAAAATGTGTGTAACAGTCTTCATTGGCTGAATGGTTTCTGCTGTTTCTGTGCACCAGGTTACTGTGGTAAATGGCCTCCGACTGTTCCTGTCCAGTAGGTTTGAGAGGTTCAATCGAACATAGGAACATGGAATAGAGGAGAAGGGTTGGTCATGAGAGACTTTGAGCCTTCTCCACCAGGCACTAAGATTGTGGTTGATCAGGTTGTGGCTTCAGCCTCACTTTCCTGTCTGTAGTTCATTGTCCTTTACCATCCAATATCGTAGCAGCATGGCTTTGAATAAATGTTCAGACAGGGCATGGAGATGTCTCTGTTTCATTTTCTACTCCAGCTCCTCCATTGGTCATGACACATGTTAAATGGTGATATGACCAATGATGTAGTTCTCAGACTAGGTCAGGTTCTTTGTTATGGACAAGTCAGGTAGATAAATTAAATTGGGAAAGGTAATTTACCAAAGTAAACTTACTCAACCTTTGATGGAAAGATACATGACAAGCAGTGTGGACAAATATGTACTTTAATATTTATCTTTCGATGTATACTGAGACGCAGTTTGTCTACACAGAAACGTGCACACACGGACATAAACACTGAGACATTCACAGTGTTACACACACAGGTGCACAACACACACACAATACATGCATGAAGACAAACAGAAAAAACAACTCTGTAGAATAGCAGTTTGAAAGAGCTTTCCGTAGCAAAAGTTAAATTCAAGACAAATATTAAACTGTATTCTGCATCTGAGGTCATTCTGTTCACGCAAGCTGCTGTCAATCGGATTCCTTCCTGGAACATTTGGATTTGGCTGAATTCCCTTTACTTCTGGCAGTGTGGAGATTCCAATGAATCCTCAACAAGTATCCTTCACGAGTGCTAAAGACGAGTTTTCCCCTCTCATACGTTGCTGTGAGAAGGAACGAGGAAACAAAGGAAACATTATGCCATGACGTCTCTAGCAGGTTGCATCTTCTCCAACTTTTAAATGAAATATGCAATAACTGGTATTTTACCCTTTTGTCACAGCATAAACACATTCACGCAGGTTATACTGTTTCTGCTAAAGGTTTGCACACTAACCTCCCCTTTGTCTACCCCCATTACAGACTCTCTACCTCCACTTGACATCTTATTGAATGAATATCTTGGTGGCTGATACAAATGAGCTCCAATCCAATAAATCCCCACATCCAAATCATTGACAGGTTCGAAATAGTTGTTGATCTTGCACTGATATCGAAGGAACTCCACCACGTTAAAGATTTCCGAACTGAAAACAAACATCAATCCCTACTGACTATTTTCTGATAGATACCCAGGGTTCCCTGTTCCTGCGTAGCAGCTCAGAAAGGTTGGATGGCCTCCTCATGTGCTGTGTAATGTACTCAAATTGTTGATGTGATTGTAAATAAACTTCCCTTTCCTGTCTGTTCCCAATAAACATGGATTCTTTTGTTCATCAATGATTTTTGAAACTCAATTTTGAATGTTTTTAGTAACCTAGTCTTCACTGCTGCTTGGGCGTGGGATCACTACAGATCACACAACCCTAAACAGAAAGGAACATCCCTGTCTCAGTCAGAAATAGGAATGCCCTTATTCTTAAAACGTATCCCCCTCCATCCAATCACCACTCTTTTGACACAGGGCACAACAATTTGAAACAGATATAGGCCATTCAAAACTCAAACCTGTCCACATTTCCTTTAACAACCGACAATCAAATACTTACCAAATTTAGCATCAACTGAGGTTAGATGAACTCCAGATTCCATAAGCTCACAAGAGTGTAGTAAATTGGAACATAGAACAGTACAGCACAGCAGAGCCCTTCAGCCTTCAATGTTGTTCCAACCTTTTATCCTAGTCTAAGACTAAACTAAACTTCATACCCTTCGTTTCATTCTCATCCATGTGTCTATCCAAGAGTTGCTTGAATGTCCCTAATGTATCTGATTCTACTACCACCGCTGGCTGTGCATTTCACGCACCTACCTCTATCTATAGAAAAATAAAATGTCTCTGACATCTCCCCTCAGCCTTCCTCCAATCACTTTAAAGTTATGCTTCCTGCGTGATAGCCATTGCCACCTCGCTAAAAGGTCTACAGTTGTCCACTCTATCTATGCCTCATCATCTTGCACCTATATTATGTAGCTCTCATCCTTCTTCACTCCAATGAGAAAAGCCCAGCTCCCTTAAAAATCCTCCATAAGACATGCCCTCCTGCACAGGCAACATTCTGGTAAATCCTGTCTGCACCCTCTGGAAAGCTTCCAATTTCTTTCCGTAATTGGGCGACCAGAACTCAACACAATACTTCATGTGTGGTTTAACCAGGGATTTATAGAGCTACAGCATAATCTAGCGGCACTGAAGTTCAATCTCCCTGTTAACGAAAACCAACTCACCATACTCCTCTTAACACCCCTATCAAATTGAATGGCAACTTGGAGGTACCTACGGACATGAACCCTAAGATCCGTCTGTTCCTCCACACGGCCAATAATGCTACTTTTGACCCTGTAATCTGCATTTGAATTCGATCTTCCAAAATGAATCACTTCAGAAAATAGGAAATTTACCCAATCGGATCTGCTGTGTCGACTGATCACGGGTGAAATGTTTCTCAGCCGCATTCTTTTGCCTTCGCCAACTGATCAAATGGTTTCCTTATTAATGGAAAACGTATTTATCTCTATCTTAAATAAATTACTTTTTCTGTGTGCAGGAGTGTGCATGTCTTAGTGTGTAAGTGTTCATATCTGTATCTATATGTGTTGTGTGTTCAGCGTGTCTTTGTATGTTTATGTGTATATCTGTCTGCATCTCTGTTCAACGTGGTCTTTGTAGCTTTTAGGGTATATCCACAGAAATTAACACCAACACCCTCCCCCTTCCTCCATCTCTACTGTCTGTCCACGTTAAGTGTAGAGCCATCCAATGCCACCTTCAAAGACAATACAATACAACCTTCAAAGACAAACCACTTCCACATTGTAGTAGGAGCACAGACATCACTCTACATGAGCATTCTCCACTCTTAGGGTCCTCAGTACAGTTACGATCCTCCCTATACCTGCCGATATGTGTATGTGCGTGTGTGTGGTTACAGTGCTGCCAGTTTGCCTGGCTCCCTCCCAGACTGAAACTCTGCTGGTCTCCCCTGCACAATGTCATTTTTTTTTCTCTTTCAGTGGACATCAAATTCTGTGAATCTCTCAGATTGCACGGCTGCTTGGGTTTTCAAATAACCCTTTTTAAGCCCAGAGTAGTTTCGTCTGATATCTAGTGATATTGTTCCAGAGATATTACCAACATCACTTGGTCAGTTTCATGACGTTTCAATCCTTTCTCACGTATAATTTATAAGAGTGCATTACAAAAGATTTCAAGTTAAAGAACGTGCAATAAACGCATTATCTCACCTTACAAATGTTTGAGTCGACGTTGATTGGATGCAGTTGCAGTGGAAAGACTCTTTATTGTGTACACTCTGTGAATAACCTTCAAAGACAAACCACTTCCACATTGTAGTAGGAGCACAGACATCACTCTACATGAGCATTGTCCATTCTTAGGGTCCTCGGTACAGTTACGATCCTCCCTATACCTGCCGATATGTGTATGTGCGTGTGTGTGGTTACAGTGCTGCCAGTTTGCCTGGCTCCCTCCCAGACTGAAACTCTGATGTGAGAAAGTGAGGTCTGCAGATGCTGGAGGTCAGAGTCCAGAGTGTGGTGCTGGAAAAGCATCCAGGTCAGGCAGCATCCGAGGAGCAGGAAAATCAATGTTTTGGGCCAGAGCACTTCACCAAGAATGATGTCGACGTATTAGAGTGTGAAGGCCAACCGAGGGGGCATTGCTTCACTTTAAACACCACAGAGGCTGACATATGTGCTATGCACACGGATACAATCAGAGACACGCAGGTACACACAGAGAGGAATACAGACACGGAAAGGCACACAGTAATGAATACAGACACACACATACACACACAGAAACTGATGCAGTCACACAGATACTAATACATGCAGAGACACATACCGATGCACCGATGCACATGCACACACAGATACACTGTCATCAATACATAAAAACTATACACACACTAACACACTGATGTCTATACAGACATGGAGAATCTGCCAGTATTTACTTGTTCGTGTGGCGACATTCTCAATATTTCGCTTGCTCTGTCTGCTTTGTGTCAATATTTCTATTTCACTGCAGGAAATCCTCTGCACCCTCTCTATAGCTTCCACACCTTTTCTGTGACAAAGCAACCAGAACAAACACAATGTCCCACGTGTAGTGTTACATCATGGCGATGAACGCTTCCGCTAATTAAACCAAACAGCCAAAAAGCTCAAGTCGCCTCATAAGCTGTTAAAGTACGAGTGACAAATCCCAAATTTCACTCTTTAAGGATAAATAATATCAATTTATTCCTTAACTCTAAAAGTGAACATTGAACAACTATTCACAACTCTAAGCCCCTCTTTCTCTGAACTGATTGGTATCTGCCTCTAACTTTATAACAACATCATGTTCCAACAAGAAAAGCCCATATTAAAATTGCATCTACTTTATTTTAAAAACACACAGTACCTGTCATCTCCACTGTTCTCTTTCTTTCAGCTAAAGTTCTTCCTGGGTTGTCTTCTGAATTTTAGTGCAAGGATGTTTCATACAAAAATCGTATCTTTGACAGAGAGAGTTTTGCATGGCAGTTTCTCGCTAGATGGCAGTTACTCTCAGCCTAACTCGCGAACTGCCTGCTTCTTTTATGCCCCTCAATATTAGATCATCTCTCTGGTTGGATGTTGGCAAAACAATAAATTCAAAATCGATGGACTTTAGTATTCTGGGGCATAATTTAAACTTATTGGTTAAATTCGAATTGTTGTCAAAACAGCAACCACACTCAAGGGATCTGTTTCACAGCCAAACGTTGCATGTTTTATCTTTTCCAGTATACTCTGGGACTGCTAGCTAGTCGTATGGCAGGTGCTTGCAAGCTCTAAGTGGAGAACAACATTCATCCTCTCTTAAAAGGTACGATACACACCTTCAACTTAATAACAGTGGTTGAATCCGTGCTTTATAGAGCTGTAGCATAACCTCACAACTCTGAACCTCAGTTCCCTACCTTGTGAAAGCCAACACAATATATACTTTCTTAGCAATCACATCAATCTGCGTCAAGATTAGGGTGGAGTTGGAGAAGCACGACAGGTCAGGCAGCATCCGAAGAGCAGGAAAATTTATGTTTCGGGCAGGAGCTCTTCATCAGATGATGAAGAGTTCCTGTTTAAATGATGATTTCCCTGCAGCATCTGCAGTCCTCCCTTTTGCCGATTTGCTATCAAACTGGATGGCAACTGTGAGGGATATCTGGACATAGACCCCAAGATCCATCTGTTCCTCCGCACTGCCAAGAATACTGCCTTTAGCCCAATATTCTACATTCAAATTCGAACTTGCAAAGGGAATGACTTCACACTTTTCCAGGTTTAACTTGATCAGTTCTGAATCCTGTCAATGTTCCATTGCAACCTACAACATACCTCAACATTATCTGGAACTCCACCAACCTTTGTGTTTTTGGAAAACGTACTAACCCATACTTCCACTTCCTCATCCAAGCCATTAATAAAAATCGCAAAGAGCAGAGATCCTAAAACTGATCCTGCGGGATACCATTGATCACAGAGCTCCAGACTGAATGCTTTCGATATACTACCACCCTCTGTCCTCTATGGGCCACGAATTGTGTCTCCAGACAATCAGATTTACCTGCATCCCATGTCTCCTTAATTTCTGAATGGGCCTACTGTAGGTAAATTTATCAAACATCTTGCTAAAATCCATATACACCACCTCCATTGATCTACCTTAATAAATGTGTTTTGTCACATCCTCCAATAGTTCAACAAGATTCGTGAGGCATTACCTGCCCCTCACAAAGTCATACTCATTATCTCAATCAAACAATTTTTTTTTTCAACGTAATCATAATTCATGTCTCTCAGAATTCTCTCCAATTCTTTGGCCACCACTGTCGTAAGACTGATTGGTCTAAAATTCCCAAGATTATCCCTATCCCACTGCTTGAACAAGGGAATAACATTTGCTAACCTCTTTTCACCTGGCCTGACTCCAGTGAACAGTGTGGCTGCAAAGATCATTGCCAAATGCGCAGCAATCTCTTCTCTCGTTTCCTGTAGCATCGTTGCTTATATTCTGTTTGGCCAAGGAGAATGACCTATCCTTGTGTTTCTCAAATTTTTCATCACATTATCCTGTTCTATTATAGCAGCCTGTTTCACGCTCTCCCCATAAACTTCAATGCCCTTCTCAGTAGTGAATACTGAAGCAAAGCATTCATTAAGGACTTTCCCTACCTCTTCCAACTCATGACGCAAATTCCTTCCACAATCTGTGATGAGCCCTACACTCAGCCTGGCCGTGCTGTTGTTCCTGACATACGTGTAGAACGTCTTAAATTTACCTTAATCCTACTAACCAAGGATTTTTCATGCCTGCTTCTTGCTCTCCAGAGTTCATTCTTCAGTTACTTCCTGGCTAACGTGTAACCCTCTAGAGCCCTGTCTGATCCTAGCCTCCTCAACCTTAAGTAAACTTCTTCCTTTCTTTTGCCTAGTAGTTCTACATCCCTTGGCACAACGGAAGTAAGAACCTGTAAATGGATGGGAGCTGCATATCCCGTCACTTCCAGCATGGGCTGCAAGTTTCCCCACGCTGGGAAGTGATCTAACACAATGTTACTGAACAATGTACAAGGATGATGAACACAGCTCTACATGCTGGGAGGGTAACTGCTCCAGGTTTACAAATCAATGCACTGGGGTGATGTACACAGCTCTACATGCTGGTAGGATAACTGCTCTAGCTTTACAGAACAATTCACTCTTATACACTGCACAGCTCCCCATGGACTGATGTGGTCTGCACTGTCTATGTAGAGTACTGGGTATATCGAGCAGCACACTAGCCTGGTCTGCATTGTGTTCCATGCTAATCAGATATCTCATCTGAATTATGGTGCTTGATTCTGTGCGGATTGGACATCTCATATAACTGACCATTTAAGCTTATCACTCAGCATATTTATTTTATGTTCTCATTCTTGTTACTGGACGCGACCCCAAAGTCTGATATCTCCAGCTCGTCCTATTTCTCTGAGAAGAGCAACGTTTATTCGATTTGTCAGTGACGTAATCATCCAATTATAACATGAATATCCGTCCTTAATTACCTTAATCTAGCAGATGGTGCTCATATCCCTGGATTCCCAAGGACATCATTATCAAGCTCAGAAACAATGTGCAAGATGTATGGCTTAAGCTCTCCTGAATGTTCCGGCTGTGGGTCCCACTTTTCTCTTTAGTGTATCGAGAGTTGGCAATGTGAAGCCGTGTTTGTTGAGAATGTTTCCTCCCATGGGGCATCTAGGACACCAGACACAATGCTTATGGTTACAAAAAGGCCCTGAACAAAATAGCCAATAAGTCCGCCCCCACATGGTTCAAAAAGGGCCGCCACGTCCTATCAAAAGTTCCATTTTCTGGTGCATGATAATTGTAAGGAGGTCCAGGGGAATGTGCTCCATAACTAACCGACACCACCCCGAGGATCCTGGGGGATTTTCCGGCACCCACCTATCAGAATGTTCTGCCTCGCACAAAATGAAAGGATACTAAACAATCTCTTCCAAAAATGGGTGATTCGGCGAACCCAAGAGGCGGGACATCAGATCTATCTTGACCTCGGTTCCCATGACCCCTTCAAAAATATTCGCTATAGGCCCCTAATGCCTACGATGTTTGTAGCGTGGCTACAAGCAATGAGTAGGAGTACCAACATCTGTTTTACAATTGGGCACATTGGGGACGTTCTTGTCTTAAATTTGACAAGCCACTCCAATGCCAAATAAACCCTGTGGAGTACCTTCATTTGCGTAGCCTGCATCCTATTGCAAATCGAAAGCTTCCAGACCTTCTTCCGAATATTTGGCACTCCTCTGGTGAAGATATCCACCCCCAATTGCTGAACCCAAAATCCACACAGCTGCTCGATGTCCTTTGAGACACTACCTCCTATTAAATGCCAGAGAGTACTGACCGAGAGTGTGCCCGTGGACTGAAGGACTCTCACATCTATATTCGACTTATGGGGACTAAACATTAGTGTAGTGTTTTTCTTAATCTCCTAGATAGCTCATATTTCTGGCTCAGCTGCTCGAAAGACATCATGCTCTCCCCATCCAATAAGTCTTCCAAACAGGAAACTCCTCTGGACTCCCAAAGCCAAAAGCCAGAATCCATTGATCCTACAACGGGAGTAAAAGGGAAAGATATTTTTGTAAATTGCACTTACTTTTTGCATCATTTTCCATTCTTTAATTATGTTCAAGACAGTGGATTTCTGCAATGGCCCATAATAGTCCTCATCTTGTTAACGAACAACAGATTAATGAGGCGACATTTTGCCTGGAAGGCGTCGATGTCCAAGCACACTGACCGCGGTTCTTGGCAAGCCCAATCAGCCACATAGGCTAGGAGCGAACTCAATTGGTATTTCTTAAAGTGTGCAAAATCCACATCCCTCAACCCCCGCGGAAGCTGCAATAGGGTGAGCTCCATAAGAGGCTGCCCGTGTAAATCTCCGTAAAAGCTACCTGGGCAGCATCAAAAGGTGCACTTGCATGGGATATAATGAACGAGGAAGTACATTCATTTTGACCAGAGCTGTTCTACCCAACCAGGATATCGGAAGATCCTTCCAGCACTGGCGGTCCTGCCCCATGTTTTCGAGCAACTGCAGGAAGTTAGTTTTACCCAATTGATTGAAGGCCGGGGTACTAAAAATGCCTAAATACAGGAAACCTCTCTCTGACCATCTGAAAGGGAATGGGATTCCACTTCCCAAGATAAGGTACTGTAATAGGGTCCTAGACAGGCATGGCCTCTGATTTCATAAAATTGATTTCATACCCCGAGAAAGATACAAATAAATTAATCACTTGTATTAAATGGGGCATAGATATCATCGAGCTAGTTAGAAAGAGAATAGTGTCATCTGTGTAAAAGGTGATCTTATGCCATCCTTATCCTGCCTCCAGGGCAATTATATTGTGGTCCCTCCGGATGGCCTCTGCCAACGGGTCCCTCTCCAGTGTAAATAGTAACTGTGAAACGGAACACCCTTGACGGCTGCCTCACCATTGGTAAAATTCTCAGACCTTATACCATAAGTGAGATCCACTGCTTTAGGGTCCCTATATAACACTGCCACCTACCTGACAAAGACCCCTCCAAAGCCAAACCTTTCCAGGACATAAAAGAGGTACGGCCACTCCACTCAGTCAACTGCTTTCTCTGCATCCACTACCAAGCCTGGAATCGACCCTTGCTAGCACACCTGAACCATATTAGCACTCTCCTAATATTATTAGACGACCTGTGACCCCTAATAAAAATTGTCTGGTGTTATTTCACAATGAAGGGCAAGAAATTCTCCAGCTTCAACGCCAGCATTTTCACCAAAATACGTTTAATAAGGATATAAGCCTTTATGAAGTGCAAACCTCTGGAGAATAAGATAAATATTTCTTTCTCTCAGAGAGGATGGGAGTCAGTCCTGACTGTACGAATAATTGTACATATCCAACATTGGCCCAGCCAGCAAGTCTATGAACTCTTTTTAAATCTTACTCTAAAGTCCATTTGGGCCCGGTTTCTTTACCACTCTGGAGCTGACTCACCGCCTCCTGTATCTCTTGGAATGTCAGAGGGGCATTCAAACAAGAACCTGCTCTGAAGTTACACCTGGGAGTTCCAGGATCCAAACAAAGAGCTCCATCGTCGCCAATCTGTCCTCACAGCCCTCTGACAGGAACAACCCGGAAAAGAACTTCCTGAATGCTGCATTAATCTTTCTGGGATCGCAGGTGATAGTAACAGCACACTCGCTAATGGATGTGATAGACTGGGGACACGCTTCTTTCTGGTCAAGAATGCCAGATATCTCCCCGGATTATCACCATAATCAAATTACCTCCGTTTCGCAAATGAAATCGCTCTATTTGCTGTCTGGGTGAGGGTGCATTCAGAGCAGCCCGGAGTATTGTAACCTGCAGCAACGTAGGTACAGACGATCTTCAAAATATGCTCTGTCAGCTGCTGCTCTCCATTCTATCGCTTCCGAGTTGCCGAATAAGAAATAATCAAACCCCTTGCATAGGCCTTGGCAGTCTCCCGGACCACGGTCGGATTACTGGCCGTCCAAATTAATGCACAAAAAAAAACCCATGAAAAATATTCAATAAACTACATACCCTTCAGGAGGAAAGTATCAGTGCACCAGTGGTGCGAGCCTGTCCGGTCGCCACCATCCTTAATCTCCATGTAAACTGCCACATGATCAGAAATGGCTATGTTCCCAATTCTACAAATCAGCACTGAATTCAAAAAGACCAATGGGGCAAAAATATGTCAATCCTAGTTTGGCAGTTATGTGGCTTAGATAAAAAGGTGAAGTGCCGACCCTTAGAGTGAACCATCTCCACACATCCACCAGGCACAATTCCCTGTTTAGCTCCACCAGCTGCCTGGATTGCAGGAAAATATCCTCGAGAACCCGAAACATGCTATCCACCTTGGGATCCAGATGTCGGTTAAAGTCTCCCCCTAGAATTGTATGACGCCCTCCAAGGGGCATTAACCTGGAGAGCCTATCTGTTAAAAAAATCAGGGGTGTTCCAGGGGCAAGGTGGAGGAGGGAAACAATTCTGGCTGTAAGAGCTGCTCCTTTTTTTGAGGTGTTTTAGGTGGTAGAGATTATTTCCTATTATTCCAGGAGCAGCAACTATTGTTTTATGATGTTGCATTGTTTTGGAACTTTGGGAAAAAAAACGTCAAAATAACAGCAGTTTAAAAAGGGGGAAGAACAGACAAAGGAAGCACCTGGTGAGAACAGTGGAGGGGAGACAGAGAGAGAGAGAGAGAGAGAGAGAGAGAGAGAGAGAGAGAGAGAGAGAGAGAGAGAGACCTGCACAGTTATTGCCTTTGCTATTTTTGAATTCATGTATCGCTGGACATCGGAGTGCATCTGGGAAAATTAACAAACAGTGAATTTCATGAGTAATCTTGGAGAAGCCTGTTTGGGTGAAGTTCACAACACAGAATCAGATCAGTTAATCGTGGTTTTATGTCTGTCCAGTAGAAAGGCTGTAGTAGTGACTGCAGTGGGTTCATTCTTGATTATGTTTTTAGAGATAAGTAACTTGATTAAACTTTTAATTTAATTTTAGCTATTAATTTAACCTGGTGCTGTGTTTTGTAGAGGAATAATACAATGTTATTTTCTGGGTCTGTCGATTGTGAAGGACCAAAAATGGCCTTTGCAGTGTTATGTACTTCTTGTCAGATGTTGTTGGATGCTGTTGAATGCGAATCTTATCGGATCGAGTGAATCGGGTGGAGAGACAGATAGAAGCAATGAGGAATTTGCAACAGCAACAATATGCGATGGATGGCAGTTATAGGAAGGGGGGAGTCTCAGATACAGTCACATAGACGCGTTAACTCCAGGAAGGGTAAGAGGGGTAAGCATCTGGGCAGGAGTCTATTGTGGATATACCCATTTCAAACAGGTGTGCTGTTTTGGAAAATGTAGTGGGTGATGGATTCTCAGGGGAACGTAGCATGAACAGCCAAGTTTCTGGTACGAGACTGGCTCTAATGCAACGAGGCGTACGTCGGCTTCGAAGAGATCAATTGTGTTAGGGGATTCTGTCGTCTGAGGTACAGACAGACGGTTCTCTGGCCAGCAGAGAAAAAGCAGAATGGTGTGTTTTTCCCTGGTGCTCAAATCAAGTATGTCTCAGAGAGGGTGCGGAATGTTCTCACGGGGGAGAGGGACCAAGAAGAGGTCATTGTCCACATTAAACCCAACGATACAGGAAGGGAAAAGTTGAGATTCTGGAGGAGATTACAGAGAGTTAAGCATAAATTTAAAGAGGAGGTGTTCAAGCATAGTAATATCTGGATTACTCCCAGTTCTACGAACTAGTGAGGGTAGGAATAGGAGGATAGAGCAGATAAATGCATGGCTGAGGAGATGGTGTATGAGAGAAGGATTCACATTTTTGGATCATTAGAATCTCTTTTGAGTAGGAGTAACCTGTACAAGAAGGACGGATTGCACCTAAATTGGAAGGACTATGCTAGCAGGGAAATTTGCTAGAACTGCTCGGGAGGATTTAAACTAATAAGGTTGTGGGGGAGGGGGGCCCAGAGAGATAGTGAGGAAAGAGATCAATATGAGACTGGTAAAGTTGAGAACAGAAGTGAGTCAAACAGTCAGGGCAGGCAGGGACAAGGTAGGACTAATAAATTAAACTCAATTTATTCAATGCATGGCGCCTAACAGGGAATGCAGATGAAGTCAGGGCATGGTTAGGAACATGGGACTGGGATATCATTGCAATTACAGAAACATGGCTCAGAGATGGACAGGACTTGCAGCTTAATGTTCCAGGATACAAATGCTACAGGAAGAATAGAAAGGGAGGCAAGAGAGTAGGGGGAGTGGCATTTGTGATTAGGGATTGCATTACAGCTGTGCTGAGGGAGGATATTCCCGGAAATACATCCAGGGAAGTTATTTGGATGGAACTGAGAAATAAGAAAGAGATGATCACCCCTCCATAGTCAGACGAAATTTGAGAAACAAACTTGTAAGGAGATGTCAGCTAATTGTAAGAATATTTGTTTCGTTATGGTAGGGGAATTTTAACTTTCCAAACTTCAACTGGGACTACCAAAGTGTTAAAGGTTTAGTAGGAAAGGAAGTTCTTAAGTGCATACAAGACAATTTTCTGATTTAATATGTGAATGTACCTACTAAAGGAGGTGCAAAGCTTGACCTACTCTTGGGAAATAAAGCAGGGCAAGTGACTGGGGTGCCAGTGGGGGAGCACTTTGTGGCCAGCGACCATAATTATATTTGTTTTAAAATAGCGACGGTAAAGATCTAAAAGTTGAAGCTCTAAATTGGAGAAAGTCCAATTTTGACTGTATTAAGCAAGAACCTTTGAAAGCTAAGGGGGGCAGATGTTCGTAGGTAAAGGGATGTCTGGAAAATGGGAAGCATTCACAAATGAGATAACAAGAATCCAGAGAAAGTATATTCCTGTCAGGGTGAAAGGAAGGGCTGGTAGGTATAGGGAATGCTGGATGACAAAAGAAATTGAGGGTTTGGTTAAGAAAAAGAAGGAAGCGTATGCCAGTTATAAATAGGATAGCAGAAAGTGAGGACTGCAAATGCTGGAGATCAGAGCTGAAAAGGCTGTAGCTGGAAAAGCGAAGCAGGTCAGGCAGCATCCAAGGAGCAGGAGAATCGACGTTTCGGGCATAAGCCCTTCTTCAGATAGGATAGATCGAGTGAAACCTTAGAAGAGTACAAAGGAAGTAGGAGTATACATAAGAGGGAAGTCAGGAGGGCAAAACTCGGACTTGAGATAGCTTTGGCAGATAGAATTAAGGAGAATGCAAAGAGTTTTTGTACAAATATGTTAAGGACAAAAGGGTAACTCGGGAGAGAATAGGGCCCCTCAAAGATCAGCAAGGCGGCCTTTGGGTGGAGCTGCAGAAAAGTGGGGAGATACTAAACGATTATTTTGCATCAGTATTTACTGTGGAAAAGAATATGGAAGATATAGTCTGTAGGGAAATAGGTGGTGACATCTTGCAAAATGTCCAGATTACAGAGGAGGAAGTGCTGGATGTCTTCAAATGGGTAAAGGTGGATAAATTCCCAGGACCTGATCGGGTGTACCCAAGAACTCTGTGGGAAGGTAGAGAAGTGATTGCTGGGCCTCTTGCTGAGATATTTGTATCATTGATAGTCACAGGTGAGGTGTCGGAAGACTGGAGGTGGGCAAATGTGGTGCCACTGTTTAAGAAGGGTGGTAAAGACAAACCAGGAACTGTAGACCGGTGATCCTGAACTCGGTGGAGGACAAGTTGTTGGAGGGAATCCTGAGGGACAGGATGTCCATGTATTTGAAAAGGCAAGGATTGATTCGGGATAGTCAACATGGCTTGTGCGTGGGAAATCATGTCTCACAAACTTGATTGTGTTTTTTGAAGAAGTAACAAAGGATTGATGAGGGCAGTGCAGTGGATGTGATCTATGTGGACATCAGTAAGTCGTTCGACAAGATTCCCCATGGGGGACTGATTAGCAAGGTTCGAACTCATTGAATACAAGGGGAACTAACCATTTCGATACAGAACTGGTTCAAAGGTAGAAGACAGAGGGTGGTGGTGGAGGGTTGTTTTTGAGACTGAAGGCCTGTGACCAGTGGAGTACCACAAGTATCGGTGCTGGGTCCACTACTTTTTGTCATTTGCATAAATGATGTGGATGTGAGCATAAGAGGTACAATTAGTAAGTTTGCAGATGACACCAAAATTGGAGATATAGTGGACAGCGAAGAGGGTTACCTCAGATAACAACAGGATCTTGACCAGATGGGCCGATGGGCAGAGAAGTGGCAGATGGAGTTTAATTCAGACAAATGTGAGGTGCTGCATTTTGGGAAAGCAAATCTTAGCAGCATTAATGGTAAGGTCCGAGGGAGTGTTGCTGAACAAAGAGACCTTGGAGTGCAGATTCATAGCTCCTTGAAAGTGGAGTCACAGGTAGATAGGATAGTGAAGAAGGCGTTCGGTATGCTTTCCTTTATTGGTCAGAGTATTGAGTGCAGGAGTTGGGAGGTCATGTTGCGGCTGTGCAAGACATTGGAGAGGCCACTGTTGGAATATTGGGTACAATTCCGGTCTCCTTCCTAACGGAAAGATGTTGTGAAACTTGAAATGGTTCAGAAAATATTTACAAGAATGTTGCCAGGGTTGGAATATTTGAGCGACAGGGAGAGGCTGAACAGGCTGGGGCTGTTTTCCCTGGAGTGACGAAAGCTGAGGGGTGACCTTATAGAGGTTTACAAAAGTATTAGGGTCAAGGATAGGGTAAATATGCAAAGTCTTATTGCTGAGATGAGGGAGTCCAGATCTAGAGGGCATAGGTTTAGTGTGAGAGGGAAAAGACATAAAAGAGACCTGAGGAATAACATTTTCACATAGAGCGTGGTACTTGTATGGGGTCAGCTGCCAGATGAAGTGATGGTTGCTGGTACAATTGCAACATTTAAGAGGCATTTGGATAGGTTATGAATAGGAAGGGTTTGGAGGGATATGGGCCGTGTGCTGGTAGGTGGGACTAGATTGGGTTGGGATATCTGCGTCGGCATGGACAGGTTGGACCGAAGGGTCTGTTTCCATGCTGTACATCGCTATGACTCATTAACTCTCTCCCATGTTCCTCTCTGTGTACTAAAGCTTTATGGATCAGAAACACCTGACATTCGTCCTTAATTTGATCAAACAACTGATATAGAAGGTTCTTCTGAATGAGAAAATCTCCTTCTCTACATTTTGAATTAAAGAATGAAAATAACACCCAACCAAACACTCTCTTCTATAACTTTAAATGTTCCTTATCGGTTAGAATCTTTTTTCTGGCACCAAGGCTACATCGACCCTTTCCTTTCTAAGGCCTGAAAGCATCAATTGGTGAATGACTCCCGTTTAATGTTCCAGGTGCAACATTTAAACGAACGGTTAGCGATAGCCATCTGAAACGGTCCGTGACACCCCTCTGAGGAAGGACCCCTTTTATTGCACACCAAGCGAATGTGGTAAACAGTTCGTATAAACTTGAAAATACAGCAGCAAAAATTACAAACTCAAAACTCCTAAAAACTCCTTGTACAATGAACCAGGAGATGAAAAGGCGATTTTACCCCCTTCCCCACAGGGAAAGCTCATGCTGCTCACTAATCCCCTTGGCTCCTACTAGCTGAAGCTGCTCCCCAAACCCAGACAAAAAATGTTTACAAATTTACACGTGTCTTACAACAAGAAAAGTAAAAGTGGGCAGTCAACCCGTCCCATCCAAATTCAAGGTAGTCCTGAGGAAAAAGAACGCAACCCTCTCCCCCCCCCCCCCCCCCCCCGCGGCGAACACTACCCCCATTCTGTACGAAGAGAGAGAAACGGAAAGGAAAATATAGAAAAATCAAAGGAAAAGAGAGAAAGAGAAATGAATGGGACCCCACACATATTAAAAAAAAGAAACCAGGTAAAGGAGGAAAACGACAGAAGAAACAAAGAGAACATGATTGTCCATATACTTTGAGCCAGCCAATCTATCTTAAGGTGTCCTGGAAGTCCTTTGCATTTTCTCGTGAGTGAAAATTAAACACGGACCCTCCGTGGTTGAACCGTAATATTGTAGGATATCTTACAGTATAGTGAATATTCAATTCCCTCAGCCTCATTTCTATCCTATCAAAGGGCTGCCTCTTGTGGGTCACGGTAATAAGAAAGGTCCTGAAAAAACATAATTCGTGATCCTTTGGCTATAAGAGCCTGTGGATCCTTCCCCAGTGCTTGAGTTGCACAAGGACTGGGCGGGGGTCCTGGGCTGACCCGGGCTTGTTCACTGCGACCTGCCTGCTCGACCTGCACCCACCTGCCTCAAATTCCAGCTTCAAAAACTACTGGAGCATTGCTCCAAAAACTGACGGGCTGGCCTTCTTCTTTCCGACCGGCCAGCCCGACCAGGCAGATATTCTTATGATGGTCTCGATTTTCAAAGTTCACCTGCTCCTCCACGCCCGGTACTCGCCATCTCAAGGCCTGGACCCAATCTGCTGAGGATTCCACTGCAGTTTCAGAGGACGCAGTCCGCTGCCCCACCTCCATGACATGTGTCTGAGACGCTGGATCTACTAGTCATGCTTCTGCAGCTTGGCTGAGATCGGTTCCAGGCTGGTCTGGGTCTCCTCCATCTCTGAATCAATCTTCTCTCCGAGTTTTGTGTACTCCATGACCAAGCTCTGCGTTAATGGTAAGTCCCCTTGCGGGTTCATAGAGGCCGACGCCACAGCCGTGGGTGTATCCCTTGCTGCAGGGCAGTGCCTGCTAGTTGCGATCCACGTGGTCCTTTACCCTTAATCATTTTCCTTACTCACTTCAACTGACATACAACAATACAGCGGATCAGTATCTTTACCAAAATGGGTAAGAAAGAGAGGATGAATGCAACACTTTGTCTGGGTTCTGGTATAGAGCTGATCAGGGCAAACCAATACCTTGGATCTCCCTTGAAAGGAAATCACCTTTAATTACTTTTATTTAAAAATGCTTTGAAGCTGTTTCTTTTAGACAGAGACAACGGAAAACGAGTAGATGTGATATAATTAGATATTCAGCGTTAAGAGATCAGACAGTGAGTAGTAAATAATATTAAAACCAAAGCGGTTCAGGAGGGATATTTGGAAATGGAAAGTTAAAAGTGAAGTTGGCTTTCATTTAAAGAGAACGGGAACATAGAAGTAAAGACTTTCTGCACAGGCTGCATGGCGTGCGGGTGAGATTATACCTGTGTTCTCTACTGTCTCAAAGAATAAGACGTGATTTCAGGGAAACGTAGAAAAGTCATACACAGGTGACTGACTAACACAGGTCCTTGAAGAAGTTCAGCAGGCAAGGTTAGGGAGAATCCCAAGATATTCTACACAAAAACAAATAAAGTAGAACAGAACGACCTGGCAACAATTAAAGCCAATTATAAACAAATGGGGCGATCAGTGTGTGAAGCTGGAGAACATTAATGGATTATTACATGCGAGCTTCTTATCTGCTTTACCTGAGAGACGGAAGATGCAGTTACAGAATTCGAGAAGATGCATTGTGAGCTCTCAAATAAGATGCAAGTTGGGATGATGTAAAGTCCAGATGAGTTGTATCACAGGATAATGTTTCAGACAAGTGAGAAATTATCTGTCCCAAATGTTGAAGTCAAATCTGACCACAAGGGAGGTTCCAGAGAACTGGAGAGCAGAAAATGTGGTGGAGATAGACCAGTGTCTTTTGGTGTACCACAGGGAGCATTGCAGTGTATTTTATTATTTGTAGTATTCATAAATGTTGTAGATGTGAATGTGGAGGGGTCGTGTGAGCGGAGAATCAGGGCGTGTGATAGGTAAGTTTGTGTTTGAGATGGAAATGTGTTGCTGGAAAAGCGCAGCAGGTCAGGCAGCATCGAGGGAACAGGAGAATCGACGTTTCGGGCATTAGCCCTTCTTCAGGAAGAAGGGCTAATGCCCGAAACGTCGATTCTCCTGTTCCCTAGATGCTGCCTGATCTGCTGCGCTTTTCCAGCAACACATTTCAATCTCTGATCTCCAGCATCTGCAGACCTCACTTTCTCCTCAAAGTTTGTGTTTGACACAGATTAGCCAGGTGGTTGGCAGTTAGGAGGAAGGCCTTATTTTACAGGAAGATCGAGATGGAATGGTCAGATGGGCAGCTCGATGGCAGATGGAATGTAACCCTGATAAATATAAGGGGATGCACTTTGGAAGAAGGAGCCAGGCAGGGGAATACTCAATGAATGGCAGCACACTAGGAAGCTCAGAAGGTACTTCTCCACACATGGTGGAGAAAGTGAGGACTGCAGATGCTGGAGTTTCAGAGCTGAAAAATGTGTTGCCAGAAAAGCACAGCAGGTCAGGCAGCATTCAAGGAGCAGGAGAATCGACGTTTCGGGCATAAGCCCTTCTACGGGAATGAGGCTCGTGTGCCAAGCAGGCTAAGATAAAAGTTGGGAGGAGGGACTTGGGGGACAGCGACTCCCTCATCAGGTCCACTGCCCCCACCAACCCAACCTCCACTCCCGGCACCATCCCCTGCGACTGCAAGAAATGCAAAACTTGCGCCAACACCTCCCCACTCACTTCCCTCCAAGGCACCAAGGGATCCTTCCATATCCACTGTAAATTCACCTGCACCGCCACACACATCACTTAATGCATCCGCTGCACCTGATTTGGCCTCCTCTATATTGGGGAGACAGGCTGCATACTTGCGGAACGTTTCAGAGAACACCTCTGGGACACCTGCACCAACCAACCAAACCACCCTGTGGCTGAACACTTTAACTCCCCCTCCCACTCCACCAAGGACATGCAGGTGCTTGGCCTCCTCCATCGCTAGACCATAGCAACACGGCGCTTGGAGGAAGAGCGCCTCATCTTCCGTCTAGAAACCCTTGAACCACAAGGGATGAATATGGATTTCTCCAGCTTCCTCATTTCCCCTCCCCCACCTTATCTCATTCCCATCCCTCAGACTCAGCACCGCCTTCTTGACCTGCAATCTTCTTCCCGACTTCTCCACCCCCACCCCCTCTCCGGCCTATCACCCTCACCTTGACCTCCTTCCACCTATCGCATTCCTAATGCCCTCACCCAAGACCCTCCTCCCTACCCTTTATATCAGCCTGCTTGGCACAACAGCCTCATTCCTGAAGAAGGGCTTATGCCCGAAACGTCGATTCTCCTGCTCCTTGGATGCTGTCTGATCTGCTGCGCTTTTCCAGCAACACATTTTCAACTTCTCCACACATCTCTGAATGTGTTTTGACAGGGTAATAAGCTAGTTAAGAAAGCACATGGGACTGTCGGGAATGTTTATTCATCGAGGCGTACATAATATGATCTATACACGCCATTGGTTCAGCCATGGATAGAATGCTACGTGCAGTTCTGGGAGCTACATTACAGTAAGAATGTGATTGCACTGGAGAGGGTACATGGGAGATTCACCGGGCTGTTCCCTGGGATGGAGCTTATCAGGGATGAATGGAGATTGGATAAGCTCGAGTTGTTTACATTGGAGCAGATCGGGCTGAAGTGAACATGATTCAGAAGGATAAGATTACAAGGGTCATGCATAAGGTGGACAGACAGCAGTTGTTCCTTATAGTTAAAAGGCCAAGAACAAGGGATAAGACATTTAAAGTGAAGCCTTTGAGGTTCAGAGAGAATTTGACAATTGTTTTTCACCCAGACAGTGTTGTGGTCTGGAATGCACTCCCTGAGAGGGGTGTTGTCCTGGGTCACCTCACAAACGTTAAGAAGTACATGGACCAGCAGCAGACTCTCATAACATTCCCGGCTACAGGCTGCATGTAGGAATGTGGGAATAATATATGTCGTGGTGTATTTTTGATGGTGCAGAATATCTCCTTCTCTGATTATATGATTGTGGAGGGGTAGTTATTGAGCAACTTAAGGCAGAGATCGCTGGTTTCTGAAAACACGTATTAATAAAGGTTGTACTACTCAACTGCAATAGCTTCCAAAAGAATGTTATTGTGAAAGTAAACAAATAAATAGAAGCTTATTACAGTCTGAAACCAGAGAATGGAGAATGGAAAACGGAAATGGCAGAACTGTGAAGCAAGTACTTCAATTCTGTCTTCACAGAAGAAAACATCAACAAACAAAAGAAAAACCTTCCCAGCACGACTAGGAAACCCAAGTCAGGTGAAAAAAGAATAGAATGAAATTAGTAAATACATGGTTTTGCAGAAAAAATTGGGATGAAACTAATCAACATAGACAACGTCAGCATAAATTTATGAAATGGGAATCATATCTGAAATACTGGCTGGTTAGTTAATTATGGTGAAGCAATGGATGTAATGTATTTGAATTTTTGGAAAGTTTTTCGGTAAAGTCCCAAAACTAGTGTGCAGCATCACATCTTATGAAACTGGGGCTAACGTATGGACATGGCCTTAGCACGGCGTAGCTGGCAGGGAACAATGAGTGGAATATTTTGATATAAATTTGGAGTTTGCTCTCAGGTGTATTTTACAGCGTAAATACAAGACATTTCCGCATCGAACTGCACCGTTTCAAATAATCTGAATACTGAATATTGAAAGAAAAAGAAAGTTATAGCTGGAAGAAAGTCCATGGGTCCTGAGTCAGCTCCTTACTATTGGTGACACCTGCATCCCCCATTACTGGACACCAGCTTCATTACCATCTACACCAGAGGCCACCAACGTCGAAGTTGCTGATCCTCAGGTGCCACCTTTGCCGCTGGGCCAAAACTCTTTCATCACCGCCTCGTCACCCCCAGTGCCAGACCCTCCAATGTCAGAGACATGTCTTTTACGGCTGTGCCAACCTCAGCGATGCTGCCATGATGCCCTTCCATCGTCAACTTCATCAGCACCAACGCACCACCCAACCAACAACGAAGTCCCCAATCCTCTGGCATCACCGTTTGCTACTGGGCCTCCGTTACACACGTTTCCCCTGCTGATGTAGCAGTCGCCAATTCCAGATCCTGTGCTTGCTCAGGAAAAGTAAGCAGGGACACACTCTCCTCTGCACTGGGACCAGCTCAAGGTCCATACACTGTGCTCCACTTGAGGCCTCTAGAGGGCCATGCCCTGAGTCCATTCAAAATCTGCATGTTTGGCTCTCGTTGCTGCTGATTCTGCCCAAGCTACAAGGTCAGTAAGTTATAGAGAGAAAAGTGATAGTGAGAAAATAAGGGGAAAAAAGGCAAGTCAGAGTGTACAAGCTGCAGGAAATGAGCCCTTGATTCAGAAACACTGGAATAAAAGGACCCTTTTATTGGAGACGTAGGCTCATGGTGCATCTCAGGGATCGGGGATTGGGCCCCAGCTGTTCCTAACACACATCCAACATTTGGTTGAGGGAACCAAATGCATATTTCCCAGCATGTTCACAGCACTAAACCATGTTGGATTGTCAGTAGGTGAGGAAGATGTAGAAAAGCACTAAATTGATTGAGATAAGTGGAGTGAATGGATAAGTATTTGGCAGATGCAGAGCAGTATGGGTAGATGTGATGTTGTGCACTTCGTTGGATAAATAGAACAGCAGCCGACCTTTTGAAAAGTGATTGGTTGAAAAATGTTAATCTATAAAGGGACTTATGCTCCTTTATTTGTTTCCGTCTGCGCAGCCCTCCGAGGTCCATGCAGGGCAGTGAGTTCTGAACCCAAAAGTCAATAGTGGGAATGGCATTGGCACGCTGACCAGTGTATATAGACCCAGCAAGTGGGGAGCTGTAACATTGAAAATGATCTGGATCTCGATGTACACCAGTCACTGAAAGCAATATTGCAGGAACAGAAAGCAGTTCGTAAGATAAATAATGTGTTTACCTTCATTTCAACGGGATTTGAGTCCAGGAGTAAGGGTGTCTTACTGTAGCTGTACAGGGCATTGGTGAGACCACATCTCGAACATTGTGCAGTATTGTGTACATTTTGGTCTCCTTATCTAAAAAAGAACAAACCTGACATTGAGGGAGAGCAGTGAAGGATGACCAGACTGATCTCTGGGATAACAGGCTTGTTGTGGAAGCAGAGTTTGACGCGATTGGGCCTTTATTCCATGGTGTTTAGGAAAGTGCATGGAGATCTCAGTGAAATATATAAAGCTCTGACAGGGTGAGACAGATTGGAAGCACGGATGATAATTCCACTTGCTGAAATGTCTAAAACCACGGGCCACAGTATTAGGTGCAGACTGGACACACTGCATTGAGATGAGAATAACTATCTGTACACAGAGACTGGTGAGCCTGGGGAATTCTCTCCCAGATCAGGCTGTGGAAACCAAGGCACTGATTATACACAAGGATTTCTAGACAGTAAAACGGTGGCGATAACAGGCTTACGGTGTGGAGATAAAGGATCAGCTGTCATTGTATTGAACGGGGTAGCACACTCTACTACTATATTTTTCTGGTGGTTAATCACGTTGCAGGATATGTATATTGTTTGGGAGAACTGCATTGAGGAGATTTCCTCCATGAGCTGGAATTGGAGAAGGCTCAGTGTGCTGATTGGCCTGCTCATTTCCCGGTGTTTCTGTGCAGTCTGTGGAAAAGCTCTGTCAATGTTATCAGAAGCTCTCAGATGTTCAAAACGAGGTCTCTGCAGGGACAACAGGACTCTGTTTCCCATTCCCTTTTCCAATACTGACGCTGGTGCCGAGTGTTCTGTCTGGGTTTATCCTTTAAGACCTCAAAGCAGTTTGATGCTATTAAGTGCCTTCCTTGGCCAATTTAAAGACCATTGAAGAGTGTATCACATAGCTGTGTGTTCGGAGTCAGTTTTAGGCCACACCAGGAGAGCACGGGAGATTCACTTCCTCAACGTACATTAGTGAAGGAAATTCCTGTTTACAAATTGGCTTCAAGGTCACTGCTACTGACCAGATTTTACAACTTGATGTTTTATTAATTGTTTTTAACTTCCACCAGCTGCCAGAGCATGGGCCTGGTCTGGATTAATAATTCGGTGACATTTCCACAACTCCACCATCTCCAACATCTTTCTGGACCTACCAGAAACCACACTGAGCAGGTGATAATGTCGGAAATGACTCTCTTTGGTTTGAATATCGTGATGGGACCGAGGGGTTAGTAATCGATCAGATTGTAATTATTCTCCTCTTAGGGGACTGGACATTGCTGAGTAATTTTCCAATTGCCAGGGAAATGTCAGAGTTGGATCTGGAATGAAACCGCTTCCAAAGGGACACGGCTTGTTGTGCAGCACAAGTCTTCAGTCCTATTGCAGGAATGGTGTCAGGGCCCATTGCCTCTGTCGTATCTATTGTGTTCAGCTGTTTCTTCATGTCACGGGCAGCGAATCGAATCGGTTTATGACTGGCATCTGTGATTCTGTGGGTATCATGGTGAGGTTGAGGTGTATCGTCAACACCACGCTTCTGGTTGAGAATGGTGTTGATACTACATCCTTGTCTTTTACACAGATGTACACGACTGTTCTGTTATTTGGGATGGGGATATTTCAGGAGTCCTCTCCGCCAGTAAGTTGTTTATTGTTCCATCGACCTTTATCCCTGGATGTGGCAGTACTGCAGAGCTTCGTTCTGATCTTTTAATTTGGGATCAATTCTCTCTCTCCATCAGATGTTCTTTCCGCTGTTTGGAGTGTAACCAATCCAGTGCGGTAGCTTTAACGAGTTATCATCAAGTTTAGGTACGCATGGTTCTGACTCTGGCATGTTCACACACCTTTGTCACTTAACTATGGATTGGCTTGATGGTAATAGTAGACTGAGGGATTATCCTGGGGAAAACGTAACAGACTATGATTGAAAAAAATTCTACTTCTGCTGCTGCTGTGATTTTACAGCATCACATGTTAACCCAGTTTTATCTGTAATATCGGCGATTTTATTCTTCCAGTGACCCTCCTAAAAGCTCCCAGTCTGTCCAGCAATGTTTGCATTTTTATGTCCAGTATCCATAATTACTTGCTGACTTGAACACTTGTGCTGTTCCTATTCATTTCTGGAGAAACTCCGCAGATTTGGCAGCATCTGCAGAGACAGAGAAACAGAGTTAGCGTTTCAAGTCCAGTGTGATGCTTCTTCAGAACTGAAAATGATTGAAAAATTGGCTTTTGATCTCTTGCCAGAGTTGGGGGATGGATGCAAGGGAAAAGAGGGTGTGGTAACAGATGAACGGACTTTTATCAGTGGTGAACGAGAAGATGATGTAAAACGGGTTTAAATTAAGATATGAATGGGGGAAAGGGGTTCCTTCTCTTAAGTGCAAGATAAAGAAGACACAACCAGTCAAGATCATAGGGAGGCCAGGAGAGTGAATGTTAACTATGTGGTATTATGTAGATCTGGCCAGAAGTAAGCTTTCACAGTAGAGATCATCACCCACTTTAGAAAAAGGAAGTCAGGTGTTGACTACTTATTGGCACTAGTAAAAGTTTCATCCTGCCTTAGCATTGTAACATGGAGAAAAGCAAATCACAATGTGAAATTTGGATATTGTATTATTTACCAGCCACTTTTAGTATTGTTTCAAATTTGCGATATTTACTTTTAAATACTTAATCTTGAAGTTAGCATCAGATGGAGTGTAGGATACTGATGTGTGACATTATAGAAATTAGAAAATCATGGGAGGCATGGATAAGTTGAATAGCCAAGTCTTTTCCACAGGGTGGGGGAGTTCAAACATAGAAGGCATAGCATAAGGTGAAGGGGGAAATATTTAAAAGGGACGAAGGAGGAACTTTTTTACACAGAGGGTGGTGAGGGTATGGAATGAGCTGCCAGAGGAAGATGCATGTACAGCCGTAAGATTGAAAAGACATTTGGACAAACATATGAATGGAAAATATTTAGAGGCATGTGCGCTAATTGCAAGCAGATGGGACCAATTTAGTTTGGAAAACCTGGCCAGCATGGACATTTAGAAAAGCTTCAGCAGAGTCAGTGTGGTTTTGTGAACGGGAAATTATATTTTGCCCTTAAGTTCATGCAACGTGTTTCTGGAGATCCCTGAGAACGTAACAAACGTATTTGATAAATAGGATCTGGTAGACACACGGATTTCCAGATATTTTCTACAAGGTATCACAAAATAAAGGTTCTTACACAAGACAGAAGCTTATAGTCTGACGGATAATGTATTAGCATGGGATGACGATTGCTGAACACTGAGAAATCGGAGAATCAGGATTAATGGATCATTATGGTAAATGTGTATCTGCTGGAGTACCACAGATATGAGCCCGATGGCATCAGTTTTTTACAATCTATACTGATAGCCTGAAGGAGGACACCACAGAGAGCACAATGCTATTTCATTGCAGGACCCGTTATTTTTAACTTTGTTAACCCAACATCAAATCACCACCTCTTTTCAGAATAAAAAGATACAGTAATTAGGAATAGACAGATGCCATTCCGCACTCCAAACCTGTCCCACATTTCCACTGTCTCTTTCCAATCAAATACTTATCAACCCAGCCTCTGCTGCTGTCACAGGAAGAGAACGCCTGATAGCATAACACCACACGAGAATTAGAAAAGGAGCAGAATTAGGTCATTCAATCCATCGAGTCTGATATGCCATGCAATAATTTCTTATCTGTTCCTCAACCTCATTCTTCTGCCTTTTGCCTAGAATCCACGATCCCCTTATAAATCAAAGTCTGATCTATTTGTGTATTAATGAGATGAGTGTGTGTGTGTGTCTATCTGCTTGTTATATGAGCATTTGTTTGCCTACATTTGTCTGTGTACCAGCGTGCGTATTGCTGTCTGTGTTTGTTCCCATTTTGTGTGACTGTATATGTCTTTGTGTGCTTCTATATGTGTGTATGCTTGTCTTCTTGTGCATATTGTACATGTTAGTATATTGGGGTATTTACCGATATTTCTAGGTAATTCTATGCCTGCATCTCTGTGCAGGGAGGTATCTTTTTTTTGAGAGTGAGAGAGCTGACGTTGGAACTGCCAGTGGTTTTAAAGTGAGAATTGCCCTAGGCTGATCCTTACTCGGTTGGTGGGACGTGGATGGTTCAGAATCTCCACACAAGTCGCCCCAGTCCTCTTCAGCTCGTACCAATGTCCTCCCCACTCGGCGTGAGGGGAGAGGGAACAGATATCAGGCACCCCATCACCTGGGTTGGCC
The DNA here is from genome assembly GCF_037043375.1 of Chiloscyllium plagiosum. Classification (NCBI taxonomy): domain Eukaryota; kingdom Metazoa; phylum Chordata; class Chondrichthyes; order Orectolobiformes; family Hemiscylliidae; genus Chiloscyllium; species Chiloscyllium plagiosum. Next base: position 115,314,449 of record NW_028270152.1, on the reverse strand, counting down.
TTTTTCTTTCCTATTCCAGGCTGTTTCTCCTGGAATGCGAGAAAGGGAGGGAGGATGTGACGGGGGAGAGGGTGGCCCTGCTGTTAGTGCTGGTCCAGGTGGGGAGACATGGTGAGGTGTTCTGAGTCAGTCAGTCCAAAGTGTTGTATCCATGTCGTGTTATTAGTGTGGAGGCTATTGCATAAGTGACGGAGAAAGTGAGGAAGAAAGTTGCTGAATTCAATAGTGAGAGTGTTAGTGCCTGAGCCTTATCTGGAGACAGAGCTTGAGCTATGTTCTGGGGTAGGATCTATAACAGGTATACCGTGAGTGTGAGGGAGCAGACAGAATATAGTGACACTAATCCTGGCAGAGCGGGGAAGATTATTCATGCTTTTCCTGTATTGTTGGACATTTATTCAGATCATCCCAGCGTCGAGGTGAGCCTCCCCGAATGTCTTGTCCATGTCTATCATTAATAACGACACAGACCATCTACCTCAGCTTTCACAGAATTAGTTTAGGTAGCGCTTACAAATAGCAATGAGAAGCAAACATTGGTGTTTTATATATCTAAACCAAAACGGTAGCAGAAAATCTGAACATGATGTGCTCTGGAAATTACACATACAAGTATTGTGAATACTGCAGTCTTATTGAATGGTCTCAAGTTGTATCTAAATTGCCAGAACTAAGTGACTGCTCATGCTGTGAAAAATAAATTCCATAAGTGTATATGAGTTGGGTTGAAGTGTATGTTGTGAACAAAATTAGAGAGCAGGTTATTCCGGAGTCGGTGTTGTGTGGTAAGAAAGACTAATTACTAACCTTACTCTGCAGCAGCTTTTGAGAAATAGTGACGTTAATAAGGTGCATTTTACATGGCGCCCGAATACAATATCGAATGTGTGAACATTCTGGTCAAGCAGCATGGAAGCCTGGAGGGTAGAGGGTTAAGTACACTCCAGTAAATTAGGAAAGTACAATATAACATTCAGTGGTAGACAAGCAATGGTTGTTCGACTCATACAGTCCAAGAGCACGGACACAGGTCCTTCAGCTCAAAGTGATCCATCCTGAACAAAATGTCCATTCACACAAACCCATTTCCCTGCCATTGCCCTGTATCCTTCTAATCCTTTCCTATCCATGTATTTGTCCAAATGCCTTTTAAATGTTGTTATTGCATCCACCTCAACCATTTCCCTGGCAGCTCATGCCATATGCATATCAAGATGTGTGTAAAGATCATTGCTCGTCAGTTTCCCTTTTATTCTTACCCCCGATCTTAAACTGATGCCATCCAGTCTGTGATTGCTGTCCAACATTGGGAAGAAAAGATTGGGTACATTCACTCTATCCATGCCTCCTTGCCTTGTCTCCTGAAAGGGGAGAAGACTTCTCAGAAAACTCCGAGCCCCAGAGTAGATCAATTAACAGAATAATCAATTATCTGAATGAAATAGTGCTCCGTCCATCTCAATCGGATAATCGAGTTTCCTCTGCATATCTTATCTCTCAGAATCTTCTTAAATAACTATCTGTACCGATGTTAGTTCTACTGGTCTATAGCTCCCAGGTTTACCTTTGTAGCCCTCCTTGAATAAGGGCCCAGCATTCACTATCCTCCAGTCCTCCAAGACCTCACACGTTGGCCAGCGATGTTGCAAAAGTACCAACCACGGCTTTATATTTTCTTCTCTATCCACCTACAGAGTTCCTGAATAGATTTGGTCAGGATCCGAAGATTTATAGAAGTACTGCAAATTCGGAATAATACTTCTCTTTATTGAACTTACAACCACCACATAGTGACTTGATGATGGTTAACGTAACATTTTAAATATTGTATTAATCGTAGGAAGTGACTTCAGAAGAATTCCAGAAATTGTGGAAACCTGAGAATTCTCAGAAATTGATGATTCAGAAAAGGAGGCCCATGAAGCTGATCAGGAAATCACAATGCGAACATGCATGCTAACAAACAGGAACACAAAAACTGCAACAATCTACTATCTATAATTCAAAGGAAACAAAACAAAAGCAATGTCAAACGTGGAAGTTTGTAATCGGGAGAGGAGAGTTTATTGCAGAGAACAAGGAAATGGCCAAGAAAATAACCAGTTATCTTACATCTCTCTTCATGGAGGAAGATGCAGAAAATCACCTAGAAAATCAAGTGATCAGATGGAGCTTATGGAACTATAGACATAAAGCCAATTTATATCAGTAACAGGGCAGTACTTGAAAATGCAACTAGATGGGACATTGCTAAGTCTGACAAAACAGATTTACTTCGTATCATAATGTCAGAACTAAGGCACTAATGGACGTATTAATTGCACAGTCGATGACTATGTTTTATTTTCCGGTACATTCTGCAGAGTCTGAAGACATTGTAGATAAATGGAAGGTAGTAAATGTTAGTCAAGCATTTTAGCTGAATGGAAAGGATCCAAGCAAATATTTGTGATTCGCAGGAGCTGGCTTTGGATTGGGGTCGACAACATTAAAAATCAACGAGGTAAAAACAATGACTGCAGATGCTGGAAACCAGATTCTAGATTAGTGGTGCTGGAAGAGCACAGCAGGTCAGGCAGCATCCAATGAGCAGCGAAATCGACGTTTCGGGCAAAAGCCCTTCATCAGGAATAAAGGCAGTGAGCCTAAAGCGTGGAGAGATAACCCAAATGAGGGTGGGGGTGGGGAGAGAGTAGCATAGAGTACAATGGGTGAGTGGGGGAGGAAATGAAGGTGATAGGTCAGGGAGGAGAGAGTGGAATGGATAGGTGGAAAAGGAGCTAGGCAGGTCGGACAAGTCCGGACAAGTCATGGGGACAGTGATGAGCTGGAAGTTTGAAACTAGGATCATTAAAAATCACACAACACTAGGGTGATAGTCCAATAGGTTTAATTGGAGGTACAAGCTTTCAAAGTGCACAACCACCTGATGAAGAAGCAGCGCTTCGAAAGCTAGTACTATCGTATCAACCTTTTGGACTGTAAGCTGGTTTTGTGTGTGATTTTTAACCTTATCATTTATGGTTATCATAAATTTTGGAGATGAGAATGTAGAGTGGGGGATAGTGTGATAAATCAGTTTGAGTTGGACACAAAGATTGGCCGGGTGGTTGGCAGCGAGGAGGAAGGCCTTATGTTGCAGGAAAATACAGACGGAATGGTCAGAAGTGCAGATCGATGGCAGATGGAATGTAACGCTGATAAATATGAGTTGATGCACTTTAGTAGAAGGAACCAGGCAGGGGAGGACTCAATGAATGGCAGCATACTAGGAAGCTCAGAGGGTGCTTTTCCACACATCCCTGAATGTAACTGGACAGGTTAATAGTTGAGCTAAAAAGTCTTAGGAGTCGTAGACATAGATTATAAGAGTTATACAGGAGTTTGGTTAGGGCAAGATGGTATGCAGTGTGCAGTTCTGGATGCCACATTATGAAATGATGTCATTACACTGAGGGGGGATGGGGTTTGGTGGGGATTCACCAGTATGTTCCCTGGGATGGAGCGAATCAGCAATGGAGAGAGGCTGGATAAACTCGGTTGTTAACTTTGGAGCAGAGGAGGCTGAGGGGACGTGATTCAGAAGGATAAGATTACGAGGTGCATGGACAGAGTGGATAGACAGCAGCTGTTCATTTTAGTCAAGAACAAGAGAACAAGTGAAGTGCTTGAGGTTTAGAGAAAATTTAAAGATATTTTGTCATCCAGAAGATATTGGGGTCTGGAAGAGAGAGAATGGTTGTTACGGGTAACTCCACAACAATGCCAAGTACTTGGACGAGTTTTTGCAGTGTCATAACATGCCTGGTTCTGGTCCTTCTGTCAGAAAGTGGGACTAATATAGATCGTGCTGTATTTCGAACGATATGGAGTCTGTGTTTCTGTGATTGTAAGATTGTGGAATGCTCATCATTAAACTGTTTAAGACAGAAATTGATTCTTTTCCGAAGAGTATATCAATGAGAGTTATACGAGTGAACTGTAATAGCTTCTAAAGATATGCCAGTGTGATAGGTAAGATAAAGCAATTGCAGCTCAGTACAGCCGAAAACCAGAGAATGGAGAATGGATAACAGGGAAATGGCAGAACTATGAAGCAACTACTTCATTCTGTCTTCGCAGAAGATACCAAAGCAAAAAAAAAAAATTCCCAGCAATACCATGAAAATTTAGTCTGGTGAGAAAAAGAGAATAGAATGAAATTAGCAACTAAACAGTTGCTAAAGTATTGTAACAGAATATAATGGGCATAGACAAAGTCAACATAGATTTATGAAATGGGAATCATATTTGAGAAAATGAATTTTAGCAAAATTATGGAGAAGCTATCAATGCATTATGATTGGATTTTCAGAAAGATTTTTGATAAAGCCCCAAGCCTGTTGTGCAAATTTGAATCCATGGGACTGGGGCTAATATATGGTCATGGTTTTAGAGTGGGAGAGCTGGCAGGGAACAGTGAGTCGGAATAAAACTTCTTTTTAGAATGGAAGGCTTGGAGGATATAGCAAGGATCAGGGTTTCGGAGCAGCTATTCCCAATACACATCATATCTTTGGTTGAGGGGCTCAAATGCAATATTCCCAAGTCTGCTGATGGCATGAAACGATGTTGGATTGTGAGTGGGTGAGAAGGATGTCAAAAAGCTCCAAGGTGTTTGAGACAACTGGAGTGACTGGCCGACTACGTGGCAGAAGGAGAGCAAAGGGGGGAGATGTGACGTTGTGCACTTTGTTGGGAACAATAGAATGCCAGCAGATCAATTGAAAATGGATTGATTGAAAAGTGTTGATCTATAAAGGACCGAAAGCTACATTTTGTTTCCTTCTGCGCCGACCTGTGAAGGCCATGCAGGGCTGTGAGTTCTGAAAGCAGAAGTCAATACTGGGAATGGCACTGACACACTGAACAGTGTGCATAGACCCACCAAGTGGGTAGCTGTAACATTGAAAAGGATTTGGATCTCCTTGTACACCAGTCACTGAAAGCAATTTTGCAGGAACAGAAAGCAGTTTGGAAGATAAATAGCCCTTTTGACATTCATTTCATGAGTATTTGGGTACAGGAGTAAGGATGTCTTACTGCAGCTGGACAGGGTCCTTGGTGAAACCCCATCTCGAACATTGTGCAGTATTTTGTGCGGTTTTGCTCTCCTTACCAATAATGGACAAATCTGACATTGAAGGAGAGCAGTGAAGGATGACCAGACTGATCCCTGGGAAGACAGGCTTGTTTTGCGAACAGAGTTTGAGGCGACTGGGCCTGTATTCCATGGGGTTTAGGCAAATGAGTGGTGATCTTCATGAAATATCTAAAATTCTGATAGGGTGAGACAGATCGGAAGCAGGGATGATAATTCCCCTGACTGGGACGTCAAAGAACAAGGGGCCACAACATTAGGTACAGACAGGCCACTCTGCATTGAGATGAGAATAAATATCTTCACTCAGAGATTGCTGAACTTGGACAATTTTCTGACACATAAGGCTGTAGAAGCCAAGACACCGAATATAAATGAGGATTTCTGGAAATTAAAGGGATAGACAGAGAGCAGGAGTATCGTGTGAAGATAGAGGATCAGATATCATTTCATGTTTTTTTCTCCAATAACACGGTAGTTGTATTCCTGTGGAACACTGTGTTGTAGAAAATCAAGCAATATTAATAATGCTGTCGATGGGAAAAAAAGTGGGGAAGGGGCAAACAACCCACCCCCCAAAAAATAAATCAGTAAAAACTAAAGATTTAAGTTAATCTAACACACACGAGCATAGTCTAAGAAAATCTTTAAATCATATATTGTAATGACCCAATGCCGTAAATGTTGCACTTTCACCCTGAAGTCACAGACAACAGCACTGTACCTTTCACCAAGCTCTTCATCAGAAAGCACGTGAGCCGACAGACCACATGATGCTGACAAGGAATTCCGGTTTGAAATAAAGGTCCTTCTAAATGTAGACAATAATTCCTAGTTTCAGTCTCGGTTTCAAGGCTTGCAGAACAGATTGCATTCCTGCTTTAGTGAACACACTGAGTGTGCATTTTGCAGATAGAGGATCCTATTCAGCTGGTGCCGGGGATGGAATTGCGTTACAGTGAATGGGAGCTCGGTTTATAAAGAAGATGCACAATTCACAAATTGTGTTGCATACTAGTCGTGTTTAATAAACATGCGCTAATGGCGAACTGCCTGTATATTGAAGGGAGGATCAAAATTGATGGACCAAAGCAACTACAGCAGTTTCCATTTTAAATATCCCGACGTTTAAACATGTTAAGTGATATGGACACTGTACGGGGCAAATAGCACTGAGGAGATTTTCTCCACTATCTAGAATGGGAGACGCTCAATGTGTTGAATGACCTCCTCCTTTCCCGATGTTTCTGTGCAGTCTGTGAGATAGCTCTGCAAATATTCTCACAAGCTCTCAGACGTTCGGAAGGAGGTCTCTGCGGGGATGTCAGGACTGTGTTTCTCATTCCCATTTCCAACAACAAGGCTGGGACCGGGTGTTCTGTCCCGGTTTATCCTTTAAGAACGATGAGCAGTTAGATACAATTGAGTGACTTGTTTGGAAGTTTCAGAGACCATTGAAGAGTGTCTGGGGTCACGTTTAGGCAGATCAGGAAAGCACGGGAGACTCACTTCCTGAAAGTACACTGGGGAAGGGAATTCTGTTTACAATTGACATTGGCTTCAAGGTCACTATTCCTGACACCAGATTTTAGATCTCGATATTGTATTAATTGTTTTTAACTTCCACCAGCTGCCAGACCATTAGCCTGGTCTGGATTAGTAATCCAGTCATATTTCCATAAGAGCACCATCTCCACATGGGGTGTTATCAGAAGCCACACTTAGCTGGTTATTCCTGTGCTGCTTGGCAACTCTGTCAAATAGTACAGCCACTAATGTGACTATAGTGATCGGACTGAGGGGGTGGTAATTGGACAGATTTTAGTTTTTCCCTTCTAGGGGATTGGCAGAGTTGAGTAATTTTCCGCCTTGCCAGGGCGATGTCAAAGTTAGAGCTGGAATGAAACAGCTTCTCCAGGGACACGGCTTGTTGTAAAGCACAAGTCTTCAGTCCTATTGCAGGAATGGTGTCAGGGCCCGTTGCCTTTGTCGTATCTACTGTGTTCAGATGTTTCTTCATGTCACGTGCAGAAAATCGAATTGTTTAAAGACTGCCATCTATGATTCTGAGGGCATCAAGATGATGGTGAGGTGGATCATCCACTCAAAAATCCTGGCTAATGGTGAAGACATTATATCCTTATATTTTACACTGATGTAAAGAGCTGTTCCATTATTTAGAATGGAGATACTCGTGGAGTCCTCTCCTCCAGTGAGTTGTTTAATAGTCCATTGACATTTATAATTGGATGTGGCAAAACAGCAAAGCTTAGATCTGATCTGTTGGTCTTGAGATAATTTTGTCCTCTCTATCAGATGTTAGTCCTGCTATTTGGAATGTAACCGGTCAAGTACCATAGCTTTAAAGGTTTGTCATCAGGTTTAGGTACACATGGTTCCGACTCTGGTATGTTCACCCACGCTCCTTACTGAACCATGGATCAGTTTGATGGTAATGGTAGATTGAGAGATTATCCCAGGGAAAAGAGTTACAGATTGTGATTGAACACAGTTCTGCTGCTGCTGTGATCTACATCATCACATGAATGCCCAGTTTGAGCTGCAATATCTGTTATTCAATTCTACTGACTGTCTCCCAATTCACACGGAGACGCATTCACTCATCAGCACTGTACTCCGTGATCTAACCTGGTTTCTGATGTGGTGGAATTTCCATTTTCACATTCTTATTCTGTTAGGATCTCTTCATGCTGTCACGCCTCCAATTTGTTAAATTATTTAAATTCTTTAACTTATTCATCTCAATCTTTTACATTCCCGTAATGACATCTTCTATATTTAAAATGAATGTGTTTCCCTCTGTTTCGCTCCCTGACCATGATGAAGAGCTCTGCAGTGCCCATGATGCAGCCTTATGCATCTTCAGAGCCAATGAATCTGTGAACCTGGTGTTATTGTTCACTTCCCTGGTACACAGCGCTCCGTGTTGGACACAGCTTTTGAGCATCTGTGACAGTCATCTGTGGAACTAGTCCAAAAACAGACATAGCTGAAGAAACTAAGCAGGTCTGGCAGCATCTTGTGGAATGAAAGCAGAGTTCATCTTTCGGGTTCAGTTTCTCCAGGAATATTTGTGTTCTTATTTCCAGTACCCATAATTATTTGTTTATTTGGAAATTTGTGCTGTGCCTATTCAACCCTGGAGACTCTGCAGAGACAGAGAAACAGAGTTAGCGATTCAAGTCCAGTGTGACACTTCTTCAGAACGTAAAAGGATTGGAAAATGGGATTTTTAATCCCCGGCAGAGGTGGGGGAGCGAGTGATGCGTAACACAGAGTGTGGCAAAAGATAATTGGGCTTTTAACAGTGGTGAACGAGAAGGTGATGGGAAAGATGCGAATGGGGGAAATGGGTTCTCTCTATTGAGTGCAAGATAAAGAAGACATAACCTCACATGGTCATTGCGAGTCTAGGACAGAGAATGTATGAAAATGGAGAACAGTCATAGTGAAGTCAGGCTGTGAAGTTATCGAATTGAATATTAACTCCTACAGACTGTAACGTACCAAAGTGTAAAGTGAGGTGTTATTCGAGCTTGGGTTGTACTTCACTGGAACATTGCAGCAGCTCAGCACCGAAATGTTAGCATGAGAGCAAGGTAGGTTATTGAAATGGGAAGCAATGAGAGGGTCAGGGTTATTCCTACAGACAGAGTGGGAGTGTTCCTCAAAGCAGTTTTTGTTTTGTCTCCCCGGTGTGAAGGATACTGCACTGTGAGCAGCAATTACAGGATGTTTTAGATTAGATTAGATTCAGCCCAACATGTCCATAACGATCCTCTGAAGATCCATTTCGCTCTAATGGATCTAACACGATGGGCAATTTAGCGTGGCCAATTCACCTGCCGTGCACATCTTTGGACTGTGGGAGGAAAACGGAGCACCCAGAGGAAACCCACGCAGACACAGGGAGAACGTGCAAACTCCACACAGTCATCCGAGGCTCTAAATGGACCCGGGTACCTGGTGCCGGCCTCCAACTGTGTGGGGACTGATTTGAAACAGTACAAGTGAATGAGAGTGCAGTGGGGGCGGCAATGTGGGAGATAGGTCAGTCACAGCATAACGCCCTGTCCACTGTACTTAGGGGGTTCCTGGTTTGAAGGAAAAGCGCTCACGTCAGAGGCAGCTCACTAGAATGTGGCATCATCAATCAGAATCGCCAGAGACGGAGAAACTTGGAGAAAGGAGTCACCATCCGCTTATCATGTGTTCAGCCACATGCAGAAGTTCCATCTGAATGATTGAAAAGAACCACACATTAAACGGGGGAGTTCTGACTCACATCTGGTCAGAAGCGTGATGTGGATAGAAACCCAGAGGAAGGTCAGTGGGTAGACATGGGCAGACGTTCAAGTAAATATCCCATAATGCTCAGCAATTATTTGTTTCTGCTCAAAAAGAAGGACTTGATAAGGAGTTGAACCACCCATGGTTGACTAATAGTATCCTCTCAAGGATACTATTCAATCACAAATTGATGAGCATTGATATCGGGCCAGAATTAGGATGTTTATTTCAGGGACTACTGGCAGATTCTAGGCATGAATTTCAGCTGTGCTTCCTGAATTATCCCAGAAACCCCTGCCATTACTGTTCCATCCTCTTCCCTGCTCATCTCACCTTCCTGATTCCTGGTTCTCCCTCTCCAATTACAAAGCATATTCTTTCACATTATTGTCCCTACCCACATCACCTTAAGCTCTTTGATCCAGTCTACCTTCCCTGCACTAGAGTCAGGCTGCATTTTGTGCTGCCACTTTTCCTCTGGTCTCAGTGTGGCTCGGCCTCTCCATTCACGCTGTTTTGCAACTTCCACTCACATCTCATTCTGGAAAATTTCCTTCTTGGAGTAAACCGTATTGAAAACACCTCGCCCCTTTTGCCCTGAATTCACACAGTGATCCAAATTTCAAAAAGTATACTCAGTCTACATTTCACTCTGCTAAAGGTAACTGCATTCTTACCGTGTGGTATAAGAATTCCCTTCATTACATAGATCTGGCCAGAGATACGTTTTCATCGAGATCATCACCCCTTTAGACAAAGGAATTCAGGTGTTTGATGCCTTTTTGGCACTAGTAAGAGTTTCCTGCTGCCTTGGTATTGTAACATGGAGAAAAACAAATCGCAGTATGAGGTGTGGGATGAATGTTGTTTACCTGTCATTTTTAATCTGTATCGGTTAGATGGTTTTTTTGAAGTTGGCTCTGTGGGTCGGCACATCATCGAAGGCCGAAGGGCCTATACTGAACTGTCATGTTCTAGGTAATATTGATGAAAAGGTGGTCATCTGGAAAGTAATTGTACAGGAATATGCATAGAAACTAGAAGCTGATGTGGGCTATTTGGCCCCTCGCGTTCTGACATTCAACAAGATCACGACTGACTCCTTTCCGATTTGTATCCAATATTCTCCTCTACCCTCAAAAATGCTTGATCCCCTTCTTAACGGGAATATGAATACATGCACCCCCACTCTTAAATTTATGCAAATAATCCATCTCCATTACATTTTTATGGTTGGACAAACGTAATGAGGAGGTCAGATGAACAAGATGAAGCAAATGTCTGAGATGAGGAATTGCGAAATCGTCCAATAGAAGAAGGAAAATAAGATGAGCGATGACAGAGTTATATAAAGCAATGCAATCTGCTGCGTGCACTTCTGCTTTATTTGCAAAACGTTTTATGCAGGTACAATAAGCAACGAGGCAACGTCACAAAATTGTATTAGTTATTGTGAACAACATTGAATATAAATGTAGATGTTAATGTTTCAGTTGTATCAGGCACTGGGTGTTGGCAAGTTCAGTTGCCGAGATAGCTAGTCTATCAAACAGAACGATACTAATAGCATGGGTTTAATTCCTGCTTTGACTTGATAGTTTAATTGAGTATAACATGTCTGCAGAGCGGATTCACTGACAGAGAAGCATCTAGGAACTACTTTTGGGATAATGAGCTTTAACCAGTGCAGTGCCAGAGGAATCAGTGCTGGGGCCGGAATTATTAACCGCACAATGAGTTGGGTGATAGAAATGAAAGTACTACCTCCATATTTGTGAGTAACACAAACAGAAGTGGGAAGGCAAATGGTGAGGATGATGCAAGGAGTTTATCATGAGATAGAAAAAAAGAAGGTGAGTGCACAAAAAGTTGGCATCTGACATATATTCCGTTGGAAAGCTTGTACAGATTAACTTTGTCAGGTAAAATAGAAGAGTGAATCTAATTTACAAGAAAAAAGACTCAGGAATTTCAGGCCCTCGGCTTGACAGTTAGAAATTTGGCATGCAATTCAGCAATTATAGGAAATTCGAATGCACTATTAGCAATTATTTCAAATGTGGTGGTGCATAAATATCATTCTAAACATGTACACGTTTCTATGCAGACTGAACGTGCAAAAATGTGAACGGTTCTGGTCTAATTTTCTAAGGAAATGTGTAGAGGAGATTACAGACATATTGGTAGCAGGTGGGAGAAGCTCCACAGAATTAATCTGAGAATTGAGGTATTTTCTTATGGAGTGAGCTTGAGCAGCTTAGTGAAAAACTCATTGGAGTTTGGAAGAATGAGAGGAGAACTCAATGAAAACAAAAACAGATTGTCAGTAGGCTTGACAGGCTCATTGCCAACAAGGTTGTCTCAATTTGTGGGAGAGTCCAGGACCAGAAGGTATAGTCTCAGTCAAAGAGAGCATATCTTTATGAGGGAGGTAAGGAGTGCCCACTCTCTCAGAGGGTTACTGAATGATAGGCCTGTTGAAACCCTGTCGCTAAGTCTAATAAAAGCAGGTGGTGGACAGATTTCTAAGCAGTGAGGGAATCAAGAGCTATGGGGATAAGGCAAGAAGTGGATTTGACGATCATCAATCAGCCATGATGGTAATGAATTGTGGAGTAGACTTGATTTGTTGAATAGACTATGTTAGCCTAAGGTCTGATAAACATTCTATTGGATCCTGACAGATTAGCTGTGGATAAAATGCTTCAACTTACATATAACATGCAAACTTATAGTTCATTTATTAAACATGAGGGATCACCCATTCCAAACAGCAATTAACTTTCCTTTCTGCAGGTGGTTTTATTTTGGATTTCTCTAGCTGAAAATTTAGTGGAAGCAGAGACCCTAAACACCTTTTAAGGCAGAAGTAGATAGGTTCTAGGTCAGGAAAGGGTTGAACAGATTTGCAGATGAGTTGGGAATGCAGGTTCAATGCTATAATCAGCTCAGCGTGACCTTATTCAATCAGGGTAAGCACAAGGAGCTGAATGGCATGTTCCCAGTTCGGCTGCCTCCGTTTGTACATTCTTTGACATCGTGTTTAAAAAATCGTACACAACTCATCTATGATATCAAAAGATAAATAGCAATGTTAAAACTGTAGGTGGAGCCACCAATAATTTACATCCTCATTTTCATATGCAAATTGTGAATATTATACAGTACTTTATAAATTCATTCCTCTCTCCTGAGCACTGTCTTGTAAACAAGGCTAGATTATCACCTTTTCACAAAAGATAGCCTGAATATCTAAAGTTCCAATTGATTAAACTTCCTCTGGCAGCATACAAGGTATTTGCATACTTACAAAAACTACTGACAAAATCTGCAAATAGGATTTAAGAGGTAAACTCACGATTTCCTGCATAACTGTCGTCCAGCAGCCTTACTGAAATGTTCAGTACCACTCCCCCCCCCACCCCCATCTCTGCACACAGACAATGAGGGAGCTGTGCTCTGTATCTTACACAGGTCATGCTTTTGTTTTGATGATCAATCTTTTGGAGGCTGCAACAGTGTTTAATTTGTGAAGTACTTATTCTAAGTATCATATCAATGATAGAATTAGTGACATGCTTTTTTTTATAAATTCATTTCTATTTCTGCCTTCTGCTCCATAGATCATTCCTGCATTAATCAATACTGACTGTTCTGTTATAACACAGGAGCCCATATCATCAAACTCTGCTGTGATTTCCCACATGTACTGACTCTATTCCTCTCTCAGCTTTTTCCTGAGCCTGAACAAGTTTGTGTACAATCTCAGCATTCTATTTTAAAGTGAATTGAGTTTTTTTCTAATTTTCCTATCTGTCACCAAAACGTTCCCCATTTCCCAGCTCTATTGCGCCTCGATATGCATCCCTGCCTTAGACACTTTGCTTCTGAAAACTTCATCCATATCTCGGTCTGCTCCAGTCTCAACTATTCTAATAATCGTCTCATTGGCGTCTCACTTCATACTCTCCATGAACCTCAGTTTATCCTCAACTCTGCTGCTTGTCCATCAACTCACACGAAGTCTAATTCACTTATCACCCCCACAATCGTTGACCTACAGTGGCTTCTGGTATGGTAATATCTCATTTTAAAGTTCTCATTCTTATCAGTGTCTCTCTCTGGCATCACATCTCCAATTAGTACCATTCCTCAAGTCATTTCTCATAGATCCCTCAAATTTGTTTTCCCTTCCAGAATTGTGCTGAAAATGACTCTTTTTCTCTCTGTTTCCCTCCTTGACCATGATTTGAGCCCCTGTACAGTTGATGGTAGTGTGTCATTGCTTGTATTTTCATTCACTTCCCAACGCGTCACACGTGAAGCACCCTGTTAGACAGGGATATCAGCAACCTTGACTCATTACTTTCACAATTATTCTCTGTCAATCCATTGAAACTCCATGTTACTCATAGTCAGCTGATCATACTTGAATCCACATGGGGAAAGCCCTTGGAGGTTTGAGAAGAATCAGGTATGAATTACAGACTTTTGGTCTGCAGGTACAAGAAGTGGTTAGGAAGGCAAATGTAATTTTCTCCTTTATTGCTAAAGAGGTTGAGTTTAAAAGCAGAGAGGAAATGTTGCAGCTATACAAGGTTCTGGTGAGGTCACATCTGCAGTACTGCGTGCAGATTTTGTCTCCGTACTTGAGAAAGGATGTACAGGCACCGGAGGAGATGCAGAGGAGGTTGTTTCCGGCGTTGAGGAGGGTTAATTTATGAGGAGAGGCTGAGTAGATTGGGATTATATTAGTTCGAATTCAGAACAATGAGGGGGGAATCTTATAGAAACATATAAAATAATGAAGGGATTGATTAGATAGAAATAGACTGTATGTTTTCACAGACATGTGAAGCTCGGATAAGAGGGTACAGCTGCAAGACGAGAGGAAGCAGATTTAGGCCTGAATTGAGAAAGAATGTCTTCATCCAGAGAGTTGTTAATCTGTGGGATTCTTTGCCCAGTGAAGTAATTGACGCTATTCAGGAAACTGTTTTAAAGTAAGGTATATTTGTTTCTAAAAATGGAAGAAAATAACGGATACAGTGAGAGGTTGAGTAAGTGGAGCTGAGTCCCCAAAAAGATCAGCCATAATCTTATTGAATGATGGAGCAGGGTCGAAGGGCTGGACGGCCTACTCCTGCTTCTAGTTCTTATGTTATAATCACCAGCTGAAGCACTTGTTGCTAACAATGAGCTGGAAAATAGAAAGAAAGGAATTTCAGTTGATAACGTTGACTGATATTTAAATTAACATTTCACAATGATCAAACATGATGGGGAGACGATGGCCTTGTAGTGTTATCTCTAGATTGTTAATCCATAGACCCCGATAACATTCTGGGACCCGAGTTCAAATCCTGCCACGGCAGATGCCGAAAGTTTATTTCAGTAAAAACAATATCCAATTAAGAATCTCATGATGACCATTAATCCATTGTCAATTGTTGGGCAAACGTCTCTGGATCACTGAAGTCCTTTAGGGAAGGAATCTACCATCTTTACCTGCTCTGACCTACATGTGACTCCAGTCCCATAGCAATGTGGTTGACTCATAACTGCCCTCTGTGCAATTAGGGATCGGCAACTAATGCTGACCTAGCCAATGATTCCCTAATTCCATGAACAAATTTAAAAAAAAAAACATCAAAAAGGAATTGATGAGATGGTAAACTTTGCATGATTAGCAAATATAGTCAAGGTCTGTACCCAATGAAAACAAAGGCGCTCAAATGATGAAAACTGCTGGTAGACCAGAGGTTTGGGACTATATTTTTAGAGCCCACAAGCTGAAAGACGTAAAGCGAATAAAGTTGGGGACAATTGATTTAGGAAGGTCAATTGTTGCAAAGTATAAACAAAAACAGCACGAAGCTGCATGTGGAAAAAAAAATAATTAAAAAAGAGCTAAAACCGTTTTTGGAACAATTGGAAGATGACATCGGGAGATTCCACACAGGAAAAACGGAAACTCTCAAATAACTCAAACAACTATTTTATATTAGTTGTGACACTTTTTCGACAGAGAATATCCCAAAGGATCGCAGGCCTTATCTTCAGGACAACCCCTTTGATAAAGGAAATGATTACGGATAAACTATCCACCAAAACCTGGCATTTGTTGAAATATCACTACAGTCCAAGGGGATTTCAGTGGATTCAAAGGTCTTACTGTGATGCCTGTCTTCAAGGAGGGAGGAATGCAGAAAACAGGAAAATAAAGGCCAGATAGCCTTATGTCTATTATTAGGAAACTGCTCATGTCCATTATAGTGTGATTTACAATAATTTAATGGCATCAAAGAGACTCAATAGAGGTATCTGAAAAGGAGAAGCAGTGATAATAAAAGTGAACCCTTAGATTATGTAATTAGATTTGTAAGCATTTTGTAAAGTACCATCTAAAGCATATATTGCACACGGTAGGAACTTGTGGGTTATTGTTCAGAGATTGAACATTTGTGAAGACACAAAGGAGTGAGTCTTGATGAACATGTCTGTGTGGGTTCAGAGATACATAATAAGTGGAGTGCCACAAATGTCAGCCCTTGGACTCCCAGTTGCTGACTCTCTGTATTAAAGTTGTTTTTTGTTGGGGGACGGGAGGTGTAGAATACAATCAATGCATATTTGATGATGGTAAAGATAGGTTGGAGTGCATGGTGTGATCAGGAGGAAAAAAAACTGCACTGTGTAATTGGAAGATAGAGTTCCTTTTAATAAAGTGTGTGGTCAAGCACTTCAGAAGGAATAATAAAAAAGCTAACGATTATTTATATGGAGAAAGATTGTGAAAACAAAAGACCAGCGCAGAGAGATTTGGGTGTTGTGCGTGCAAGGTCTGAGAAACCATAAGGATTGATCAATTTCCAGGACCGGATAATGTGTATGCCAGGGCGTTGTGGAAGGAAAGATATGTAGGTTCGAGAGTTGGGCTGAGAAGTTGCAAATGGAGTCAATCATGTCAAATGCGAGGTCATGCTTTTTGGAAGATCCAATTCAAGAGCGAATTATACAGTAAGTTGAAATGTTCAGAGGAAAATTAATGTACAGAGAGATCTCTGGGTGTTCAAGTCCTTTGATCCCTGAAAGTGGCAATGCAGGTTAATAGATTTGTCAAGAAAACATATGAAATGATTTCCTTCATCGAACTAGGTATTGAGTACAGGATATGGCAGGTCATATTACAGTTCAATAAGACTATGGTTCAGCATTATATCTGGTACATTTCTGGTCGCCCACATTACCAAGCCGATGTGGATGAGTTGGAGAGAGTACAGAAGAGGTTCACTAGGATATTATCTGATATGGAGGGTGCAAGCTATGAAGAGAAGTTGAGTAGATTAGGATTATTTTCATTAGAAAGACAGAGGCTGGGGAGGGAGAATCTGAATGAGGTCTACAAAATCATGAGAAGTATAGATAGGGTGGATAGCAAGAAGATTTTTTTCCCCAGAGTGGCGTACTGAATTTCTAGGGCCACGAGTTCAACGTAAGATTGGATATGTTGATGGGAGGTATATGTGGTAAATTCATTATGCAGAGGGTGGGGGTGCCTGGAACGAGTTGCCAGTAGTGGTGTTAGTGGTGGACACAATAACATCATTTAAGATCTATCTAGACAAATATATGAACGGGCAGGGAGCAAAGGAATACAGATGTTTAGAAAATATGCTTTGATAGAAGAACTGGATCGGCACAGGCTTGGAGGGATGAAGGGCCTGTTCCTGTGCTGAAATATTCTTCGTTATTTTTCTTTGCTCTTTGTTCTTTTAAACTATGGGAACCCAGCAGATGTAGTTGAATCATTTATACACACGTGAAGTACTGGAGGGTGGCTAATGCTGCGCCTTTAGAAAGGCCGGAAGGAAAAGCATGGAAACGATAGACTGTGTGTCTGACATTGGTGATGAGTAAGTTGTTGGAAGAGATTCGGAAAGATAAGATTTACGTGCATGGAGAGAGAAGGACTGATTTGTGTTGGTCAGAAAGATTTTGTATGAGAGGAATCATGTCTTATAAACATGATTTTAATTTGTTTTAAATTAAGTAAACAGAAAGATTGTAGCAGAGTGGTAGATGTTGTTTAAATGAACATTAGAAAAGCCTTTGATAAGGTTCTGCATGGTAGACCAATTAATAAAGTTAGAGCACATGGGATTGCGGGTAAGCTTGACAACTGGATGTAAATTCGTTTTTACAGAAGGATACACAATTGAGGATTTTGCTTTCGCCTGTTTGTCATTGATGTAAAAGGTTTGAATGATAATATCAATGGCATGGTTGGTACATTTACAGATAACACTAAAATGTCTGTTATATTGGGCAGTGAGACAGTTATCTCCGATTGCAAAGAGATATTGTGCAATTAGGTCAATGGATTGAGGAGTGGCAGATGGAGATTAGATAAACTAAATGGGAGGTACTGCATTTTGGTAAAATAAACAAGTGCATGACGTAAAACAAATAATTATACGGTCCAAGGTAGTAGTTCAGGCCATAGAGATCGAGGGATTTTGGTACATAATTCTTTGAACTTTGTGTCACACGTGGAAAAAGTATTTTAGACGTGCATTTGGCACGTTTGCCTTCGTCACTCAGACGTTTCGCTATAGGTGTCGGTATTTCATATTGAGTTTGTACAGGGCATTGATAAGGCCTCTTTTGGAGTACTGGGTCCAGTTCTGACCACACAGTCAGGGGAAGGGCATTATTAAACTTGTTAGAGGTAAAATATATTTACTGGAATGTTACTAAGAACGGAGGGATTGGGGTATAAGGAGAGATTGGATTGGATCTTATTTCCTTGGAGGACAGAAAATCCAAGGGTTACATTATAAAATCATAAGGGATATTGATAAGGTGAATGACATGTTTCTGTTCCTTCGGACGGAGGAAGTCAAAACCAGCGAGAATATTTTAAAGTGAGAAGAGAAAGATTTCAAAAGTACATGCGGGGCAATTTGTTCTTAAATAGAGATATTAGTGTGTGTAATGCAATTTGAAAGGAAGTGGCAGGTGCAGGTACAGTTACAACATTTAAAAGATGTTTGGGTAGGTACAAACATAGGAAAGATTTGGTGGGATATGGGCCAAACTCAGGCTGGTAGTATTAGTTGAACAAAAGGTGTGGTTCCATGATGTTCGATTCTGTGACTATGATTCTTTGACCTTTTATAAAAAAAGGTTAATGACTTTCCAATATCTGTGTCAAAATGAATACTTATTCTTAAAATGAATTCCCTCGTTTTAGATTAGATTAGATTAGATTAGATTACATTACATTACAGTATGGAAACAGGCCCTTCGGCCCAGCAAGACCACACCGACCCGCCGAGGTGTAACCCACCCATACCGCTACATTTACCCCTTACCTAACACTACGGACAATTTAGCATGGCCAATTCACCTGACCTGCACATCTTTGGACTGTGGGAGGAAACCGGAGCAACCGGAGCACCCATGCAGACACGGGGAGAATGTGCAAACTCCACGCAGTCAGTCGCCTGAGGCGGGAATTGAACCAGGGTCTCTGGCGCTGTGATAGCCTCCCAAACAAGAGGAAATGTCCATCAGGTATTCCCCGATTGACGGTTTTCAAGATCTTGTTTAATACAATAGCAAGAACACTGACACTGAGATCTAAAAAGCATATCTTTCATAAAACAAAGCCTTCAACTCAGAAACAATAAAGTGAAGTATCTTTGGAAGTTTCTAAATGTAATGCATCTTTTTTTTTTCCAGAAACCAAAAGCACGTTGGATAACAGATATAAACCGATCCCTGGAGCATTCTACTGGTTTCAGTTTTTCAACTTGAAAATCAATATAAAATTCTACACACAACTTCCTGTTGTAAATTAGGAACAAAAACAGAATTTCCTGGAAAATCTCAGCAGATATGGCAACTTCTGTGAAGAGAAATCAAAGTTAACATTTTGGGGCTGAATGGTGTCCTTCCTCAGTTTGAATATTTCATTATCTCAGTTTAGGATTCAAAACATTTTACATTGCATCAGGCGTGATCTCAACGATGCCCTGTACTAATGCAGTAAAACATTCCTACGATTAAACCCGATACCCTTAGCAGCATCATTCCATTTACTTTCCTAATCATTTGCTACACATGATGACTAACTTTACATGATTCACACAACAGTACTCACAAATCCTTGTGTGTCACTGAGTTCTGAAACCTCTCACCATTTAAACAGTTACTGATTTTATATCCTTTTTCTAAAACACCCACTCTCATAATCCACATTAAACAGTTTCTGCTAAAGATTTTCGCACTAAACCACCTTTTGTCTGTATCCCATTGCTGACTCCCAGCTTCTAGTTGACAAAGCATTGAATGACTATCTTGATAAATTAGCTCATATAGCTTCAATCCATCGGGTCATCCAAATAACTGTAACTAGTGGAGTACCTCAGAGCTTAATATAAATCTGTTTTACAACCTGCAAACCAATATTAATCTCGAAGCACTACTTCCTGTTATATTCAGGAGCCTGCTGTGATTGCTCAGCTCTGAAGGCAGTTTGAATTGCCTCGTCCTGTGCTGTGTAGTGTGTACTGGAGGGCTTAATACCATCACCTCGTTTCTGTCTAACTCCTTGGAGGGGCAGAATGGTCTCCCGCTGTCTTATTGCCTTACTGGCTGAATGTGGTCTTTCTCTCCCTCTGTAACAGCATTGAGGAGTGGATTGAGAGAACAACACAGGAGGTAGGATCATCAGTTGGCCAATCGCCCCCTCAGGCCTGCTGCAACATTGAGAATGCTCTTGGCTGATATGATTGTGTCTGAGCATCCTTTTCCTGTCTGTTCCCAATAAACACTGACTCTGTTGTCTATCAATGGTCAGTACAGCTCAGCCTTGAATACCTTCAATAACCCAGTTTCACTGTTCCCTGGGAATGTGAAAATCGGCAAGGAGAAAAGATTATCCTTAACTCAGTCTTAATTAGAAGGCGCTTATTTTATAATATATTTGATCAGATTAGATTAAATTAGACTCCCTACAATGTGGAAACAGGCCGTTTGGCCCAGCCAGTCCATACCGACCTTCTGAAGAGTAACCCACCCAGACCCATTCCCGCTGACTCATGCACTTAACACTATGGGCAATTTAAAATGGCCAATTCACCTGACCTGCACATCTTTGGACTGTGGGAGAAACCGGAGCACCCCGATGGAACCCACGTAGACACGGGGAGAATGTGCAAAATGTGCCAACCTCACAAAAAAATCGCCACTGCTTTTGAGGAAGAGGAAATGACAATAATTAGGAATAGACAAAAACCATGCAGCCTTCCAAACATGCCCCACATTACCACTGACTATATTTTGGTTAAATATCTATCAAAGCCAGCCTGCACAGCACCCTCACAAAGCCATTTCCAGATATCAAAGGATCATAAGAAACGAGAACAGAATTAGCTCCATCGAATCTGCTCGACTGCTTGATCATGGCCGGTTTGTTTCTCAACCACATACTCCTCACTCCTCCCAATTACCCTTTATTCACTTATTAATCAAAAGATTACCAAACTCTATCTCAAAGACTCTACTGTCTTACTGTGTTACTGTGTTTGCATGTTTGTTCAGATATGAGTGTCTGGATGTGTGTTTGTGCATGTGTCTGTTGTAGATTTAAGGGATTATTTTATCCTGGACTCTTTTAAATTTAAGTTTTCAGGCAGAGGTACCGAGCAATCTTCCAGAGCAACTAGAGTAAACAGTTTGTGAGACCTTAGTTTTTTTAAAAGTTGGAACAATAGAAGCAGCCTCAATGAGTACAGTCAAGGTCTCAAAGAAGCAGGGCGTACAGTCGGCAGTTTGCAGCAGTTGTAGCCGGGATCTCACCAGGGTTGAACACTGTACTACATGTCGCTGGCTGCTACTCTCTCTGAATTTTCCTTTCTGGGTTGCAGGAGTTGCATGTCCTGCAGTTTGTTTTTCTGAATTTTGTGCCCAGGGTGTGTTTATGAGCTGTTCCCACATTGGAACAGTTACTGTTTAGTAGTAAAATAATTTACTGAGTTTTGTTCAGATTTCCAATAGAGTTAAGTTATTCCACGTTCATCTTTCTTTGATTATATTTTTACTATAGTGTTCAAATCAACTGTGTATTTCGTAACTTCAATTAGTGTAATCAATTGAATTGGACCTGGAACACGGCACCTTACCTGTAAAATAAGAAAATGTTAGGGTCCAGGCTAACTTCATAATCTATTTTGAGAGTTCTGCTCCGTCCTGAAACAGTGTGTATTGGGATCTCTCTTGTTTTGGGGACAGGCGATTAATTGAAATGGGGAATAACACCTTGTTTCCTCGTATGTTTAAAATGATGTAATATAATCCTCTGCTGGTCCACCAACTCCACTGTGCAAACAGTAGGCTTCATAGAATCCATTCAGTTTGGAATTCATTCCATCTAGTTCACACTGACCAACCCTAGAGTGTCCCACAATCATTCCCATCCCTTTAACCCTGCGTTTAACATAGCTAATCCATCCATGCTGCACATCCCTAAGCATTATGGACCACTTAGCACGGCCAATCTATCTAACCTGCACATCTTTGAACTACAGGGGGGAAGTAGAGAACTCATCGTTTGCTTGAGACTGAATCAATAATTGTGAATCACCCACATTTATGCTTCAAAGAATACCCTTGGCAACAGAGAGGAGTTTGTCTTATCCCTTGCAATGCTGTCTCTGAGATATTAGAGAAGGAGGTGGACATGTCTAACATTGACCTGCTGGCACCATTGGGTCATTGAGAAAGCTTTCACACTTATCATTTGTCAGAGCGTAGAGCAAATAAAATGCAAGTAGCAGAACGTGCAGAACGTGCAATCAAATGATCTCATCTTCTTCTACAATGGTTCACTTATAGACGTCTGAAGACAAATGCTGTGGAGCACAGACATTTCTCCATATGATCCTCAGTACAATTGCAATCCTCTCCGCACCAGTCTAGAGAGAGAGAGAGAGAGAGAGTCTGTGTCTGCGTCTGTGTGTCTGTGAATGAGTCTGTCTGTCTGTCTGTGTACTGTTGATGTTGGTGTCAGTTTGTATGATGCTGTGACCTGCTGCCCTCCCTCCTTCCAGATGGTTTTCACCCTCCGCCACTGTCTGTGCAATGGAGTGGAAATGCCAGCAGAGTGTGGAATTCCATCACTTGAACCAACACAGGGACCACCAGACCATTCTCACACAGAGATACACGCACACACACTAATACACACAGTTACATGCACTATTACATATACGAAGATGCAGAAATACAAATTAATACGCACACACACAAATACACTGACATGAGACAAACATGGGAGTCAATCGGTATTTCTCTTTCTCTGTGGCAAATTCTCACTGCTTCGCCCACTCTGTATGGTGTACAATATTATTTCTATTTCTCTGTTTGCAACATGTCCGTTTTCTTCTCTGGCTCTTTGGGATGTGTGTTGTTATTTCTGACGCTCATTTAGTATCAGTGTACACCATGATCACATCAGTGAGTCTGTCAGCATTTCAATTCTTCTGTCGGGGAAAGTAAGGACTGCAGATATTGGAGATCAAAACCGAGAGTGTGGTACTGGAAAAGCACAGCAGGTCAGGCAGCATCTGAAGACAATGAGAATTAGCATTGTAGGCATAAACCCTTCATCAGCCCTGTCTATAATCCGGATTCTGGACTGATTTACTGTGCTTTTCCAGCACCAACTCTCCGCTTTGATCTCCAACATCTGCAGTCCTAACTTTCTGACTTGCTGTGCTTCTCCAGCACCACATTTTCTTTCAGTTATTTTGACTGGCGTGAGACGCTATGACAACTTCGATGCTTGTTGATGTCAGCAAACCTGGAAGAATTGTGAAGTGTGTGGAGGATGGAGTGCAACAGCAACAGGACAACGCCAACTTGGTGTAGAGTTCAGGTAAATTTCATACGACGATCAATGCAAGACAGTGTGAGGTGATACAGTTTGGAAGGAAAAAAAGGCTGTGCTGTTATAAAGTGGATGCAGGAGCAGAGGGACCTCGGTGTGTATGAGCACAGATTATTGAAGATGTCAGGACAAGTGGGGAGAGCAGTAACTATCACAGATTAGTTTCAGTATCTGAGCTGTTTACAGGGGGAGATGTGGGACGGAGTCTCCGTGCTCCCTTCCTGGGAGGTGGTGGTGACGATGTGTTGTGAGCCCACCCTCTTGCCCACCGCGGGGATTCCATTTCTGGCAGCTCGATACAAAAGCGAGATGGCATCAGGGTCACGGCTTCTAATTTGTGCCGGGGGGAAACGGAACTGCCAATGGATTTAACGTGAGAATTTCCCTTCACTGAACATTGCTCCTTACTCGGTCGTTGGGACGTGGATGCTTCAGAATCTCCACCCGAGGCGTCCCGGTCCTTTCCAACTCGTACCAGGGTCTTCCCCACATGGCTGGTGAGGGAACGGATATCGGGCACTCCACCACCCAGCTTGGCCCTTTCTGTCCCAATCCAGGCTGTTTCTTCTGGAATGGGAGGAAGGGAGGGAGGGTGGGGGAGGGGTTCGGGTGGTCCTGCTGTTAGTGCTGGTGTAGGTGTGAGGGGGAAAAGAAGAGGCTTTCGGAGGGGCGTCTGTCCACAGTGTTGTATCCATGCAGTGTTGTTCGTGTGGGGGGGGGGGGGGGTATAGTGGAGATGAGAGAAGCAGAGAGAGAGGGGAAAGAGGCTACATGCAGCAGTGAGAATGTTGGAGCATGAGCCTTGTTCGGGGGTAGGTGCTATAACAGATATACAGTGATAGTAAGGGAGCGGAGAGAATACGGCAACCCTTATCCTGACAGAACGGGAAAGGTTGTTGATGCTTGTCCTGTATTGCTGGACATTTCTTCAGACCGCAGGTACTGCACTCAACTGAGTGATGAGCTCAGATCATGCTCGTTGGATCTGGTGGTGTGCCCCCCTCTGGGAAGAGAATATTCCCCCTCTGTACTAGCCCATCCACCAGGACCTCCGTGCCCCTGTCGACAAACTGTGGCGAAATTGCCCCTTATCTGCCATGCTCGGCGTAAACATTGCAGGGCAGTTCCTAATAGAGAAAGCTCAAACATGTGCCCGTTGGCCTTTTAAAGCTAGCCACAGAGTCAGGGATCACGGAATATCCAGGGGTACCCGACCGATGGTGAGTACCTCCAGCCATGATGGGTGGGAGAATCGGGCTGGTATTGAATGAGAGGGACACCATGGGGTGGGGTGGGTAGTTAATGAGGTGAGTTCGATACAATAGCACCAGTAAACTAGCTCATCCTCGTGTTGACGATCCCACTATTACATTCAACGAACATGGCTCTGAGACAAATTATTGTTAGATTCAGCCCAATGGGTCGACCCTACTCCCAGTTACAATGATGCAGAACAAATGTTAATTCAAAATTCTCCTGAACTCACACCAATATCCCATTTGCCAATCATTCTTGGAAGCACTGACTTATGTTACAGGATACTGTACGCTGGACAGTGATCTCATGCAGTGTTACTGAGAAACGTACTGGGGTGGTGGACACAGTTCCACACCCTGGTCGCAGGTCTAATCTGGGTTTATAGATCAATACACTGCTGTGGTCTGCATACCTTTCCACTCTGTGTAGATTGGGGATTTTATTGTACAGTACACCAGTCCGGTCTGCACAGTGTATCATACTGAACACATATCTCATCTAGGTTTATAGATCAATCACTTCAGAGGTCTGCACAGTGTTCTATTCTGGACCGATTCAGCAATACACGAGCATGGTTTATGGTGTCTGGGCTAGTTCTCTGAGGTGGATTGAGAATGTGATAGAACGAATGACTTCAATTGATATGGCAATGCTTTTACTTTTGTTCTCATTCTTGTGGTTGGACCCTCCAAATTCTGACTCCACCGGCCAGTCCCATTCTTCAATCTATCTCCATCGTTCAGTAACGTGTTGTCCCATGTGTTATTGTCCATTTCAAATGTGAGTAAAACTGTTCTATTTCCCTGGCCTTTGACGTTGCTCACCCTGGAGAATTGGGATTCACTGCGATAAAGCTCAGTAAGGTCACTCCTCAGACTCAACACTCAGGGAATATAGCCCCAGTCTCTTCGTACTCTCCGTGTAGCTAAACATCACCCACTCCTAACACCAGCAACATACTTGTAAAAGTTTTCTGCACTCTTTCAAATTTAACAACATCCATTCTAAAGCAGAGCGAACTGAATTTAAGGCAGTATTATGGAAGTTGCTGAACCTAGTGTGTTGGCGAAAGTGAGTATTGCAGGTACTGAAGATTAGTGTCGATAATGTGGTCCTGGAAAAGCACAGCAGGTCAGGCAGTATCCGAGGAGCAGGAAAATCGATGTTTCAGACAAAAGCGATCTCGGATGCTGCCAGCCTTGCTGGGCTTTTCCAGGACCAAACTCTGAACCCAGTGTATATCCCAAATGGTCCCCTTCTTCAAAGACCGCATTTTTTCCTCCCACGTGGTCGACGATGCCCTTCAGCGCATCTTATCCACTTCCTGCACCTCCGCCCTTGAATCCCACCCTTCCAAACGCAACAGGGAAAGAACACCCTGGTCCTCATTTTCCTCCCTATCAAACCTCTAGATACAATGCATCATCGTCCCCCATCTGGGCCACCTACAAACAGACCCCACCACCAGGGTTATATTTCCCTCCTCACCCTACCTGTGCTCCATAAAGAACATTCTCGGCGCGACGACCTTGTCAGGTCCACGCCACCCACCAACCCACCGTCCCATCTTGGCACCTTACCCTGCCACTGCAGGAGTTGTAAAACCTGCACCTTCACCTCCCCCTCACCTCCGTTCAATACCCCAAAGGAACCTTCCACGTCAATTGGATTGTTACCTGCACTTCCACACATGGCACCTACTGTATCCGTTGCTCCCGATGTTAACTCGTCTACATTGGGGAGACAGGACACCAACTTACGGAACTCTCCAGAGAACATCTGTGGGACACCTGCACCAACTAATCACATCGCACCGTAGCTGAACACTTTAACTCCCCCTCCCACTCCGCCATGGACACGCACGTCCTGGGCTTCCTCCACCTCCACTCCTTAACCACCCGACGCCGGGAGGAAGAAAGCTTCATCTTCCACCCTGGGACCCTGAAACCACATGGGATCAATGATGATTTCACCAGTTTTCTCATTTCCGACCGCCACCTTATCCCAAATCTAACCTTCCAACTCAGCACGGCCCTGTTGATGTGTCCTACCCGTCCATTATCCTTCCCACCTATCCCTTCCACCCTCCTCTCCGACATACCACCTTCATCTACCTATCACATTCTCAGCTACCTTCCCACCAACCCCACCCCATCCCATTTATCTCTTAACAACCTTGGGCCTCAAGCCCCTTTCCTAATGAAGGGTTTACATACAAAATGTTGATTCTCCTGCTCCTCGGATGCTGCCTAACTGGCTGTGCTTTTCCAGCACCACATTCCCGACTCTGATCTTCAGCATCTGCAATCCTCACTTTCTCCCTTGAGTTAGTGTATCCTGGAATTTCCTCACCAGACATCTTATGCAGCAAGTCTGACATTTAAACCCTGTCTCCTTTTATAGACAGTGTGGGACATGAACAATCCTGCAGTGCTCTTACATTCAAGGAAAAATATTTTAAAAATGTACGATTCATAGTCCATCCAGTAACCCTCATACATTCCATCCAGACTGAGTAAATATTCCCTTTTATTGGGATGTGAGATGTGATTAAGGAAGGGGTTAACTGAGCCTGTTTGTTCAGTGATTGTGATTAATGTCAGTCTCCATGGGTTCTAAATACCCCAGTTCCCATCTTTTAATCATAAATGGGTGCCGTTCAATGTGTTATGCCATAGTATGAGCGGGAGAATTACCAACAGCACTAACAGGGATCAGCAGCTCCAGACAGAAGCGGGGAGAGATGATAATCTGAGAATATTAGATTGGAATGTTCCAACAATGCATCAGAATAGAAGAACAATAGACCGGAATGTTCCAACAAGGGATCAGAATCTGAGAACAATAGACTGGAAGGTTCCAACAATGGACAGGGGTTTATCCTATTTTATATGGTATCTTTCTATGTATTATGGTCGGTTGTCATTATCATGGCGGATCTATTATGCACTTTGCATTATTCAATATTTTTATTATCCTCTCCTGTCTATCGTTGGTGTACCTGGTAAGTCTCACTGTCCAGATATTTTTTTCTATAAACCAGTTACGTCTGCATTTGTGTTCTTTCGTGTAGTCTACGCTTCTTGTCCCCAATAGTGTTCCTGTTGAGACTTTGAATCCATTTCAATTCCTGTCTCCCTCTTTGCATCTGGCTGTATTACTCATGGGTCTCCATGTTGACCTACTCAGTTCCAGATATGAACCATTGTCTCTCTGCCCTTGTTATTTATATATTGGGAGTGTGGAGGTCATTGTCGTCTATTATGTTTACAAACTCCATTTTCTTCCTGGGGATCCATCCCATCCCTGGCCAAAATCTTTTTTCATTCATTTCCGGGTCTTGGGCATCGCTGGCTGTCCAGCATTAATAGCCCATTCCTATTTGCCCTTGAAAAGGTGGTGAGCTGCCTTCTTGAATTGCTGCAGTCCACTTGTTGTGGGTTTACCCACAATGCCAGTAGAGAGGGAATTCCAGAAATTTGACCCAACGATTCTGAAGCAACAGCAGTATATTTCCAAATCATGGTGGTGAGATGCTTGGAGTCGGGGGTGGGGGGGGGGGGGCGGGGGGGCGGGTTGGGGGGGGGGGGTGATGTTGGTGCGTGTATGTGAAACATGCAGGTTGTGTTCGAAACAGACGAATCACAACTTTGGTGATCCCTTTGGCCATGAGCAGATTCCTGACACCATGCCATGACCATTATTAACTTTAACTACACACTGCTCCAGAAAGTACTTCACTGTCTTAACCCATCTGCTGTTTGAATCTTGAACTGTGAAATACAGACTGAATGATGACAACAATCTGCTGTTGACACTCTAAGGTTGAAACCTGCAGAAACAAACCTGATTCGAACTCACACCAAAATTCCATCCATCTGACATTGCTGTGCACGCTGATCTATATCGCTATTGTGTCTGGCAATGTCCTTCTTTTACTATTCTGAAGCACTTTAAATCATTTGTTCATGAAACTTCCCTCCGTCTCTCTGTGTCGTTTATCCAAATCCCTGCCAGTGGTTCATATTTAATCTGTTTTCCTTCATGTGTATTTTCTCTCATGCAATGATTTTTGCATTCAACACCCAAATGCATCACACACACGCACGCACACACACGTGCATGACACACGCAGACACAAACACATGCATGCTCGCGCACATGCACATGCACACACACACCTTCACTTATATTGGTCCAATGGAGATGGAAATCCTCCCCTTTTTGACCGTAATCTGTTGTGGGTATCATTCCCATATTGTAATAACGTTTTGCAATACTCCCCATGCTGGGCAGATAGTGCAGTTTACTGAGCTATACACGAGCATAGTGTGCACAGCTCTCCATGCTGGGCTGTCATCTTGTCCCAGCGTACGTTGTTGAAGTGTTCTGTGAAGCAGATTCAGAATTTGATTGAAAAAAAAACATTTCAATTCACCTGAAATTACCTTTATTCAATGTTTTCATTCTTATAATTTTGCTCTCGAAGGATTCACTCCTCCAGTTAGTCCCACTGCTCTGTCTGTTTCCCCAAATTTCCACAACAGGTTCTCAGGTAATTAACTATCTTTTTCTGTCTTTAATGTACATCTCTCTATCGCTCTGTATCTTTCCGTGACCTTGATTTCTGCCTCCCTTGTGTATCGACTGCTGGCATGGTGAAGCTCAGAGACAATGAAATGGTGTGTGTCAGGCTGTTGTTCACTTCCCGGCGTGTCCCATGTGGTGGTCCATGGACAATGGGGTGTATGTCAGGCTGTTTGTATCCCTATCAGAGGAGGTATCTGGGTAGTATAAGGTGAAGAAAGCATATGAGCTTGTGCCAGAAGCCGACAGACAGTGTTTCAGAAATCTAAAAAAGGGTCCCTGATTTAAATGCAAATTGAGTTTGAAAGAATCAAAGTAATTTTGAAAGGTGGGTAAGGGTATAAAAAAGCTGAGCAAACCTATGACACTCTTAGAAAGGTTCTTTTTTCGAACGAGTTCAAAAATTCACTTCCTGCAATAGTGAGAACTCGGGCAGAAGAGCAGAGAGTTACAATGGCAGGATTAGAAGCAGAAATGGCTGATGATTATGAGTTCGTCCATAAATCAAAGTTTGGATACCATGATGGATTGAGAAGAATGTATGAGAACTTCTTAAAATATACACCTGTGAGAGTAAGGTTGACTAGCATAGGCCAGGGGCAGCAGGAAAAGACGTTACAACATTAAGAGGTACAGAGGCATGTAATTTCTTGATGCTGAGAAATGAGGAGACATGTCATTCAGAAGAATTATTGGAGAGATGCAAATTGCTCCATTATGTAACGTGTGGTTGGTGTGTCCGGTGAAACCATCAACAGAAGTATTTCACAACTGGGAAGGAGACTTTGAGCTGGGTGTTGGTGTCACAACATTTCAACAATTAACTAGCAAATAACGTGCCCAAGACAAATCTATATTCGATCATAACGCCTAAACGTCTTTGGAGAAATTTAGGAAGAAAACATTTGGTCTGCCATTCTATTTGGAAGTTATACAGGTGACAGGACAAGAAACTGTACTTGCTGACAAATTGTCGAGACTTGAATGAAGAAAGACAGAGGCGTTCTGTGGCAGGAGTATACAGACTGAAATAGAATGGAGTTGTGAATGTTTGCATACTTACTGTCAATGTTGTATATATGTATTTTAGTCCACTAATAGAGTAAGAATAATGGGTTTAAAAAGAAGCTGCTGTTGTGTATTAATGGTTCATTTTGTCAAAGGAGGAGATGTGACAACGCTGTCATTTTGAAAATGTTATTTTCTCTTCTTTTTTGAAGAGACGTATTAAAGGCAGAGATGCCGAACTGCCGACTGAAAACGGCTGAAGTAACTAACTTACGAGGCCTTTAGGTTTTATTAAAACAGTGGTGACAATTGTAGGGCAGTGGCCAACTCTCCCAGACCAGATCTTCTCATTTTGATTTTAGCTGCAGCAATCAGAAGCTGCTCGGTGTCCCAGGCGGATTGGAAGCTTCAATACATGATCCCGAGCTGCTCCTCTCTCTGAAAACACTCTTGAAGATGCTTCTTCCTGGATTGGAGAACTACAGCTAAGAATCTGTGTTTGAATGTACCTTTGTGTCAAGGAACATGTTTATGGGATGTTCCTGGATTAGCACAGTTAATTAGTAGAAGGCACTGTATCTATTGTTTGCGTAAGTGTTCCACTTGAGAAGCTATCTCAAATTGTTCATCTGTTTGATTGTGTTTTAATTGGAGTGTTTGAATGGATTACATATTACTTAACGTTGAGTGGGTTGACCAGTTGCAACATTTGTGGAACACACAGTTCACATCAACAGTTAAGATAAGGAAAGGTTAGGGTCTCAGCTGCCTTTTTAAAATATTTTGAGGGGTCTGGTCTGTCCATAAGCCTTTAGCTGAGGGGCTTCTGACTAACTCCTGTTATTGAAAAGTTATTGGAGGTGCTGGCGATGGTTTGATGGAGGTTGCGCTGTGAGCTGCCTCAGACATTCAGGGAGACCTGAGGATTTGGTGACCCAACTCGGGATGGAGCATGGGGACTGTAGTTACAGCATATGGGTCTGTAACATGCACAACAAATGGAGCAGAGGCTGCAGAGAGGGGAAGCTCTGAAACCATGGAGTGAGTGCCTGTGGGGAAAGGGATCTGCGGTATCTATTGGTGTTTTCGCCTGGACAAACACAAACTCTCACTCTCCCCGTTACATAAACTCATGCACACACTCCCTATCCGCTCCACACACACACTCACACTCCCCCTGTCTCACATGTGCACATGCACACTTTGCTCTGTCACACGCATGCACACCCATACCGACTATATACTCATCCCGCACTCTCACACACACTCCCCCTCAGTCTCTCTCACTTACACACATTCTCTCTCTCCCCCTCACACAGGCACACCCCCTCACACACACGTACACGCGCACACACGTATGCACGTACAGATCTGCGGCGTGAATTTGCATTTGTATTTGCAGATACGCTTTATTTTGTTCCAAAAACATACAATTTGGAGACAGTCAGTCAATGTGGCATTTTGTAAACTCCTGAACTCGGAACAAACCCAGTCTGACTCCAGATGAAGACACAGACAAACTCCAAACAAGACCTCACCACTGAAGTACATTACCTGATCGGAGGCGTCACCTCCTTTACAGCGATAATGTCTGCGATTTGCATATCAATCAATCAAAACCTCCACCTCGATTCTCAGTGATTAAGGATTTAAGAGCCATCTTAGGTGTGTACCATTCATGTGCATAAGTTGTGCAATCCTTTGATCTTTTCCTTATAACTTCAGGGTCTAACGTCTTCCTCTCTCTCTAACACTTAACAAAGAAGCAGCGCTATGGAAGCTTGTGTTTTCAAATAAACCCGTTGGACTCTAACCGACTGTTGTGTGAAATTTGACATTGTCCGACCCAGTCCAAAACCAGCGGCTCCATCGTGTACTTATTTATTGCTTATCCCATTATCTCTCTTAGTAAATAAATCTTTCCTTTCCCCATGTGGTCTTGTCTTGCATATTAATCTATTGCGAGGTACATTACACACTGCTTTCTGGAAATCGAGATATAATACATCTAGATGAGTCACATTACCCTTCTCTTAAATGAGGAATCAAGCGGGCTAAAAGTTGTCATGACATAGCTTTAACAAGCAGAATTAAGGAGAATCCCAAAGCATCTTATTCTTATTTAAGAAGCAAGCGGGTAACTAGAGAAAGGATTGGTCCACTAAAAGATAATGAAGGAAGGCTGTGTGTCGAACCTGAAAGAATTGGTGAGATTCTGAATGATGACTTTGCAGCAGTGCTCACTTGGGAGAGGAACATGACGAATGTTGAGATTAGAGATAGAAATTTGATTAGTCTGCATCATGTTGACATAAGTAAGGAAGATGTGTTGGGTACGCAAGAGGTTATTAAGGTGGACAAATCCCCAGGACCGGATGGGATCTATTCTAGGTTGCTGAGGGAGGTGAGAGAGGAAATAGCTGAGACCATGATAGATATCTTTGTGGCATCCTTAAATACATGTGAGGTACCGGAGGACTGGAGGGTTGCTCATGTTGTCCCCCCTGTACAAGAAGGGTACTAGGGATAATCCGGGTAACTACAGACCATTGAACTTGATATCAGTGGCGGGAAATTTGCTGGAGAAGGTACTGAGGAATAGGATCCATTCCTATTTAGAAAAGAATGGGCTTATCAGTGATAGGCAACATGATTTTGTGCAGGAGAGATCGTGCCTTACCAACTTAATAGAGTTCTTCGAGGAAGTGACCATGTTGATAGAGGAAGGAAGGGTTGTTGATGCCATACACAGGGACTTTAGTAAGGCGTTTGATAAGGTTCCCCGTGGTAGACTAATAGAGAAATTGTAGTCATATGGTGTGCAGGGTGTTCTAGCCAGGTGGATAAAGAACTGATTGAGAAACAAGAGTCAGAGTAGTAGTAGAAGAGAGTTTCTCGAAATGGAGAAAGGTGACCAGTGGTGTACCACAGTAGTCAGTATTGGTGCTACTGTTGTTTGTAATATATATAAATGATCTGGAAGAGGGCACTGTTTGTATGATTAGCAAGTTTGCAGATGATACGAAGATTGGTGGATAGCAGAAAGCATAAGGGACTGTCAGAGAATATAGGAGGATATAGATAGACTGGAGAGTTGGGTGGAAAATTGGCAGATGGCGTTCAATTCAGACAAATGTGAGGTGATGCATGTAGGCAAGACTAATTCGAGAGCGAATTATACAATGAACAGAAAAGCCTTGAGAAACGTTGATGGTCAGAGAGATCTGGAAGAGCAGGTCATTGTACCCTGAAGGTTGCTGCACACATGGATAGAGTGGTCAGGAAGGCATATAGTACACTGGCATTCATTGGACGGGGTATTGAGTATAAGAGCTGGCAAGTCATGTTAACACTGTACAAGACCGCATTCAGAATACTGTGTACAGTTCTGGTCGACACATTACTAAAAGGATGTGGACGCTTTGGAGAGGGTGTAGAGAAGGTATTCGAGGATGTTGCCTGCTATGGAAGGTGCTAGCTATGAAGAAAGGTTGAGTAGGTTAGGTTTATTTTCATTAGCAAAAAGGAGATTGGGGGGGACCTGATTGAGGTTTACAAAATCATGAAGGGTATAGACTGGGTGGATAGAGACAGTTCTTTTTCCCAGGGCGAAGGATTCAATAACGACAGGTCAAGCTTTCATGGTGAGAGGTGGAAAGTTTAAGGGGGGTGCACACAGCAAGTATTTCATACAGCGGGTGGTGGGCGTTGCCAGCAGAGGTGGTAGAGGCAGGCACGGTAGATTCACTTAAGATGCGTCTGGATAGATGCATGAGTAGGTGAGGAGCAGAGGGAAACAGAAGCTTAGGAATTGACCGATAGGTTTAGACAGTACATTTGTATCGGCACAGGCTTGAAAGGCCGAAGGGCCTGTTCCTGGGTTGTAAATTTTCTTTGCTCTTTGTTTGTCACATTTTTAAGAAAGCTAGTCAAATCATTCAAACATGATTTATTCTTCATAAAACTATGTTGACTGCTGGATTCTGGCTTGAATTTGAATTTTTTTTGTTATTAATTCCTTCATAATGGACTCTAACAATTTGTCTTCAATACCAATAGATTTCTCACAACTTTTCATTCCCTAATGAATTTGGTTATTATAATTTCATTGCTTTCTATAACCTCTACATTTCCTTTCACAATTCCTGTGTAACAGGCACAAGGCTGTAAAAGATCTGTGCTAATTGCTGTGTAAGAGACATGAGGAGCTGATTGCGCACATTCTGTTCCTGATTTATACACTCGCTGGGCTGAATGTCCTCTTGGTGTTCCTATATTATAGTCTCGATGGCGTGCATGTCCTGCTCTTGTTCCTGACCAAGCCGTTCAAGATCTCAGTGCTGTCCTCTTGTCGCTCAATGACAGGTCTGGGTCGTTTGGAATCTCCCTGCTCAAATGTCACTTTTCAAGCGCTGAAATATGCAGGCAAGTTGTGTTGCCTACACTGGGTAGATCAGTGGTTAGCACTGCTGCCTCACAGTTCCAGAGATTCGAGTTCAATTACAGTCTCCAATTTCCTCCCACAGTCCCAAGATGCACAGTTTAGGTGGATTGGCCACGCTAAATTACCCATAATGTCCAGGGATGTGCAGGCTCGGCGCATCAGTCATGGGAATGCCAGATTATAAAGATTGGGTGGGGTGAGATAAATTGGGGGGAGGGGAAATGAGGAAGGTGGACTTGATCCCAGTGATCATTGAACTCGATACCTCCAGACATCCTACTGAATCCCTGCGCTGAATCCACTGGATCACTGCGCTGGTCCTACTGGATCCCTTCACTCGCACTACTTGATCTCAGTGATAATTGAGCTAGATCTCTCCACTCATTGTACCGGATCCCTGCAATAAATGCACTTGATCACTGCACCGGTCCAACTGGATCCCTTCCCTCGCTGGACTTGGTCCCAGCGATCATTGGTATGCATACGTTTAATTTTTAAAAATCGTTTGATGTCTTTATAATATTTGTGCTAAAATAATACACTTTATTCTTAAAATGTATTCCATAGTTTTTGTCTCCCTGAGAAGAGAAAATATGCATCCAGCTGACTTTTTTTCAAAATTGTATGTGCTTCAAAATGATTTCTCAACTAATTCCAAAACTGATAATGTTTCAGAACAAAAGGCCTTCATTCCAGGAAGGTGTGAACAAAACATTGTTTAGAAACTTCTATAACATTTTTTTTTTTAGGTTAAGGGATCAACAGTGCACATAATGTGCCAGATGTGGTCTTAGCAATGCCCTCTACAGATGTAAACTCGTAAAATGTGAAGCTGGAAAACCACAACAGGTCAGCCACACCCAACGAACAGGAGACTCAATGTTTCGGGCATATTCCTGATGAAGGACTTATACCCGTGATGCCAATTTTCCTGCTCCTCGGATGCTGCCTGATTGTCTGTGCTTTTCAAGACTCACACTGTTCGACTCTGATCTCCAGCATCTGCACTCCTCACTTTTATCGGTACAGATGCAGTAAAACATTCCTGATTAAATCCGGTACCTTTTGCCAGAAACACAATCATTCCACTTAGCTTTTAAATCACTTACAGCAAGTGCAGACTAACTACATATGATTCGTGTACCAGGATCATGCATACCGTCTGCATCACAGCGTTCTGCAATCTTCCTCCACTTAAATTGTTAACCATTGTTTTATACTTCCATCCAAAATAGACAACTCACATTATGCTATATCTGGTGAAGGTTTGCTCACTAACCTCCCTTTGCCTATATCACATTGATGACACACGACCTCCATTTGATGACGTACTGGATGACCAGCTTGGTGTTGAAGCTAATTGGGCTTTGATATATTCAGTCCCTTCCTCCAGATCTTTGATACAGATATTGTTCGTTGATGATCCCATAGTGATCTCTGAGGCACTCCACCTGTTACAGCTTTGTAATGTGAAAATAAGCATTTATCTCTACTCTCTATTTCCTGTTAGCAACAGCTTCCTGTGTAGCAGCTCACGCAGTTTAAATGGCCTCTTGTGCAGTAAAATGTACTCAATGACCTAAAATGATTAGTTCTATTTTCCTCTGTAACTCGTTAAATAGGCAGAATGGTCTCGTCCAGTCTCATGGTAACGATAATGACTGGCTGAATGAGAAGGCCGCCTATCTCTGTCACAGTGTCGAGGGGTGGATGGAGGGCACAATACATGGGGTAGTGGCAGCAGTATATCCCTGAAACAGCATCGAGGGTGGCTTGAGGGAACGACACATGGGGTAGGGCCAGCAGTATATCTTTGTAACAGCATTGGCCGTGAATTACGAGAGAAACACATGGCGTAGGGACAGCAGCATCTCTCTGTAACAGCCTCGAGGGTGGATTGATGGAGCAACACATGGGGTAGGGGCAGCAGTTGCTCATTCGGCGCCACTAGTCAGAATGCTCATGACTGATCCGATTTGTTTGACCATTTGTCTCCTGTCTGTTCCCAATAAATATTGACTGTCCTGTCCAACAAAGATCAGTCGAGCTCAGCCTTGAATATCTTCAAAAACTGAGTCTTCACTGCTTCCTGAGGATGAGGATCCTACAGATAGTACAACACGAAAGTGAAAGGGGCGACCTTATTTCAGTGCGGGACCTGTTATTTTAATCTGTGTTAACCTAACATTAAAGCACCACGTCTTTTGAAACACAAGGACAGAATAATTAGGTATAGACATAAACCATTCAGCCCTCTTAACCTGTCCAATAGTACAACTGATTCTTTCCAATCAAATATGTATTAAACTCATTCTCTGCTCCTGTCCCAAGAAGAGAATAATTGATAGCATGACACCACATGAGCATTAAAAACGCAGAATTAGGACATTCGGTCCATCGACTCTGAATGCCATTTAATATTGATTTAGATATTTCTCAACATCATTCTCCTGATTACTCTCTGTTACTCTTGACATGCTTATTCAACAAAAACCTATCTATCTCTATCTTATGAGCACTAGTGTCTGTGTCTCTGTGGGTCCGTATGTGCACTTGTGTGTGTTAGTTCATGTGTCTGTGTGTTTGTGTATTTATGTGCTGACACCGGTTCATCTGCAAATTAGAATGTGCGTTTTACTTGTGCTTGTGTCTATTTGTGTGCGACTGTCTATGTCTCCGTATGCCACTACACGTGTGCGGTTCTATCTCCATGTAAGTACTGTGAGTGTCAGTATATTAGCGTGTTTACATATGTCTCTGAATATTTTTGTGTCTGCATCTCTCTGCAATGAGATATTTGTTGTTTTGGGAGGGAGAAAATTGTGAGAACAGACAGAATGGTTAAAGTGCGAATTGCCCTTCACTGAACATTGTTTTTTTTACTCAGTTGGAGGGACATGAATGTCACGGAATCTCCAGACGACACGTCCCGGTCCACTCCGGCTCATACCAGGGTCCTCCCCACATGGTGGGGCGGGGGGGGGGGGTGCGGGGGATGGAGGAGGGATCAGATATCGGGCGCTCCACCATCTGTCTTAGCCCTTTATCTCCTATTACAGTCCGTTTCTCCTGGAATGGGAGAAAGGGTGGGGGGGAGGGAGTGATGGTGGGAGTGAGTGGCCCTGCTGTTAGTGCTGGTGTAGGTGGAGGGGGAGGGGGAATGGTGAGGTCCGGAGGGAGTCAGTCCACAGTGTTGTATCCATGCATGGTTATTAGTGTTGGGAGTATAGTGAAGGGAGAGAGAGCACGCGGGGTGGGAGGGGTGTGTGTGGAAGGTACTGAATTCAATAGTGAGAGTGGTAGTGTGTGAGCCTTATTTGGAGATAGAGTGTGAGCCTTGTTAGGGGGTAGGTGCTATAACAGGCAGTGAGTGTGAGGGCGCAGATAGAGTATGGTGACAGTTAACCTGACAGAGTGGGGTTCGATGCTTTTCCTGTGATGCTGGTCATTTCTTCAGATCATGTCAGAGTCGAGGTGACCCTCCCCGAATGTCTTTTCCAAGTCTATCAGTAATAACGCCACAAACCCTGTCCCTCAGATTCCACAGAATCCGTTTGGATCGATCTTACAAATAGGAAGGAGAAGCAAGCATTGGTGTATTATGTATCTAAACCAATGGTCTCGTGCAAATTCTGTGCATTTTATGCTCTGGAAATTAGAGATGCAAATATTGTGGGTGCTGTATGATCTCAAATTGCATCTAAACTGCCTTAACTAAGTGACTGCTAATGTTGTGAAAAATAAATTCCATAAGCGTATAACAGGTTGGTTGAAGAGTATGTTGTAACTCAAACAAGAGAGCAGGTTGTTTTAGATTTGGTATTGTGTGGTCAGAAGGACTCATTATTAACCTTACTCAGAGAACTTAGAGACGTTAATATGTTGTATTTTACACTGCACCTGCATACAATATAGAATGTTTGAACATGAAGTGGTAGACACGCAATGGTTGTTAGAGTCATAGAATCATGGAGCCCTGCAGCATGGATACAGGCCCTTTGGACCAAAGTGGTCCGTGCCGACCAAAATGTCCATCCCGCTAATTCCATTTCCCTGCCCTTGCCCCTTATTCTTCTAAACCTTCCCTACCCGCGTATCTGTCTAAAAGCCTTTTGAAAGTTGTTAATGTACGTGCCTCAACCAAACCGCTGTCTGCTCATTCCATATGGGCACCAACCTCTGCGTTAAAAAGTTACCGTTCGGATCCTTTTTATTCTTTCACCTCTAACCTGAAGTCCTCTAGTCATTGATTCCCAAAATTGGGAAAAAGAGTTAGTGCATTCACCTTATCCACGCATCTCATGTT
The DNA here is from genome assembly GCF_037043375.1 of Chiloscyllium plagiosum. Lineage (NCBI taxonomy): Eukaryota > Metazoa > Chordata > Chondrichthyes > Orectolobiformes > Hemiscylliidae > Chiloscyllium > Chiloscyllium plagiosum. Next base: position 115,275,439 of record NW_028270152.1, on the reverse strand, counting down.
CTTATACAATTCTATACGATTCCCCCTCAGTTTCTTAAAGTCAAAGGAAAATGTTCTGGTCGGTCCAACCTCTCCCTACAACTCAGCGCATTGAGTACTGGCAACATCCGTGTACATTTCTTCTGTCCTCTTTCCAGTTTAATCACATCCTTCCTATGGCAAAGTAAACTCAACCGAACACAATACTCCAAGCGCATGCCTCACCAACGTCCTGTCCAACTGCAATATAACTCACTAACACCTATACTCAGTGCCCTGACTGATGAAGGTCAGTGTGCCAAATCCTTTTTCACTGCTCTGTCTACGTGCAACTACTTTCAAAGAACCACGGACCTGAATTCCAAGGTCCCTCTGTTCCACTACACTCCTTCAGGGTCTAATATTCACCACGAAACTCCGACCTGGATTTGACTTTCTAAAATGCAACAGCCCACACATATCTATATTAATCTCCATTGGCCATTTCTCGGCCCACTTCCCCAGCTGAAAAATTGTCCTGCTGCAATTTCTGATAACCTTTCTCACTGTTCTTAGTACTGCCTATTTTATTGTCATCAGCCTAATTACCAATCATACCTTCTACATTCTCATCCAAATCTTTGATATAGATAGCAAACAGTAATAGGCCCAGCACCGACCCCTGAGACACTCCACTCGTCACAGGCCTCAAGTCCAACAAGCATCCTTCCAGTATTAGCCTCTGCTTTCTACCATCAAGGAAATTGAGTATCCAATTTGCCAGATCCCCCTGGATTCCATGCTATCGAAACTTTCAGAGCAGCCTGTCATGTGGAACCTTATCAAAGGCCTGTCTGAAACCTCGAAAGACTACGTCTACCACCATACTCTCATCAACATTCCAGGCCACTTCCTCAAAAGAACGATAAAGAATTGTGAGCTATGATATCCTATGTACAAAGCAGTGCTGACTGCTCCTTATGAAACCGTGTCTTTTCAAATGCATGTATATGTTATCTCTCAGAACCTTCTCAAGGAACTTACATGTCACAATTGTTAAGCTAACTGATCTATAGTTCACAGATTCTTCTTCACAAACACTACTTGAGCAAGGGCACAATATTGAAACTTTATTGCTGGAACAGCACAGCAGGTCAGGCAGCATCCAGGGAACAGGAGATTCGACGCTTCAGGAAGGGCCTGAGGAAGGGCCTGTGCCCGAAGCGTCGAATCTCCTGTTCCCTGGATGCTGCCTGACCTGCTGTGCTGTTCCAGCAATAAAGTTTCAACTTTGATCTCCAGCATCTGCAGACCTCACTTTCTCCTCAAGGGCACAATATTCACTACCCTCCAGTCTTCCGGGACCTCCCCCGTGGACAGCGATGATGCAAAAAGATCAGCCAGGGCCCTCGAAATATCTTCTCTCGCCCCTTGCTGTGTTCTTGGATACACCTGATCAGGACCAGGATATCTACAGAAATACTGCAATGTCTGAAAAATATGTCTGTTTCTTTCAGGTAGAATCACCGAAGAAAGGGCAAGTGACTTAATGAAGGTTAACATAATAAATTAAAGATTATATTAATCAAAGGAAGTGAGTTCAGAAGAATTCTAGACATTGTGGAAACCGGAGAATTCTCAGAAATTTGTTTGTGTGGAGTTTGCATACTGTCCCCGTGTCTGCGTGAGTTTCCTCCGGGTGCTCCGGTTTCCTCCCCCAGTCCAAAGATTTACAGGTTAGCTGAATTGGAAATGCTTATTTTCCAAAAGTGTTCAGGGATGCGTAGATTAGGTGCATACGTCGCAAAGTGTAGAATCAGAGGGGAGTGGGTCTGAGTGGTTACTCTTCGGAGAGGCGGGGTGGACCTGTTGGGCCCAAGGGCCTTTTCCACACTGTGGACTTTTAATGATTCTGTGAAAGAAGAACACGAAGACTGCATAAATCTACAATCTGTATTGCAAAGAAAACAAAATAAAAGCGAGGTCAAATGTGGAATTTTATAATCGGGAGAGGAGAGGTTATTGTGGAGAACAGGGAAATGGCCAAGAAAGTAACCAGTTACTTTGCATCTGTCATCACGGAGGAAGATCCAGAAAATCGCTGAGAAATACCAAGTGATCACATGGAACCTGTGGAACTAAAGACATAAAGTCAATTCATATCAGTAACAAGGTAGTAGTTGAAGGCTGGCATAGTAGTGTTGTAGCTGGATTGGGCATTGCTAAGTCTGATGAGCCAGTTGTACTTCGTATCAAAATATTAGAAATAAATCAGCAATAGACGCATTAATTGTGCGTCGATGACTGTTTTATTTTCCTGTACATTCTGCAGAGGCTGGAAGTTAGTCAATGTGTTCCAAGCATTTTAGATGAATGGGAGGGATTCAAGCATCTGCAAAGGGAAGAAAAGATAGTGTGGAGAACTGCAGACCAATTAACTTAACATCTGTAGGGAAACTAATGAAATTTATTATATAGGATCAGATATTGGATATTTAAAAATTAACAGCAACATTGGAGAGAATCAGTATACACTGATAGAGTCTGACAGAGTCTTCATACTTGAAAAACTTCAGAATGATATGAACTTGTTTATTGCAACATAGAAATGGCATATTTCGATTTTCAGAAGGCTTTTTATAAGAACTCATGCAGTGAATTCCTAAATAAAGTAATGTGAATGGTAATTGGAGGAATATATAGAAGTGGAAAGTTAAAGTCCGGTTCGCCTTCATTTAAGAGAATCAGAACATAGTTGGAAGGTCATGTTGAAGCAGTTTCACAGCTTGCTAATGAGACTGTGCATAGAGTATTGACCCAATCTGAGAAAGAATATACTGACCACGGAGGATGTGCTATGGTCATTTTCCAGATTAATTCCTCAGATGGCGAGATTGCTTGATGTGGAAACTCGGCCTGTGTTCTTTAGAGTTTCGAAGAATGTGAGGTGATCATAGTGAAATTTAGAAAAGTCACTAAACAAATGACAAGGTGGAAATCAACAGGATTTTTCTCTGGTTGTCTACTCTACATTTACGGCAAATAATGGCAGGTAAATGATAGACCATTTCAGAATGCAATAAGAAGGCAATTCTTCATTTGAAGGGGACTGACTAACACAGCGACATGGAAACCTGCTGGCAGGACAAGATTAGAGAGAATCCCCAGATATTCTACAGGTACATCAAGTGGAACAGAATAGCCAGGGAACAGGTAAGATTGATTAGTGACTTGCCAAGTTGCATCCACATCAACTTAGTGGTAGGAGACAGAAGGTCTGCTGGTTGAAGTCTGTTTGTTTGTCTGGAGACTCGTATCCAATTGTGTAGCACAGGGATCAGTGCTGTGTCCCATATTATTTGTGATTCCGAGATGCCAGTGCTGGACTGGCCTGGGTAAAATTTAAAAAGTGCAGGTGAAAGTCCAACAGTTTATTTGGATGCACGAACTTTCAAAGAGCATAATCACGTGATGAAGAAGCAGCGCTGCGAAAGCTAGTGCGTCCGAATAAAACTGTTGGATTATAACATGGTGTTGTGTGATTTTTAACCTTATTATTTGTAGTATTCATAAATGATGCATCTGTGAATATGGAGGTGTTGGGGTGAGTGATAAATCATTTTGCGTTTGAAACAAAGTTTGACTGGTTGGTTGGCAGTGAGGAGGAAGGCCTTATATTACAGGAAGGTACAGATGGACTGATCAAATAGGTGGATCAATGGCTGATGGAATGTAACCCTGATAAATATGTGGTGATGTACTTTGGAAGAAGGAACCAGACAGGGAAGGACTCAATGAATAGCAGCACACTCGGAAGCTCAGAGGGTGCTTCTCCACATATCCCTGAATGCGATTAAACAGGTTCATGCACAAGTTGACAAAGCATAGCGTCCATAAACATAGCCTTTATTCATAGAGACACAGATTATAAGAGCTATGTGGAACTTTGGTTCGGACAAATGGAATACTATGTACAATTCTGGGAGCCACATTACAAGAAGTGTGTGATTGCACTGGAGAGGGTGCAGTGGAGATTCACTAGGATGCTCCCTTGGATGGAGTAGATCAACTCGAGTTTACTTTGAAGCAGAGAAGGCTGAGAGGGACGTGCTTCAGAAGGAGAAGATTATCGGAGCATGGACAGGATGGATAGACAGCAGCTGTTCCTTTCAGTCAAAGGGCGATGAACAAGGGAGTGCCATTTTAAAGTGAAGGGTTTGATGTTTAATGAGGATTTAAGGATTGGTTTTCATCCAGAGGCTGTTGGGGTCAGGAATGCACTTCCTGAGAGAGCAGTTGGCACAGATAACCACACAGCCGTTAATAAATACATGGTCATGCCCTTGAAGTGCCATAGCATACATGGCTATGTGCCTCGTATCGGAAAGTGGGACTAATGTAGTCGTGCTGTATTTATGACAGTGCAGAATCAGTGCTTATGTGATTGTATGGGTTGGACGGTCAATTATTGAGCAGCATAAGACAGAAATTGATGAGTTTCTGAAGAATGTATTAACTAGGGTTATAAAAGTGAACTTGTGTCCATGAGCAAGAACAAGGGAAGCTCAAAGTGTCTAATGCCTTGCTCCCTTCCTGATGTTTCTGTGCAGTGTGCGGGAAAGCTCTGTCATTGTTGTCACAAGCTCATAAACATTAGGAAGGCGGCATCTGTCTGGTTGAAAGGACTGTGTTTCCCGTTCCCTTCTTCAAAGCCCGTTGCCGGTGTTCTGTCTAGTTTTATCCTTTAAGAACTCACAGTAATTTGATACAATTGAGTGTCTTGCTTGGCCGTTTCAGAGACCATTGTAGAGTTTATCACATGTCTGTGTGTCTGGAGACACTTGTAGGCCAGACCAGGAAGCACGGGAGATTCACTTCCTTAAAGTAGATTCAAGGTCAATATTACTGGCACCAGATTTTATGTCTCTTTATTTTGTTAATTGTTTTCAACTTCCACCAGCTGCCAGAGCATTATCCTGGTCTGGATCAGTAATCCAGTGACATTTGCACAACAGCACCATCTACACATGGGGACCTATCGGAAACCACACTGAGCACATTATTTCTGTGCTGCTTGACAGCTCTGTCAAAAAGAACTCCCACCAATGCGACTATCGCGACGGGACTGAGGGCGTGGTAAATGGTCAGACTGTAGTCATTCCCTTGTTCTGGGACTGGATATAGTTGAGGAACTTTCCACGTGGCCAGGCAGATGTCAGAGTTGGAGCTGGAATGAAACTGCTTCCCCAGCGACACAGCTTGTTGTGCAGCACAATCTTCAGTCCTATTGCAGGAATGGTGTCAGGGCCCATTGCTTTTGTCATATCTGTTCAGCTGTTTCTTCATGTCATGTGCAGCAAATCGAATTGGTTGAAGACTGGCATCTGGGATTCTGTGGGCATCATGAGGAGGGTCAGGTGGATTATCGATTCAACACTTCTGGCTGAGGATGGTGCAGATACTACATCCTTGTCTTTTACACTGATGTACAGAGCTGGGGATATTTGTGGAGCCCTCTCCTCCAGTAACTTGTTTATTAATCCATCGACATTGATGACTGGATGTGGCTTGACTGCAGAGTTTCGATCTTATCTGTTTGTCTTGGGATCATTTCCCCCTCTCCACCAGATGGTAGTTCTGCTGTTTGTAATGTAACCAGTCAAGTGGGGTAGCTTTAATGGATTGTCATCAGGTTTAGATACACATGTTTCTGACTCTGGCATGTTCACCCAAACTCGGCACTGATCCATCACTCGGCTTGATGATAATGGTGGAGTGATGGATTATCCTGGGGGAATTGTGATTGAATGCAATTCTTCTGCAGCTGCTGCTGTGATCTAGGCATCACATGATAACCCAGTGTGAGATGCAATATCTGCAAATCAATTCTACTGACTTTCCCCCAGTTCACACCGAGACCCATTCACCCATCAGCCCTGTACTCAGTAACCTAACCTGGTTTCTGACGTGCGAACACATCCAGTTTCATAGTCTCATTCTGCTGAGGGTCTCACACTGACGTCACACCTCCAATTTGTTACATTACTCAGGTACTTTAAAATATTAATCTGAATCATTGTCTTTCCCGTAATACCATCTGCTGTGTTTGACGCGAATGTTTTTTTACCTCTGTTTTTTCTCTCTGACCTCAGTCGTGTCAGCGATGTCAGCCTTATGTTGTTTCAGAGCCAATGAACTTGTGCACTTTGCGTTTTTGTTCCCTTCCCAATGTACAGCACTCTGTGCTGGACAGGGCGTTTGAGCAGATTCGACACACGTCTATGGAAAATGTTCAAAAACAGAAATTGCTGAAGAAACTAAGCAGGTCTGGCTGCATCTTTTGGAGTGAAAGCTGAGTTCATCTTTCGGGTCCAGTGACCCTTCGACAAAGCTCACAGTTTCTACAGCAATTTATGCATTTTCATTTGCAGTATCCGTAGTTATTTGTTTAATTGAAAATTTGTGCTGTGCCTATTTATTTCTGGAGAAACTCAGCAGGTCTGCCAGCATCTGCAGAGACAGAGAAACAGAGCTAGCATTTCAAGTCCAGTGTGACACTTGTTCAGAACTGAAAATGATTTGAAACTGGGCATTTTAGTCACTTGCCAGAGGTGAGGGATAGGTGACAGGGAAATGAGGATGTGACAACAGATAACCAGGCTTTTAGCAGTGGTGAACGAGAAGATGATGCAAAATGAATTTAAATTAAGATGTGAATAGGGAAAAGGGGTTCTCTCTATGGAGTGCAAGATAAAGAAGCCACAACCACATAAGGTCATACGGAGGCCAGGAGGGAGAATGTTGAACATGTGGGAATTATATAGATCTGGCCAGGGATACATTTTCACTGTAGAGATCATCACCACCATCAGACAAAGGAATTCAGGTTCTTGACGTCTTATTGGCACTAGGAAGATTTTCAGGCTGCCTTATTATTGGAATATAAAGAAGAAAACAACTAACAGTATGAAGTTTGGGCTGAGTGCTGTTTACCTGTCACTTTTAATATTGTTTCAAATTTACAGTGCTGATCTTTAAATGTTTGTTCTTGAAGTTAATATCAGATGGAGTGTAGGAGGTTGAGGGGTGATATTATAGAAATTTATAAAATCAGGGGAGGCATGGACAGGGTGAAAAGCCAAGGTCTTTTCCACAGGATAGGAAAATTAAATCATAGAGCCATAGGTTTATGGTGGAAGAGGGAAAATTTAATGGGAGGAAGAGAGAACTTTTTTTATACACAGAGGGTGATGCGTTTATGGAATGAGCTGCCAGAGGAAGCCTGGCAGATGCAAGTACAGCTCTAACATTTGAAAGATATTTGGACAAACATATGAATGTGAACCGTTTGGAGGCATATGTGCCAAATGCAAGGAGATGGGAATAGTTTAGTTTGGAAAACGTGGCCTGCATGGACAAGTTGGACCAAAGATTGTGTTTGTATGCGATATGACTGTATGAATATAGAAAGCGAAGAAAAGGGAAGAAAAGATGTGATGTAAGCAAATTGGCAAGAAATATAAAAACAAGCAGCACGAGCTTTTACATGCATGTAAGAGGAGTTCAAGAGGTGTGTGTGATCTGTGGTATAAAGAAAGTCAGGCAAGTTTATTGAGGACATTTGGTGGGTGTGACTGGAGAACTAGATACAGGGAACAGACAGATAATTTGCATCAGTATTTTACATCGTCCCTCACAGATGAAGGTGCTGTAAATATTTCAATGGTATAAACAAAATGTAATAGGAGGGAAGATCGTGAACTGTCTCTAACAGAAGGAATAAAGCATTTCTCAAACAGATAAGAGCAAGGGTACACAGGTCATCAACAATTTAGAGCTGGTTTTAAAAGAAGTGGTCACAGAGTGGCTGTGGCACTGTGTGAAATACTCCATAATTCTGGATTAAAGGAGTGACCCAGTGAAACTTGAGACCCTCCAATCTGGCTCCTGTCTTCAAGAAACGAGCGAGACTGAAAGCAGGAACCACTTAGCCTAACCATTATTGCTGGGAATCTGTGAAAGTCTGTTATTAAGGAAGGGACTGCAGAACATTTAGAAAAGCTTCACACAGAGTCAGCATGGTCTTGTTAAAGGTGAACTACATTTTGCCTGTAAAATCATGCAAAGTTTTTCTGGAAATCCATGAGAATGTAACTAGTGGCCTTGAGAAAGGGGGACTGGTAGACATGAGGCTTTCCAGAGATTTTCCACAACATATCACTAAATAAATGTTCTTACGCAAGACAGAAGCTCATAGCATGATGGATAATGCATGAGCATTGGATGACACTTGGTAAACTCTTAGAAATCGGAGAGTCAGGACTCATTGACCTATATGAAAAAATGTATCGACTGGAGTACCACAAATATCAGTCCGATGGCAAGAGCTGCTTACAAGAGCTGCACTCAGCTCCTGGCGGCGGGAGCTGAGTTCAATATATATTCGAGTTTGAGGACGACACTGACAACCATAAGGCAGCTGTTATTAAATGGAGAGAACTCCCAAAAAAGGCGCAGTGCAACGGAGTGGTGTGTTTCTGTGTCTGAAACATAACGTCAGCATGTTGATGCAGAAATGTTGGTTCATGAGACTGGTTCCTGGGATGAAAGGATTGAATTATCGAATACATCAAAAATGCTGAGGCAATTATTCGTTGTGGTTTAAATGAATGAGGGTGTCATTACTAAAACGGACAAGATACAGAGGGGGCTTGACAAGGCCGGCATTGAGAATATGATTCCACACCAGGACAGAGTCTAGAACTCAGAGATGTAGATACAGAGTAAGGAATATCGATTTCAAACTGAGATGTAAAGAAATGTCTTCTTTCAGAAGGTAGTAAATGGCTGGAATTTCCTAACCCCGAGAGTTGGGGAGGTTTGGTCACTGATTGTATTTATTGATGGGTGGATTGGTTTGTGACATATCAGCGAGTTGAGGGATGCAAGGGGTTAGCAGGAAAGTGGAGTTGAGCCGTGGAGTTGATCAGCCATGTTCTTATTGAATGACAACGCAGGTTCCTATTTCTTACATTCTTATTATAATTGATTATTTTCCTGGAAATCATGATGTAAAATGTTTTTTTTGTTTGTTTTGTTTTTACATTACAGTGTGGAAACAGGCCCTTCGGCCCAACAAGTCCACACCGACCCGACGAAGCGCAACCCACCCATACCCCGACATTTACCCCTTACCTAACACTACGGACAATTTAGCATGGCCAATGCACCTAACCTGCACATCTTTGGACTGTGGGAGAAAACCGGAGCACCCGGAGGAAACCCACGCAGACACGGGGAGAACATGCAAATTCCACACAGTCAGTCGCCTGAGGCGGGAATTGAACCCGGGTCTCTGGAGCTGCGAGGCAGCAGTGCTAACCACTGTGCCACCGTGCCGCCCCCTGAATGTTACATTCAGAGACAGCAGAGGATTGTGTGAGTTGACCTTGTGTGGGACATGGGGGCTGTATTCAATGCGAATCTGAGCCTGTAACATGACCTACATCAGGATCAGAAGTTACAGAGAGGAGAAGCCTGCAAAGAGGGATTGGGGGAGAGGGGTCACTGCCTGACACAGCCTGGATTTTCTAATACATTTCCCAAACTACACCAAACCATCAGAGTGGTCTCAATCTGCTCCTTCACAGCAGGACCGAAGGGCTGAATGGAACATCAGAACAAATGGCTGACGGACACGACTGGGCCATTCAGCACTTTGACACTATTCCACCAGTCAATAAGGTCATGGTTAATCTCATTGTGTTCCCAGCTGCACTTTTCTCTGATTTCACAATGATCCCCGATTCACCTGTCTATGGAAAAACAGACAAAGTCAGACTCGATATAATATGAAGATTCAGCCCTCCCAATCTTCTGGGTGAGAGAATTGCTACTTGAATGAATTCCCACTTTGTGAATTTCTCCTTACTGCGGTTCTGACTGTGGTTGATGGTGTCACTGTTTCCATTTCTAATCCCACTCCTCCACTGCTCACAACAAATTTTAAATGTTAACAGGTTGGCGATATGGCCGATAATAAAGGTCTAAGACTGGGTCAGGTTCATTTATCAGAACAAGCCAGTTGGATTTCTTCATTCAGCTACAAGTAATTAACAGAACTAACTGAGGAGTATGATGGATATGTGGCTCGCACTGCGGCCGCACATCACCCAAGGAGATGGGTTCAATTCCAACCTCAGGTGAGTTTGAACATTCTTCACGTATCTCTGTGGGCTCCCTCCCAATGGTCCAGTTTCCTCCCAGATTACAAAGATGTGCAGCTTAGAGTGGATTGGCCATGCTCGATTGCTCATTGTTGAGAGAGCGTCCCCTTCATGGTAACCTCTGTCTGTGTGGGGGAATTGAACCTGCGCTGCTGGCCTCCCTCTGCATCACAAACCAGCCGTTCGACCAATTGAGTGGGAGACAGTGTAACTGTTACACACAGAAACAGGCACAGGCAAAGGGCAAGAGAAAATTTCATAACAAAGAAAATGGTACAATTCAGATAACGGTCAAGATAACAGCTGAGGATAAAAAGTTCTCTGCTCAAAATTGTGTTTCATAACGGAACAAGTATTTCGAAACAATGTTTGGCTGAATACAACAAAGTGAGACAAAGTGAAATAGCCAGAATTACTAATTGTGATTGGATATAAAATAAGTGCATTTTTATGCAGGAACCCAGGGGGTTGAATGACAGCAAGTCCCTGCACCTGAAAATGGGAATTCTTTGGAACACTATCTGGAATGTTCCATATTAAAAGTGTGAGTGTGTGTGTGTGTGAGAGAGAGAGAGAGAGGGAGACCGCAGATACTGCACTGAGCTGGGTGGTGAGCTCAGACCATGCTCAGGCCTCCTCTGGGAAAAGAATAGAGCCCCCTGTTCTAGCCCATCCACTAGGACCTCTGTACCCCTGTTGAAAAACCGTGGTGTTAGTTCCCCTTATCTGCCATCCTCTTGGTCAACAGTGCAGGGTGGCTCTAAGCTGAGGAATTATAACAGTGTTCCCATTGGCCTTTGAAAGATGTCATCAGTGTCAGTGATCATAGACTAGCCAGGGACATCGGTGCGATGGTGAGTCCCTCCAGCCATGTTGGGTTGGAGAATCGGGGTGGAATTGAATTTGAGGAACACTATGAGATTGAGTGGGTAGTTAATGAGGTGATTTCGATAAGATAGCACCATGAAACTAGTTCAGTCTCGGACAGACAATCCCTCTGTCACACTCAATAAAAATGTCACTGAGACAAACTATTATTAGATTCAGCCCAATGAGTCGAAGACTCTGCTGAACCCACACCCAGTTACAACGTTGCAGAACAAATGTTCATCTAAAACTCTCCCTCATCTATATTGACGCCAATATCCTCTTCACCTATCATTCCTAGGAATACTGGCTCATGTTGCAGGATGCTGTCGAAATGTGTTCATTTCAGCATTCTGAAACCTGTGATCTTACATGAAATTGTCGCTCAATCTCCCTTTCGTTTTTCTCCTCAAAGTCCTTTTGATTGTTGGTAGTTAAACTGATTTCCCCGCCACTTCTCTCTGGCAGGAAGTAGGGAATACGGACTAGGCAATTTCACTCAGAAACCGTTAAGATTTATTTTTATTATTTCACTGATAGTCTTTGCTAAAGAAGTTTAATATTATTACCCAGTCTGAACTCAGTGTGACTTCAGACCCACAACATCATTGTTGGCTCCATTTTGTCTTGACTAATGGCGGTGTAGTCAAAGACAATTAGTGATGGACAACAAATGTTGCCCTTGCCCGTGATGCTGGCATTCGGAGAAATGTGAAAGATGAAATAAACCAAGGAACGGTGAGACCTAGAGATCGAAAATAAAATTCTCCAGCATCGGAAAGTGTTGGAGAGTCTCGAAGGTATGGCAGCCTCTGGCAGGAGAAATGCAGATAACGGTTTGAGTCCAGTCACCCTGCCTCACAACTGAAAGCAAACAGGGAAATAATATTATTTATCCTGGTATCATGGATGGTTGGGTTGGGGAGAGAGGTGGGGCCATGTTTAAATTGAATGGATGGAGAAATGGCCAGAAAAAGAGAGAAAATGAAATGAAAAGTGAGCAAAGGGATTGCTGATGATGAACTGAAAGGAAAACAGAATGGCAAGTTATTCTCACGTTTCCCCGTTTTCCCATATTCCTGATTGTCGCGTCCATTTAGATTTGTCCCTGTTTAAAGTGAGTTAGGTTCCCTGTATCTCTCTTCTCTGAGTGTGATGATCAAATCCATCAGCAATGCTGGTGCTGCCCTTATAGTTGCTGAGATATAGAGAAAGGTAATGTTACATTGTCAACTGCTTCTTTGGAGAGAGGAACTCTTAATGTGGGAGTGTGCAGAGATGCAACGGCTTTCTCGGCCAGGAAGAGAAACTCAGGATTGGAAATAATTTTCAACACTGAGTGCGTGCACGTTCTGTGTGGGGAATTGATTTGTTCCTGTCATTGGAAAATCAGTGGAGTTTCTGTGGATGCTTATCTCGGGTTTGTATTGTCAGCTGCGGGGTCTGGTGACCCCACTCTATACACTGCATTTACAGAGTGTCTGGGTCCATGGTAAACAAATGGAGATGAGGCTCCACAGAAGGGAAGCTCTATAAATAGGGAGGTGCAGGACAGTGCATTATCTCTCCTGGGATTTCCCGGGACATTTGTCTAAGCTGGACCAGGTGTCAGGTATGAAGCCAGTTTGTTTCAAAATTGAGGTGGTCACTGAGCTGTGTCCCCTCCTTCAGTATACTGTGCAGCCTCACATACCAGTGACAGGACTGTGCTGATGCTCACCATGAATTAAACTGGATTAATTCTGGAACTTTCCAGGCAGGAGTGAGTAACATATCCATCATCACCGGAGTGCAGTCCTCCGATATATTCACTGGCTGACAGAACCCATCTGTCCCCTGAGAGCAATATATTGTGTCCATCTCCCTGAGGAAGGTACAGAAAGAAACTTCCAGAAACACAAGGGAACAGAGTGATTGGTGAAAATGGGGAACAGCAGGAAATTAGAATTAATAAAAGATACGTCTTTCAAAACCTCATTGAATTTAAGGTTGGTATATTTCTGCAACTGATGAGCTACATCACACAGTATTGAGGAGTGGCAGCAAAGCTAGTGAAAGAATTACTGATTATTCTTCAAAGCTGGTTAGATTCTGGAAAGGATCCTCCGGACTGGAAAGCAGCGATTGTAAACCTAAATGTTTAAAACAGGACGGAGAGAGCAAACCGCAAGCTAAACAGTGGTTAGCTTGATGTATGCTGTGAGAAAAACATTTTAACCTTTGTAAGGAATGTGACAACTCGACACTTGGAAAATAATGACATGATTCAGTCGAGTCAATCTCGACTCAGGAAAGGGAAATGATCTTGATCTTTGATAAACCTGCTGGATATTGTGGAGGTTGTCCGTTGTAACATCGACAATTGAGAACCAGTGGGAATGAAGTATTTGAATTCTCAGCAGACGTTTGTCATGGTTGAATACAGCTGAGTAGAGAATGTTAGAGTCTATGGATAGGTAGGTGTGGAATACACCGAATATATTAAAAGTTGGATAATCGAGAGAATGAAGAGAGTAGTATAATTATCTGGAGTGAAGGCTTTGGGGTATCAGAAGGATCAGTGTTTGGGCAATAGCTCTTCGCAAGATCTAAAATATTTCGGATATGAACAACACATATCATCATTCACATTTATGTTCATTAAATAGTGAGAGGTTGGGAAGTGCTGTTGTTGAAACAGACCTGGAAGTGCTTGGCCATAAGTTACAAACAGAATTTTTACGCAGCAGGAAGTAAATGATATGTGGCTGTTCATGCAAAATGATTAAAGTACCAGAGTAAATGTATCTTTCCCAATGGTAGTGTTTTGTTGAGAGACTGTTAGATGTATTGTGTACAGGTTTAATCAGCAAAGGGTTTTCACCAGACTAAACCCTGGCATGATGCTACCATGAGGAGAATGTGAAGAAACTTGTGCTTAATAAAGTGTGTTAAGGTGTTTGTGAGTTTATATTTTAAAAAGTGATGAACCACATTGAATGTTGAATGTACAAAATTGCTTTATGAGACCAATTAAAGGAATGCCCAGGCAAATTCACATTTCCTATGCATTGGACTGCAAATATATCCACTGTAAATATATTGGCTGGTGCCTGTTCTAGTCGAGGAGAGAGCTGCACGGTAACAGCATGTAGATTGTGGTTTTTGAGGGTGGTGGTGGTGGGAGGTTCAGCAGGTTACAGTATTGCAAACGGACAACGCAGCAGAATCATCTAGCCTGCGATAAGAAACAATGCATCATTCTCCCTCAATACTAACTTCACGAGAGCAATGGGTGATGGGAGATGCGACCAATAGCCAACGGTGCAAACATTCAGTCCAGTCCAGTAGTTTTTGTGAACTGAAGGAACCATACTGAAAGGGGTTAAATGGAGCTGTTTGTTCAGTGACTGTGAGTGATGCCATTCTCCATGGATCCTAGTTGTGTCACTGGATGTTTTCCGTCTCCTATTAGTAAGGGGCCTCTTGCAATGGTTTATGCCATTGTAGCGGCAGATGCATCAACTTCGACTCTCAAAGGGATCAGCAGCTGCAGAGACAGAAAAGGGAGATTTAAACATCTGAGAATAGTCTGGAATGATCCATTAATGGATCAGAATCTGAGAACATTAGCCTGGAATGCTGCAACAATGGACAGGAGTTTATCCGTTGGTCTTTTCTATTTTTCCTGGTCTTGGTCAACATTATCAGATCGGATAAATGGTGCACTGCTGATTATCCAGGCGGGTTACTATCCTATCCTCGCTATTGTTGGTATTCCTGGTAAGTTTCTTCATCTCTATCCATTTATTAATCTCTTCAAATATGGCGAACTTCGTTGCTATTTCTGTTATCTATATTTGACAAAGACGGAAACTATTGTCTTCAGTTTCAAATGCAACTTCCATTAATTACCCACAAATTTCAGAACCGCCCACACCCCCGCCCTCACAAACATCGGAGAACAAGACTGTCTACAATACCGAATATAAATAAATGAAATTCATTTATGTCTCGTTATTCAATCCATCACAAAACCTATCCACTACCAGCTCGATTATATGCCGAGTCACCATCTTGGCTTCAAACTGACGCTTAATAAAGCATTATCTATGCTTTGATAAAATTCAGACGTTATGGTTCCACTTCTCCTCTAAGCACTCTTTCAGTTGCAAATATTTCGATCACAACTTTGTTCTTGTCTCTAAAATAACTTAATGACACGAACAGTCTCTCAGAACAATAATGTCGGAAGAAATCTAATTCAGATGCATAGGTTATTACACAGAAAGACACTGTTCCACATCCTACCACAGACGATGTCAGAAAGTAAATACAAAAGGCAGGAATTGGAAATAACAACCAGCATTTTGTCTATATGTTTATCTATTTCACTGATGTCCTTTGGTAAATAGATCTTGTGTTCTTATCTGGTCTAGCTTAAGATTGATGTGAGACCCACAGCAATGTGCTTGGTTCTGTACTGACTGAAAGAATGACCTCGCAGTAAATGACATTTGATTCGGTCAACAAATACTGCCTCCTTGACTTGCCCGGACTTTTCCGACCTGCCCAGCTCCTTTCCACCTATCCACTCCACCCTCTCCTCCCTGACCTATCACCTTAATCTCCTCCCCCACTGACCTATTGTACTCGATGCTCCTCTCTCACCAGCCCACCCTTCTCTAGCTTATCTCTCACGCTTATCTCTCTGCCTTTATTCCTGATGAAGGGCTTTTGCCTGAAACGTCGATTTTGCCTGTCCTCGGATGCTGCCTGAACTGCTGTGCTCTTCGAGCACCACTAATCCAGAAAATGCTGCCCCTGTCAGCGATGCAGACATTCCAAGTAATAAAAAAATTAAAGGTTAAAGAAAGCAAAGAATGATGCAACCGATCAGAAACAATAACGAACGAGAAAGTGCCAGACAAACTGAACAGGTGTGGCAGCCCATCTACCACATCGAGTCGAGAGAAAAATAGAATTGGCAATTCGATTCTAATGACCATACATCAGAACTGAACACAGTTGGGAAATAGCGTGATTGATGTTGGTGACACCGACATCTGTTATGAAGGGGAGAAGGACTGAGTTGAATAGATGGAGAAAGACAGAGATAGAGAGAAAGAAGCAAACAAAGGGATTGTTGATGATCAGCTGGGATGGAAATAAAAAATGAAATTAAACCTTACTTATGTTTCTCCTGTTCCCATATTACTGATAATTATGACCATGTAAGGTATATGTCAAAGTTCCTGTTTAAAGTTATTTATGTCTGTTTTTCTCTCTTCCCTGAGTGGGATCATCTTCCTTTATTCATGAATGGGATGCTGGGCCAAGATTTAATTCCCTTTCCTCATTGTCCTTGAGAAAGTTTTGGTGAGCTGCCTTCCTGACCCACTGCAGTCCATGGGCTGTAAGTATTCAGTGCTGAGGTCCATGCGGTTTAATTTCTTTGAGGCTTTGAAGTGACTGATATAACTGAGTGGCTGGCTTGGCTATTTCAAATTGCAACTGAGAGTTAACCACATTGCTGTGGGTCTGGAGTTACATGTAAGCCCGACCAGCTGAAGATTGTAGATTTCCTTTCCTGAAGGGCATGAGGGTGCCAGGTAGGACAATCAACAATGGTTTCATTGTTCCATTTGATTCTTAATTCCTGATATTTTATTGAATTCAATTTCCCAACATTTGCCGTTGTGGGATTCGGATCCGGTGTCTGGGTCATTACCTTATTCCCTGGATTAATATTCGGAGACAATACAGCTAGATCATCGCCTCCTCAGTATCTCCCATCAACTCCAATGGCAACAGTGATGTTGTGGTTGGTCTGACTTTGCTTCATAAGGCAAATAAATGATTGGCAAAAAATGCCTTCCTTCGCATTTTGTATATATGAGAAGGCGAGATGATGGGAAGTCCTTTTGGTGAAAAGGAGCTGGATGTCCTTGATCATGGGGCACTAACAGAATTCATACAGAGCAGTCGGGTACTGGCAGGTGGGACTAGATTGGGATGGGATATCTGGTCGGCATGGACGGGTCGGACCGAAGAACCTGTTTCCATGCTGTGCATCTCTATGACTCTATGACTCAGCAAGTAATCAGCAGAATAAATGAGTAGGAGTGTTCATTACAAATGATTAAAGTATAAAAGTGACGACACCGTCCTCCAGTTGTGGAATGTACTTGAGACAGTATTTTTTTTTCATTTATAATCAATGATCTCCTCGCTACAGAGAGACGGTGCATTGAAGTTTCACCAGACTAATCCCTGCAGTAATGATACCATGAGGAGAGTGTGAAAGAAATGAGAGTTTAATCTGTAACGCTACAAAAAGAATGAAACGTGATTGCATTAACACTGGAGTGTTATGAATCAACACTCATTATTTCCAAAACAAAATACGGATAGCATTGGATATAACCTGTTTTCCATGATACGTGCCTTCACATTTGGACAAATGTATAGATAGGAAAGGTTTAGAAGGATATGGACCAAGCGCAGGGAAATGGGGTTTGCATGGATGGACATTTTGATCAGCATGAATCTGTTTGAGATAATGTGCCTGTCTCTGTGCTGTGGGATTCTATGACTCGATGATAGTTTACAGAGATCTATGGAGCCCCCATGTTGGTTGAGCGAGAGCTCCAGGTTCTGAATGAAGTCTCACCATCTGGATGTACAGTTGGTATGTGACCCTGTATTGAACGTCATGTTGTTCACAAATCTGTCATAAGATAGTATTAGCCATTCCCAACAGCTCTGACCTCCACTCAGAACACTAGCCTGTCTTCTCTGACTTCTTTTTTGCTAAAAGCTGTTCAGTGGCTCAAGTAGACTCTGTCCTTGATGTTTTTCAGAGGGTCACTAAAACGGGGTCAGGCTGCGATTAGTCTGGTTTGGTACAGACACGAAAGAGATTTTCAGAGGCCTTTCTTGTTTATATGTAAACAGACGAATCTACATGGCAAAGTTGTCATGCTTTCGATGTAACCTGTATAATGAACGGGGAGTGATCAGCTCTTTTAGCTGAGCTAGCTGAGTTGAGCTGACCTGACCTGTAACTTTGTGAATAACGTTTTTGTCTGATTTAACATCATCCTAGCTAAATTACTCCGGGTAATTTTCATTGGATAATAACCAAAACAAACTGTGAAGTTATGCTCAGGGCTGCTTGCTTAAGAATGTTTTGAGTAGTCAAGCCTCTTCCATAACAGACCCTGGTGGCTCATTGCTGGATTTTCAACAGCGAGTGGGAGGTGCTAGTGTCTTTAATTCGGGTATTAGTTTGATTGGGTTGACAAAGCTTCGAATAGTAATGGCTATTTCAGTCGCCAAACATTTCCTGGATGTGCATGCAGTGAGTTTGGAAATTTTACGAAAAGAGAATAAGACCAAGTTGCAAGAATTCGCTGAGAAGCTGGAATTGGAACTGACTGCTTCTGTGAGGAACGGAGAGATAATTACAGCAGTAGCTCGTCAATTAAACTTACTGGAGAAACCACCAGAATCTACAGAGATGGCAAGAATTCAGTTGCAAATGAAACATCTTGAGTTAACGTCGAGAGGTAAGGAAAGGGCAGCCAAAATGAAACATTTTACTTTCGATAAAATGCAGAAGGTGGTTGGGGGGTGGGGGGTGGAAGAGAGTAAAAAAATTGGCAAAAGAGAGAGCAACAGGGGAGAGAGAAAGAGACAGCTTTTGAATAGCAAAAACTGACACTTAGAAAGGAATGTCAGTGTAAAAGGCTGGAGATAACGGCTGAGGGTGCGCTTAATCTGGAAGAGAGTGAGGATGAGCAAGCCCCTGGTAGTCAGAAGCCGTGTGAGAATTTGTTTGTACATGTTCAAGCGTTGCCTCAATTGGATGAGAAGAATGTGATGCCCTTTTCACCTCATTTGAAAAGTTGGTTAAACAAATATAGTGGCGAGAGGCAATGTGGGTTTTGATGATCCAAACGAAACATGTAGGTAGGAATGGTGAGGTATTCACATCCCGATTAGAGGAGTTATCTGGGGAGTCTGAAGAGGTTAAAACAATTGTCTGCTTAGGCAACCTTTCAGGAATCTAATGATGATCCTGGTCAAACCTACACTGAGTTTGTAAGGATCAAACAGACTAATTTCGATAGCTGGATAAGAGCTTTAAAATTCAAGCAAAGCTATAATGCCCTTAGAGAGGTTAGTATTTGGAGAAATTCAAAAATTCACTACCTGCAAACCTCAGTGGAAGAGCAGAGAAGGTAAACAGCAAGGTTAGCTGCTGAAATGGCTGGTGATTATGAACTGGTACATAAACTTGGTTTGCTTTCCAGAACCAGTTCTGGTGTCTGAGGGACAAAAATTGGAGCAAAGAGATGTTCTCATGTACAAAGGGAAAGGTAGATCACAGTGTAGATCATAAGGATAATTTACTACTGTAATAAAGAAAACCTTGAGGGGGACAAAGAAGTTAAAATACTATGGTGTTTTCATTGTAATAAAGTGGGCCACACAAAATCACAGTGTTGGTGGGCTGGGATGTCGGATAACCAGACAAGCCTGGAAGTTTCGTTGAACTAATAACAAAAAGCATAGGGGGAGTTAGGCAACAGCCTCAGAGTGTACAAGATGATCAGTGGACGTGCTAAATCTGCGTAAAAACATCTACATGGAAGGATAAAGTTTATTCACATAGGCTAGGAGTAATTGGTAAGAAGGTTCCAATATTAATTGACACAGGATATTTTTAGTCTGTAATGCTGAGGGGTGAGGCTTTGTGCACTCTTGCGAGACTATTGCCAGAAAATGTGCTGGGAACAGGAATTCATAGTGAGACAAAAAGTGCTCAGTTATGTAAAGTGAGGCGAGGGAGTCCAGAGAAGAGTTGAGAATGTATGGTAAGAGTACTGGACCCTTAGCTCTCAGCTCCAGGAATGAAATTTGTCCTTGCAAATAATATAGCTGATTCACTGGTATGCGTGCTGCCTACTCTAGTTGAAAAGCCAGTGGAGATGCAGGCAACTGAAGACCTGGAGAATGTTTATCCAGGAATTTTCCCTGATTGCGTGATCAGAAGATCACAGATACACAGGTTTAAGCAGAATAAAGGCACAAATAAGAAAGCTGACGTAGAGTTATCTGAAAGTTTCTTTTTAATCAGATAAGTGGAACAGAGAAGGAGCAAGTGTGAAAACATGAAAGTATTAGCTCTGCTAAGCTGATTGAATTACAGCAGAAAGATGAGG
The DNA here is from genome assembly GCF_037043375.1 of Chiloscyllium plagiosum. Taxonomy (NCBI): domain Eukaryota; kingdom Metazoa; phylum Chordata; class Chondrichthyes; order Orectolobiformes; family Hemiscylliidae; genus Chiloscyllium; species Chiloscyllium plagiosum. The sequence goes on along the minus strand of NW_028270152.1, from coordinate 115,255,179 downwards.
AGTTACAAAAGTTATATCAAACGATATTTAGCAAGAAAGAGAATTATGTGTTATTACTTAGCAAATGATGTCTTAATGCGGATATGAACATCAGCACACACTGAAGCAGATCAGGCGTGGACAGAAATTCTTCAAATTGTTTTTCCTGTTGGGTATAGAAAGGAGGTGCTGCGAGTGGCACATGAGCTACCACTTGGAGATCATTTCGGGGTGAGGACATTATAGGCTGGTATACAAAGATATTTTCACTGGCCTAGACTACACAAAGATGTAGTTGAATATTTCCAGACGTCTCAAACATGTCACACAGACAGTAATAAAACCTGCAACTTTAATACCTATTCCAGCATTTGAGGAACCTTTCACAGGAGTGTTGATAGATTGTGTCGGTCCCCTACCTGAACCAAAAAGTGGGAATAAGTATTTATTAACAATAATGGATGTGTCGACTAGATTTCAGAGGCAGACCCATTATGCAGCATTACAGCTAAAAGAGTTGTAGAAAAAATGCTTATTTTTTAACTAGGTACGAACTACCAATAGAGATCCTGACAGACCAAACCTCACATCCGAACTATTCAAGGAGATGATGGATAACTTGGGAAGAAAACAATTCAAATCTACTGCATACTATTCGGAATCACAGGGAGCATTTGAGAGATGGCAGCAAACACTGAAGACCATGTTGAGGTTTTATGGCCAGGATTATCCAAATGATTGCGATTAGGAAATTCCTTTTGAACTATTTGTGATCACAGACGCACAGAATGAATCGACCAAACTCAGTCTATTTAAAATTAATTTGTGAGCATAATGTAAAAGGACCATTAACATTGGTTAAGGAGAAATTAATAAATCAGAATTCAGAGACCACCTATTTGCTTGATGTGTCACATTTTAGGGAACGATTAAATAGAGCTGGAGAGTTGGGTAGACAGCATTTAAAAGCATTTCAGCATATAATGAAACAGGAAGTGGATCAGAAACCATAAATTGGCAATTTTGCAATTGGGAGTAAAGTACTTGTGTTACTTCCAGTAACAGTTGAGCCTTGAAAAGCAGGTTTTAGTGTACCTTATCAAATTGGGAAGAAATTGAATGAGGTGAACAATTTGATACGGACTCCAGACAGGATGAAATCTCACAGAGTGTGTCATGTGAATATGCACAAAAGATATTTTGATAGGGAAGGCAAGCAAGAGGAGAAGGTGTTCATGTTTGCAGCACAGAAGAAAGAACCAAGTTCAGAGGATTGTGAATTGGACATTCCTCAAATTAAATTGAACAATGAGAAAGTTGTCAAAAATTGGGATAAATTACTGAGTTACCTGACACATAAAAAAAAGCAAAGTGACCTGAAATAGTTATTACTATCTTGTGGAGAGATATGCGGAAATAAACTGGGATGTACGAACATAATTGTGCATGATGTCGATACAGGAGATGCTGTTCTGATTAAGCAACATTCTTTTAGGTACGACTCTCCAAAATTGGCACAGGCTCAGAAGTAGATAGAGCGCACACTCCAAAATGTCATAATCAAAGTAAGTTATAGTGATTGGAGTTCGCATATAGTCATGGTGCCAAAGCCAGGTGGTTCCCAACGGTCATGTGTTGACTATCACAAAGTCAATGCCGTTACAAAGACTGATGTATATCCAATTCCATGTTTGGAGAATTGTGTCGGAAAAAGTGGGAGAAGCTACTTACATTTATAAGTTGGACTTGCTTAGAGGTTACTGGCACGGACCTCTATCAGAGAGAGCAAAGGCAGTTTCGGCTTTCATAACGCCAAATTGACTATATCAGTTCAAAGTTGTGGCATTTGGTATGTAAAACGATCCATCCACATTTCAGGGACTGATAATTAGGTCATTGCCGGATTACCCAACTATGTGGTGTACGTTGATGACCTCATGGTTTTTAATCATTCATGGAGGGAACATTTACAGCATTTATCAGACTTGTGCGATCAACTTCAGAAGGCAGGCTTGGTAGTAAACCCAGCTAAAAGTGAATTTGAGAAAGCCCAAGTCACGTTCCAGGGTCACGTTATTGGACATAGACAAATGGCCCCATGAGACAAGAAAACGAAAGTAGTTGGGGAATGTTCCATACCGTCGAAAAAAAGAAATATGTAATACTACGGTTTCTGGGATTGACAGGATTTTACCGAAAGTTTGTGCGAAACTTTCAGCAGTACGGCTGCTCCACTCACCAAATTGTCAAGGGCAAGAACTCTCAATGGACATAGAACTGTAAAAAGGCATTTTATAGCCTAAAAACTGTGTTAACTACTGCCCCCAGTATTAGCTACACTAGATTACACGAAGACTTTGAAGGTGGCTATCGTTGCCAGTGATGTGTGTATTGGTCCGGTGTTGGAGGATGATAAGGGAATAGAAAGACCCATCGGGTATTTTTCTGGGAAGTCGAACGTTCATCAGCAGAAATGTCCAACGGTGGAGAAAAAGACGTTGAACTTGATGTTGGCATTACACCATAACAGTGTTTATATTATCAGCAATGCATCTGAGACAATTGTATACACTGATCACAACACCCTTGACATTTGTTGAAAAAATTAAGGACAAAAATGTCAGACTGTTTAGATGGAGCTTCTTGTTGCAGCCATTCAATCTGACAGTTGTGCATGTGGAAGGTCGCGAAAGTGTGAAAGCTGAAGAGTTATTGAGACTCGAATGAGAAACGGAGGTGTTCGGTGGTGGGTGTACCGCAGCCTGAATTTGCATGGGTTTGTGCATGTTTGAATGTTTACAGTTAGCATAATGAGTCTGTCTGTTTTGAGACTACTGTCTGGGTTTGAAGAGTTAAAAATGCAGCCATCTTTTAGCATTGTTGATTATTTATTTTATTAGGATGAGACATGTCACAAAGCAAGTCCCTTTTTTGTCAAAAAGCTGTTCCTTGGTTCAAGGAGACTCTGTCCTTGGTTTCTTTCAGAGGGACAATAAAACGGGGCCAAGCTCCGATCAGTCTGGTTTGGTAAAGAGATGAAAAGGTTTTTTAGAGGCCTTTTGTTTACATGGAAACAGATGAGACTTCAGGCCAAAGTGGTCATTCTTTATAATTAACTGGTATAATGAATGGAGAACGGTGAGCTAATTTAGCTGAACGAGCTGAGATGAGCTGAGCTGAGCAGTTTTCAGTCGAGTTTTGAACTGGGAAGTTCAACTGGGAGCTGTGTGGAAACTCTCTCTCTTTTCTGACCTTCAATTTCAACCTGGAAGTTTGTGTTCCGTTTTGATTGGGAGTTTGATTATTGGGACAGATGTGTACGCTCGGAACAGCATAATTCAGTCTAGCTGAATAGGTTGAATTCTGTCATAATTATTTATTCTGTTCTTTGTGTTTCAGTGTGTAATTTTATGAATAAAGTATTTGTCTGTTTTAAAGTCTAATAGTCAACCTAACTAAATTACTCCGGGTAATTTTCATTGTACACTTACCGAAACAAATTGCAAAGGCATGCGCTGGGCTGCCTGCTTAAAAATGTTTTAAGTAGTCTCGCCGAGTCCATAACATCTCGGAGATGGACGATCCCTCCTTGGGAATTGATACAAACCAATCACTTTCCCTCCTCATGGTCAGCAAACCACGTTAACATAACACGTGAGTACAATTAGCAATGGAGCCAGGAGGAGCAACATGGAGCAGTCTGTCAGTGCAGTCCATGCCTCATTGGTATGTAGTGTTGCAGCAACAATGACATCCTCCTGTTTCAGTGTAACAGTTTGGAGGGGCTGAATGGCCTCTTCTGTTCATGTGTCAGTGTCTCGATGACTGAAAGTCTTCCTCCTGGCCAGAGGGAAGGCATTCAAGGACTTCAGTGGGAAAACCGTGGTTCCTGCCTACCAGCCCGTTGTGCTGACTAGACTCGATCTTCCTGAGTTATAGGAGACAAACGGAAGGCTGAAAGAACACTGCAAGCCAGGCAGCATCATGAACTTGGAAAGTCAACATTTCAGGAGTAAATATCCTTCAGAACTGGGTTGGGGGGTAAGGGGAGCTGCAGATAAAGAGGGAAGGGAGTGGTTGGAGTTGGGAGATCGGGGGATGGTAAGTTATGGATATGTAGACACAAGTGGTGGGTGAAACCTGGTTGGGCGTTGGGAGGGATGAATCTGGTTGGGAGCTGGAAGGTAGGGTCGTTAGGTGGAATGGAAGGCCTCCCAGTCACTTCCTATTTCAATTCTCTTTCGCAATCACTTTCCGACATGGCCAACCTTGGCCTCCTCCATTGCCACAATGAACCAAACCATAATTTCGAGAAACAAGATCTCATTTGTCACCTGTGCAGCCTACCCTCCTGGGAATCAATATTGAATTCTCTAATTTCAAATCACCTCCATTTCCAGGCCCTCTCCTCCCTTCCATTCCTCTGAGCATGCATTTGTCCAGCTACCAACTGGATTCAGCCCTCCCATCACCAAACCGCTGATACCTTTTACCTGTGTTCACTTATCCCTCAACTCGCCACTCTGCCTCCTCATCCCTCACCCACCCCTTTATCTATAGACCCCCTTTCTCCCACCCACAGTCCTGACGAAGGGTTATATCCAAGGCGTTCACTTCTCAACATCTTGATGCTGCCTTGCTTATTCTGTTCTTCCAGTTTCCTGCGTGTGTCTTTTGGATTCAAACACCTACTTTTTAAAAATTGTCTCCTTGTGTAATACGCAGGAATGAGTGAACGCATTGTGCCTCTTGTTATCCAACAGATCAGATGGGCTGAATGACTTTCTTATATTACTGTGAAACCAGCTAGAGTTGTTGAAGGAGTTCCTTTTTCTTTTAACCGTGGAAATGTTTAGTGTCCAGCAGTGCTTTTGATTCATGTTACTTGTACATTAACAACACAGGCTTGAATGTTGTCCAGATTTGATTCTTGAGTATCTTAGGAGGTGACTCTTTGTTCTGAACATTGTATAATCTTCACAGAACATCCCCACCACTGATCGTATGACAGAGAGAAAGACATTGATGAAGCAGCTGAAGATGTTTGTGCCGAAGGAGCTACCCTGAGGATTGTCCAAAGGGATATCCAGGGACTGGGAGGATTGATGTCCACCAGCCCCATTGTGTTCTGAATGATTCAACCAGTGGGGAGTTAACAACTGATTACCATCAAGTTAAATTTTGTTCAGTCTCCTTGACATCTTGCTCAATCAAATACTGCCATGATATCAGGGCCAGTCACTTTACGCTGTGTTCCTATCTTCTATCCATGTCAATAGGTCAAAGTATATGTGTGGGGAGTGTTTCCTTCTCTCAGGAAGTAGTGATGGTTGGGACCAGACAGTGGGGAGGCCAAATCAATGAAATGTTTGGGGGGCGCGAGTGGGTGTCAGTGGATTTTGTCCCGTCAGAGAGTCGAGGGCTACAAAGAATTGTGCATAAAAGAGAAATTGCGGCCGAGTGCAGATCAGCCCTGACTTACTGAATGGAAGGGCAGGTCTGAGGGGCTATGTAGCCTGGTTTTATTCCAATATACCTCATAGTCCAGTCACTTTGTGGCCTCTTCCATTTCCTGTGTTACTGACTTCAGGTAACTGAATAGACTGATCCTGTTGCTGTGTAACTGGATACAAGTGCTGCATGATCTGGTTACAGTTATATAGGCCCTAAGGGTTTATTGGCTTCATCCTATAATTGTATATCAGGCTCCAGGAGCTGAAAAGCTTCATTCTGTTCTGGTGCAACTGAAATCCATATTGACTAAATCAACTGCCCTTGGAGAAAGTGAGCACGGCAGATGCTAGAGATCACTGTCTAAAAGTTTGGCAATGGAAATACACAACAGGTCAGGCAGCATCAGAGGAACAGGAGAATCGATGTTTTGGGCGTTCCTGGTGAAGATCTCCTGCCCCTCGAATGCTGCCTGTCCTACTGTGCTTTTCCAGCACCACATGTTTTGACGTGTACTGCCCCACCTAGGTCAATCTTCCTGGTCACATCATCCAATTACTTTAAGAAAATTGTCAAGCACAAAATTCCTCTCACAAAGCCACAGATACTATTCCCAAATCAAAGCCTCTCTTTCGAAATGCATGTACATCTTATCCCTCAGAACCTTCTCAATTAACTTACCTACTACAGATGTTAAACCTACTGATCTGAAGTTCCAGGGCTTTTTTGTGCAGTTCTCCTTGAATAAGGGTACAACATTTGCTATCCTCCAGTCTTCCGGGACGTCAGCTGTGGTCAATGATGATCAAAATTATAGGCCAGGGTCCCCGCAAATTACAAAGTTATGAGAGGAATGGATAGGATAAATAGGCAAAGTCTTTTCCCTGGGGTCGGGGAGTCCAGAACTAGAGGGCATAGGTTTAGGGTGAGAGGGGCAAGATATAGAAGATACCTAAGGGGCAACTTTTTCACGCAGAGTGTGGTATGTATATAGAATAAGCTGCCAGAGGAAGTGGTGGAGGCTGGTACAATTGCAACATTTAAGAGGCATTTGGATGGGTATATGAATGGGCCGGGTGCTGGCAGGTGGGACTAGATTGGGTTGGGATATCTGGTCGGCATGGAAAGGTTGGACTGAAGGGTCTGTTTCCATGCTGTATATCTCAATGAGTCTATTTCTTTCTCCTCGGTAAACATAGAGTAGAAATATTCGTTGAGGACTTCACCCATCTCTTATTGTTCCATATATACTTAGCCACATTGGTTTTCGAGGGGTCCTATTTTCTCTCCAATTATTGCTTTTTCTTTTAAAATATTTAAAGTAACTTTTTGGATTCATCCTAATCTTCTCTGCCAAGGATCTTTCTTGCCCCCTTTTCACCCTACTGATTTCCTTCTTCAGTAAACTCCTGTATCTCTTATATATCTCCAGGGGTTCCCTTGATCCCAGCTGCCTGGACCTGGGTCACGCCCCAAGTTCGAACATGAATCTGAGGACCAGTTTTGTCCTTCCCCATAACTATTTGAAAACTAATAGAACTGTGGTTACTGGTCCCAAAGTGCTCGCCACTATCAACTCAGACATCTGTCATGCCCTATTTACTAAGAAAATTTCGAGTTTTGCCCCTTCCCGAGTAGGACACATTAAGCTGTCAGTCCTATCCATCATTTAGCCATGTTTCTGTAATGGATATAATATCCCAGTCCCACCTACATATCCACGCCCTGAGTTCATCGGCCTTACCTGTCAGCCCTCTTTCATTGAAACAGATGCCATTTAATCCAAAATGCATTGCTTTCTCTCTGTCGTTTTCCAGCCTAACCTTACTATTTCTGATTACTGTATCTCCTTCCACTTGCCTCCCTGCTCTTGAGGATACGACCATCTGCCATTCTAGTTTAAACCCTCCCTTGTAACCCTAGCAAAACTGGCCGCCAAGATATTGATTTCCCCTCCAGTGCATGTTTCGGACTATAATCTCCCTCTCAGGAGATTATCACTGTCAAGGTTTGTTTTTAAAATGTTTCTCCGAGCTCTCTGTAATCACGCTGCAGGACATCGTCCCAATTTCTACGGATATTATTTGTGCCAACGTGCATAATGATTTCTGGCTGCTCACCCTATCCATTGAGAATGTTCTGCAGCCACTTGGAGACATCCTGGACCCTAGCACCCGGGAGGTAACGCACCATCCTAGATTCCCGTTTGCGACCACAGAATCTCCGATCAGTTCCACTAACAATCGGCCCTCCTATCTTTAATGTCCTGTTTACCTTTCCCTTTCCCGCTGTGCCCCAGACCCAGTGGTAGTCCCACCAACCTGGCTACTGCTGCTTTCCCCTGAACGGACATCGCCCCCAACAATCCAAAATGGTCTACTTTCTTTCGAGGGGAATGGCCACAGGGGATTCCTGAACTACCTGCCTACTCCCTTTGCTATTCCTGGTGGTCACCCATCTACTCTCTGCCTGTAACATGACAGGAAGCAAGTAACGTCTGTTGGATTAAATTGTGTTTATTTAAATAAAACAGAACTGAAATGTAAGGCTAATGAACTCAGGACGATAAACGTTGGACTGGAATATTGCAGTCATTAAAAAAACCATAACTAGGGGCATGTCTATGAATTTGCCAGTATCTTGGATAACCCTGAGTGCATCCGAGATTAGATTACCTACAGTGTGTAAACAGGACCTTCGGTCCAACAGTCCGCACCGACCCACAGAAGAGCAGCCCACACAGACCCACCCCCGTACACGCAACACTACGGGTCATTTAGCATGACCAATTCACCTAACCTGCACATCTTTGGACTGTGGGAGGAAACCGGAGCATCCGGAGAAAACCCATGCAGACACGGGGAGAATGTGCAAACTCCACACAGACAGTTGCCTGAGGCAGGATTTGAACCCTGGTCGCTGGTGCTCTGAGGTAGCAGTGCTAACCCATGTGCCACCGTGCCGCCAAGCATCTCTCCCTAACACGGTCTCCCAGGAGCTGAAACACTGTGCAGTGCCCACACGTGGAGCCATCAGGGCCGGTGGAATTCTCCCAGAGCTACCACATCTCAGAAGAGGAGCTTGCGACTGCCCTAAATGCCATCTCGACTGCTGAAACAATAAAGGTAAAAGGACTTTATTTGAGTTTACCTGTACATTTTGCTGAGCTGGAACTGTCCAAACCTCTCGTGTCAAAGACTTCCTGCTTACTCATCTACCAAAGCAATGTCTCTCTACCCCTCCATATTTAAGTTTGGTCAGGGAATTAACGAGACACGACAGTGATGTAGTGTTTAGGGCTTTAGCACTCCTTTACACCTGGCCCCTGACTACCTGCTTCTCAGTGCAGGTCGCTGCTTGGCCTTGGAGGGTGTCTTGCTGAGGTCTTCCTTCTGGTAGTGGTGACTGTGTCGATGCAAATCCTCAACCCGACAGGCAATCCGTGTTATCGCAGTCCTCTTGTACTTTCTGTATATTAGTATCGCGTTTATGAATTCCTTGAATCCCTCGATTGCATTCCAAACACTGTCTCAGTCCATAGTGAGAGGTTGATGTTCTTGTGAATACTGGGCTATTGGAAAAGAACACCATTAGACATAGGGACAACAATATGTCTGTCCGCTCACTGAGTCTTCTTTTCCTTCAATTAGGTTATATTTATTTTGTTAATCCCCTATTCCACTTTCCTGTGATTTCCTATAACACTTGTATAAAAATCTGTCTGTCTCAGCCTTGAAGATATTTAATGATCCAGCCTCGACAGCCCTCCGAATTTTCTACAATTGTTTACCTTTCCCTGATGTGAGACTTGGTCTTTAATCTGGTGATTTTCCCCTCGATCTTGCATAAAATTCCAATTCTTCCTCAGCTCCTGTACCAATTTGCTTAAGGGTCAAACGGCAACTCTCCCTGAATCCAGGAACTGCTTCTCCAAACTGAAGACCGATTCGTAGGATGTGTTTAACATATTCTCTGTCTCTGTGAACAGGCTGTCCCCTTCGTCCCTCATACTCCCATTCTTTCCCGCGTTATCCTCTTCCCCTTAATAAACCAACAAAAATGAATTTGGATTCTCGCTAGTCTTACCCGCTAAAGTTTTATCACCCCTCCTTCTGCTCTTCCACTGATTTTTTCAGTTTAGCCCTACGCTTTCTATATTCTTTTAGGACCTTCATTGACCTGCTCAATTGGTACCTGCTTTAAGCTTCTCTTTCCTTTCTCATCCTGTTCGGAATTCGTGCCGAAATCTGAGGTTCTCTGGGTGTGTGTTCCTAAATTTTATCTTCGGTGTAACATGCTGGGCTGACACTGTCATCAATTCAATTTTAATCAAATGATCCCCAAACCCCGCCCCACCTTGTTCTGCTACAGTTTCACCCAGAAGCAACTGCACTTTGCCCACATCCGGTCATTTGATTACATAAAATCTGTCTCCCCAATGCAAAAAGCTCTTATTTTTCGAACATTTTTGGGGTCTTTTCCTTAGCAAAGTCAAAATGTGTGATATTTTCTGACTGGCTTCGTTCCCCACAGTGAGGCCCAGCACTACACTGCCCATTGTTGTATCTGCTCTATGTTGATATAAGAAGCTCTCTGGAATAAATTTCAAAACACCTGCCCTCTCTTAAAACGTTATCACTGCCCTAATGAATGTTTGGAATTGAAATGCCTGAATATAAAGATCCCATTATTGTTTTTACACACGTCAATAACTTGATTATATACCTGCTCCCGTAGTTTCCTTTATCAGGGGGTATATAATATATCTCTAGCAGTGTTTCTGCCATGGTTTTGATCCTGAGCTCTAACCACCAATACTCATTAGAAGATCCTTTTAAGATATCGTCCCTTCTTACGCCAGTAACTGACTCCGTAATTAATAAGGCAACACCATATCCTCTTTTCCCCTCTCTCCTATCCTGTCTATAGCTCTGGTACCACAGAATATTGAGTTGTCAGCCCCGACCTCCCTCAAACACATCTCTGTAATGGCAAAAAATGTCACACTTCTACATGTCACCTCGTTTCCTTATCATATCTGTCTGTCTGATAATATTACCAGCATTAAGGTAAAGCACATCCAACCTGGAATATATCACCGGAATTCTCTGTATCTCGGAGTTCTTCAGTCATTCATTGCTCGTTATCAACCTGTCCAATCATGAACCAAAACTGTAACTCTGGGACTGAATGAATATTTGTTAAATTTGAATTTCGTTTTTAGTAAATGTGTTCATCAAATGCAACTTTCCAGAACTGAACTTTCAGCTCCAGATACAACGAGTTTCTGCTGATTAGTTCCCTGCTCAGTGTGCAGAGGGGACAGCCCTCAGTAATGGAGAAAGTGAGGACGGCAGATCCTGGTGTTCACAGTAGAAAATTGTGGCGCTGGAAAAGCACAGCCAGTCAGGCTGCATCTGAGGAACAGCAGAATCAAAGCTTCCCATGTTTTCCATTCCATAATATACACGATATTGGGAACCATACTTGCTCAGGAAGGCAGCACTGTACAGAGCCCTGTAAAGGAAAGCAGTCAATCAGTTGTTTGGACAGTGAGTAAACAAGTTGAGGTGAAATACAGACTGATTGAAGTACAAACATAAAGATAGATAAATCCCTCGGCAAGAAAGGAAACACCCTAGGTTACGATAGGGAGAGAGTGAATAGATTTCTGTGTCTTTGGCGATGGTCTTTGCGTCTTCAGTCTCCATTTGAGTAGCGTCGGATGATTGGAGGGTGGCAAATGTTAGTCCCTTGTTCAGGCAAGGAAACAGGGATTTTCCTTAGAATGACAGACCAGTCAGTCTTACTTCAGTATTGGGCGAAGTATTGGAGGGGATTCTGAAAAATCACAGTTTGATTAGGAATAGTCAGCATGGCTTTGTGAGGGGCTGGTCATACCTCAAAATTCTGATTGGATTCTTTGAGGATCGGATTAAGCACACCGAAGAAGGTAGAGCAGTGAATGCCGAGTGCATGGATTTTAACAAGGTGCTTGATTAGCTTCCCCCTGGCAGTTTCATTCAGAAAGTAAGGAGGCATGGCATACAGGGACACCTATTTGTCTGGATACAGAATTGGCTAGCACATAGAAGACAGAGGGTTGTGGTAAATGGGAAGTATTCAGTGTGGAACTTGGTGAGCAGTGGTGTTCCGTATGGGACCTCTGCTGTTTGTGATTTTGATAAATGACTAGGATGACGAAGTGGAAGGGTAGGTTCGTAAGATTGATGATGTAATACAGTTTGGTGGAACTGTGGATAGTGTGGAGGGCTGTTGTAGTTTGCAACAGGACATTGACAGGATGCAGGACCCAGCTGCTAAGTGGCAGATAATGTTCAATATGGAAAAGTGGGATACGATTCATTTTGGAAGGTCGAATTTTAATGCAGAAAACAAGGTTAAAGGCAGGATTCTTACATTGTGAAGGAACGGGGGATCATATGATCCATAGCATATCTCCCACAAAGTTGCTACCCAGGTTTATAAGGTTGTTAAGAAGGTGTTTGATGTGTTCCTTAGCCGAGGGATTGAGTTTAAGAGCTGCGAGGTTATGCTGAAACTCTATGGAGCCGTGGTGAGACCACACTTAGAATATTGTGATCATTTCTGGTTACCTCGTTATAGGAAAGATATGGAAGCTTTGGTGAGGGTGCTGAGGAGATTTATCAAGATGCTGCCTGGACTGGAGGGCATGTCTTACAAAGAAAATTTGAGGGAGCTAGAGTGTTTTCCTCATTGGAACTAAGAAGAATGTTAAGTGACTTGACAAGGGTGTTCAGGATGATGAGAGGCATAGATAGAGTGGATAGCCAGAAACTCTCTGCCAGGGTGAAAATTGGTCTCGAGAGGGTATGATTTTAAGGCAGTTGGAGGAATGTTTAAGGAAGATGTTAGAGGTAAGTTATTTACACAGAGTGGTGTGTGTGTGTGCAATGAAGAGCTCGCAGTTGTAGTAAAGTCAGCTATACTAGGGATATTTAATTGGAAAGGCACATGAATGATAGTATAATGAAAGGTATGTAGGTTAGTCTGATCTTAGAATAGGGTAAAAAGTCGACAGAAAGTCAAAGGCCGAAGGGACTGCACAATGCTGCACTGAACTGCACTGTTCTATGTTTCCAGTTTCACCCAGCTTGTGGATTCTCATCAATTGTTGAATGTGTGAGGCAATGATGTGTGTGAGATCAGGAAGCTTTGGAGGGTGTAAGGCCAAAACCTCCAGTTATGGTGTGCATTGTTACAGTCACCTGAAAGCCAGTATAATATGTGTGGTTACTTAAACCAGACAGGATCCGCCAGTTCAGTTATTAATGTGATTTTTGGATTGCCGTTTGCTGATGGTTACTTCACATAAATTCTACTGTGTGAACACGTGTACTCTCTTGGCCAGGCTCTGACTGAAGATGAATTTTAAATCTTGGTTGCTGGTCAGCCATTAGTATTTAACCTGGACAACATTTGTACCTACACTGAGACCAGTGATAGTCTGTTGGCGGGTTCTCCCCCTGCCAAAGGTGAATTCCAAATTGTTTGTTTTGAAGTAATGTTTGACTGACTGCTCTGAACCAGGTTAGAAGCTCAAAGCACAGATTGTGGAACAGGCCACTGTGTCTCTCTGTATCACAGGCAGCTGTGAGGTCCAATAACACTGTAAATGATTTCAGATCTATTGGAAATAATTTTCAGCGTAGCTCATTGCAAGGTGTTGAGTTTACTGACCCGAACAATAATCGGATGATTACTATATTTCATGAATTGGGCAAAAAAAAAAGACGTGAACGATAATTATTCAACTGAACTATAATCTCTTAAATCAATTATGTTGATTCTATATTTAATGAACTAAATTATAAACTCATGTCAAGATTTTCTAACAGAAATAAAACACGTATATTTTATTTTATCCAAGAAAGAACATGACTCTTGTGGTGATCAGAATTAGATATTCAATGTCAGGATTCAAAACAATGTTTTGCCACTCCAATATTTTTAAAGTGGTTGGCTTCTGAATGATCACATGTTCTGAGTGAGCAAACGATTGAACATAGAAATAGAATTAGTGTTCGTATACATTTATATATAAACAACCAGTTTAATTTCTCACTGAAATTGCCAGCAATTTAAAAATGGCAATAATTCAACGTGGACTGTTAATATTAAACTAAATAAATGATTTGTGTTATCAAATTTTAGTGAATACTAATTTAAAAACTTCCAATTTTTAGAATGAATGATGTTTAATATGAAATGTGGAGACTGAAACAAAGCAACGAACATAATATCGTGTCAGTGAAAAGTCAGAGCTTTCCAAAGAGTTTTGTGACAAAGCAATGATATATTTGTTTTAGTAATTGGAATACAACATGTAAAATATTCATGTTTTGAGTAATAATTAGACTTCATAATGATGCTGACCTTGCAATACTTGCATTTTAAATGCTTATGCCACACCAAATAATCAGATATTTTTGAGCATTTACACAGTGAAATAATTGGATACTGACTTTTATTCACAGCTGGCACATGATAGAGTACAAAACTTTAAAGTACAGGAGGAGGCCATTGGCCATTATGTATGAATCAGTTCCAAAAATGTCTCTAAAGCACCCCCATTTGCCAGCCCTCTCTCTGTTGCCCGTTAAATTCCTAATTTCCAAATATATATATAGTTCTCTTTTGAATCTTCATCCACAATTTTCCCAGCCAGTCAATTCCAATTCGTAAATAAAGACGTTTTTCCTTATTTCACTCCTGGCTCTTTTGCTGACAACCTTGAAATTAGAATTCCTTGATGCTGTAATACAGTATTCTTTTTCTACTCAAGCAGAAAACTAGTCGCCAGGATATATGAACATCAACTAACTTCAAAATACATGATCCAACACTAATTTCTTACGTACTGATGAGTAAGTACGCCACTTTGACTAGGTCTGCATATCCATTCTAGGACAGGCCAAACAGAGACAAGCACATGAATTCCTAGACACATGGCATCCCAACCGGAACTCCATCAACAAACATATCAATTTTGACTCCATCTACCATCCTCTGAGAAAAAGGGCCAGAAATGACATCATCGACAAAGGAAGTTACGTTAACTACTCAAGGAAACTGAAACATTTAAATACAAAGTGGGAGATAACACCAGCACTTCACTGGAGGCTCTTTTACTGTGTACAGCCAATGGGACAAACTAGGAACTGCCATTAGCTATTGCTTCAGAATATATCTGCGTGTTCGTGGCTGCCACCACATAGAACAAATGAATGAAATTACGAGCCTGCACCACCAAGTGCATATCAAAGGCTTTTTAAAAATGTTTGTGAGATTACCTGATCAATCACCCGCCTATGAAGTGCATTCCAGACACATGTCACCACGGGCAGAGCGGCAGCTTAGTGGTTAGCACTTTTGCCTTAGCGCGCTGGGGACCCAAGTTTGATTCCAGCCTCGGGTGACTGCCTGTATGGATTTTGCACATTCTCCCCGTGTCCGCGTGGGTTTCGTCCAGGTACTCCGGTTTCCACCCACAATCCAAAGATGTGCAGGTTAAGTGAATTGGCCATGCTAAATTGCCGAATGTGTTCAGGGATGTGTAGGTTAGGTGCATTAGTCAGGGGTAAATATAGGAGAGACGTGTTTGGTTGGTTACTCTTTGGAGGGTCAGTGTGGATTTGTTGGGCCGAAGGGCCTGTTTCCACACATATTATATATTTTATATTCTATGTTTGTGCCACCCGCTCAGTTCAATACAGACTCCACAAATCCTCTCTCAATCCCCTACCTTTCACTTTAAGTATGTTGCCCTTTGTTTTTGACCCTTCGAGTAAAGGAAACAGCTGCTGTCTGTTCATCCTCTCCATACCCCTTATGCTCTTGTACACCTGTACCAGGTTCCCTCCTCAACCTTCCCTGCTGCAAAGAAAAAAGGAGCAAGTTTAACCCCC
The DNA here is from genome assembly GCF_037043375.1 of Chiloscyllium plagiosum. Taxonomy (NCBI): domain Eukaryota; kingdom Metazoa; phylum Chordata; class Chondrichthyes; order Orectolobiformes; family Hemiscylliidae; genus Chiloscyllium; species Chiloscyllium plagiosum. Next base: position 115,239,799 of record NW_028270152.1, on the reverse strand, counting down.
GCCCTTCAAAATTTGAGTACTCACTTTTCTTGTTAATTCAGATATGAATCATCTCACATTTATCAGTGTTAAACTTCACCGGCCATTAATCTGGATATAGAAAACATTTGTTTATATCGTCCTGTAGCCTAACCCTTTCGTCCTCACTGTGAAGCACCCAGCTAATGTTTGTGTCATCCCCAACATTAGTTACCATTCCACTGCCATCCATCTTCCACATTCTCACCATCATAATTTATGAATATCACAAACACACCTTGATTTCCTTCCTGTTCTCCACATGTTATTCACATGAGCAAAATTAAGAATTCCAGTCTCTTGTTGTTCTTATTTTGGGGAATTTACAGATTGATGTAGTTAACACCTATTATGAGTGTGCTGCAAATACCATTTTCGACACAAAGTTAAATTCACCTTTTACACTCTGTCCCTCAGCATGTCATATTCATAAAGCTTGTAACTAATTTAGGATGAAATACGGTTTGACAACTTGCATTGGAACATTAGCCTTTTGTGTGGCACTGTGCTTTGTAACAGTAGTCCGAACTGAAGACATTTTTAATCTGCAGGATGGACACAGACTCATTGCTTGAATCAGCTCATGTCATGAGGATAAATATTCAATTAAATTCTATGTTATGGACTACAGGATATTAAATCATATTCTCATGTCTACCTTGAATTGGGAGCAAATACATACTGTTAAAAAATTCAGAAATGTTGAGACACAACACCGGGGAGAAAAAAAAAGTCACATGCGTTTATGGAGATACAAAACTACAGAGTGAATGTACAATCTGATAAAGAATAAAATGATAGAAAAAGAAGGGCATCAAATCTTAATTTTCAATCGAATCATTTCCAATTTTCCTGAACAGTGGTGGTTTTCACCCAACCTCACCTTTCCAAAAACAATCTTTTCCCAGTCACTAAAACTTCATTAGCCATTCTTCCTCCCTTTCCTACTCTCTCTTTACACACCTACTACCCTTGCATTACCCCTTCTGCTGCCACATACACTTCCACTGATGATATCTCTTCACACCCTTCTACTGCCACTCCCACTGTAAGTTACACCAGTTCCTTAGTTACTCCCACTTCTACTGGTCATCCCTTACCCTTTTTGCTTTCCACTGAGGTGCTGGGCGCTTCTGGCTTCTGTGCTGCTATTGGTCATCAGTGAATGATGATATTTGGATGATCAATGACCAATAGGAACAGACAATAGTGTATGTATGTCATTGTCCAATGCAATGAATAGGGTGTTTTTTTCCCCATAGAGCGTGGAACATTTTTCTGTCTCTCTGTCACAGCGCTTAACAAAACAACCTCATCCCAAATAGGGCAAACCTCTCCTCAGAATCAGAAATCCAAGCAGCTGTTTGTCCTTAAACGTTGCGAGGACAGTGGCCACATTGTTCAAATATGCCGTGTTCTACCCTTTTTCTCTTTAGAATTTTAACTGTTTTCCAATGTCAGTTGAGGTGAAATCAGAGTAACTTCCCTTGCCATTAAAGTAGAATTTAACTCACGTATCATATTGACCCTCAGGCAACTGCGCTCAACGGGAATCAGAGGAAATTCTGTGCTGGTAATTTCCTGAATGAATAATGAAACCTTCCCTAGAGCTATTGGGAACTCTGCCTTTGCTAGTGCCTTCCAAAACCATGGATGGATTCGTCTTATTAATAACATCAAGATACATTCTATTTTCACAGTTTGGTCTACCATCTCAGAAACGTAAGACCTTGCTGGATGAGTGTCACCCCAATGAAATCAGAGCATTACAATAAGATAATGATTCCGATTATTTTCAATCATTTACTTTCTGAGGTCTGGTCGTGCGGTGTCGTTGTCACTGAGATCAACATTTTCTCTGTTCAACAGCATCACATCACATTGGCTCAAGTCTGCACTATTCCCCAATTCTACTTAATTCTCCAGCTCATTCGCCATGCTCACCAGATAAAAGATGCCGAAAAGATGGAATCACTTAGTGATGCCTATGAGCCTCTGGAACCTGCCACCCCACCCATGCCCTGCAATCTGAGTCCATCCCCTCCCACAAGCCCACCTCCCGTCGTGTATTCACTATCCCTCCTAACTGTTCACGCGCTAATGCTGAATGTTCTGTACTCAGAAAAGGTCTCATCTTTATCCCTCTGTGCCCCCACTTTAATGAATTCCAGGCATGACATAATGTTGAACTCCTCTTCCACCGTCTTCTCCTCGGTGTCCATTTCTTTGTGCAAGAGTGCACTCCCCATCCCATAGACCCTTCTCCCAGCACCAACACTCTCCCTTCACATGGACCCATTACTCTGGCGTTTACTTGAACTCAATCTGTTCATTGAGAATGCTGCATGTGAGTTTGGTTGTCTTAAATTCTCTGTAACCCCCTCACCTATCCAACCTATCACCCTCTGAACAGACTGTACGCTGTATGCTTCGATCCAGCCCTGACTATGTTCCTCAGCCTGTGCCGATAAGGGTGGTGCTGCTGGAGTCTGGTGGACTGACCTCTACATTTCAGAGGCTGAGTGCCAGCTTTCAGATACCTCCGCATATCAACTGCTTGTCCATAACCCTAAAATGGCACATCAGGTTATTTTATTAACTAAATCTGACCACATTTCATCTGGAGGTTCCCACGCACTTGCCCCCACCCCCACCCCGGCAAGCACACACACACTCACTCCCACCTAACAGTCCCACAGCTGATAGTTCCCTGATAGCAGAGTTCTCTTTTATCTCCTCCTGAAAATCCACAAACAGAACTGCCTGGGCAGACCCATTGCTTCAGCCTGCTCCTGCCATGCACACCTGGGCCCAACTTATACCTGTTCCTTCATGGGGTACGTAGACCATTCCTTGTTCCAGTTCTATTCCATCCCCCATCCACAACTCTTTATCCGATACGTAGATTTTATCATCGCTGCTGCTACTCTCTCTTGTCCAGAATTGGAAAAGTTTATCGTTTCCAATTTTCAACCCTCCCTCACTTTCACCTGGTCTACCTCTGACTCCTCCCTTCCTTTCCTCGACATCTATGCTTCTATTTCTGGGGATAGACCGGTCACTGATATTCAGTATTAACCCAGGTAGTCCCAACGCTACCTGGAGTATACATCCTCACACTCTGTTTCCTGCAAAGATTTCATTTCATTCTCCCAGTTCCCCCATCTCCACCGCATTGCTTCTGATGATGTCGTCTACAAAAATATGGCCTCTGAAATGTCCACCTTATTCCTCACCCGAGAATTCCCAGCACTGTTATCGACATAGCCCTCAACCAGTTCCAACCCATCTCCTACACTTCTACCCTCAGCCTCTTTCTTCCCTCCTGCAACAGCGTTAGAGTTCCCCTTGTTCTTACCTACCATCCCACCGGCATTCACATGCAGAGGATCATCAGTCCGCATTTCCCCCACCTCCAGCGAGATGCCACCACCAGACACATATTTGCGTCCTCTCTCTTTTCTGCCTTCTGAAGGGCCATTTCCTCCAGGACACACTGGTCCACTCTTCATTCACTCCCAACACCTCTCCCACCTCCCCCACTCCCCACCACAGGTCCACTTCACTTTCCCCTGCCGGAGGTGTTACATTTCCCATATACCTCCTCCCTCCTCACTATCCAAGGAGCCAAATATACCTCCCAAGTGAAGCAGCATCCTACAAACATTTCCCACAATCCGGTCTACTACATTCGCTGCTCACATTGTGGTCAGCCCTACATTGGGGAAACTAAAGGTAGACTGGGTGACCACTTCACAGAATATCCAAGAAGTACCTGTGCAAAAGACACTGTCTCAAAATGGTTTGGTCTCACAATGCAATACGTCATCGATATTTAGAGCCCTGTGAAACGTAGGAACTTTGTAAGTTCTCATTTAAATTTCATAACAAATTACTCGAGATTCAACAGATATAGCAGCTTTGCTAATATCGTTCAGATCAGTCGATTTGTCACAGTTCAGAAAGAAAACGTAATTGAGAGGTGGAAACTCAGCAGAGATACACATAATTAACCTTTGATTCCAATATGACTTTTTCAGAACAGTGTCACATCATTTTCGATATATTAAACTGTTTCTCTCTGTAGATACTTACTCATCTGTTGCGCTTCTCCACCTTTTTCTGTTTGTATTTCATGTTTCCGTATCACTATATTTCATGTTTCTTGACAGGGTTACATATAGTTATATATGGACAATGTCGTTCTTTTCTGTTCCTTTTATAATTGGTGTGTCTGTGACACCTGTGTTCGGGCCGAAATCTGTTTCTTCTTTAAGATTCAAAGGAAAAAAAAGAATATTTTTCTGAATATCCTGTAAATCTCATGAACTCCACTTTGTTTGAAAAGACATTTCAGAGCCAGCTGAAATTTCATGAGATATTAGGAATAGATAATTGATGATGGATCACTCTGTATCCTTCATTGAACTAGCTTGTCTACCCCTTTCCAAAGGCTTTGATTACATATCACAGAATTATTTACAGCACAAGTGGGGGAAACTCACCCATTGTCTCTTCCAGCTTGGAATGACTATATTTCCACTGTTAGTCTTCTGTATTGTACCCATAGCTCTTCACATTTTGTTATTCGTGTCTGCTTTTAATTGTAAGTATCCTGCCAGATATGAACAATAAGATCAATGTCAAACAAAAAAAAAAAACAGATCTTAGAGGTCAAGCTGAGCAGGTCTGGCAGTACCTGTGAAGAGAAATCAAAGTTAATGCTTCATGTCCAGTGACTCTACTCAATCTGTATACCCAAAGATTAAATGGTGTGTATATTAAATATTTCTCATTGTATTACATTTAAAATTATCCTGTTCAGATCACATTGTCATACAGCATTACATCTCCCTAATGTTGGCTATTTCTCTGTTTTGCATTAGATTTAATTCTGTCTGTCAGAAAGAGTGATGGTGACTGGGGAATATCATTGTACTCCCCATGCAGTCTCCGCAGCCACTGCCCCCATTCCGCCTTATCTCGCAGCCAATGTCATGTTCATTCGAACCTGACTCATTAATTCATAAATCTTAATGTATAAGTTCATTGTAATTATCACCTTTGGTTTTGGACTGAGGCCAAAATGTGTAAAATAAATACTGTTTTACAGCAAATAAAACTCCACTTAGAAGCTTGTCAATTTGTATAAATGAATTACTGAAGTATATTCTCTATGGAAGTTCCAAAGAGGAACATTCAGAGAAGTCCACACTTCCTGTCTATGTTCAGGGCAACTGTGCCCAGTGACACTCTGTTCGCTAGCGTTTGTTCCCGTGGAGGAGAAATCAGAACAGTAAAATCATCCTGATTGTGATTCTTTTGCGGGATGGATGGATTGGCGGAGAGATGGTTACAGCACAGTAAACAGACAACAGAGCAGAATCAGCTCGCCTACCAAAAAAGCATCCATCATTCTCCCTCACAACTGACTTCACTAGAGCAATTGGTGATGGGAGATTTGACCAATAGCAAACAATGTCAACATGTAGTTCACTCCAGTTATATTGTGAACTGAATGTCCTGTATAGAAAGCTGGGACTGTTTGCTCAGTGATTGTGATTAATGTCAGTCTCCATGCAATGTAACTGTGTCACTGGAAGGTTTCCCTCTCCTATTGGTGAGGGGCTTAATTCAGTGTGCTATCCCACTGTAGTTGCAGATGCATCAGCTCCAACAGTAACAGAGATCAACAGCTGTGTAGTCAGAGAGAGGACAGATCTGAATGTGAGAATTGCGGATTGGAACACTACAACAATGGAGAGGCGATTTTCCTTAAGTGTTTTCAAGATTTTGCCCTATTAGGAATTTCTATAATATCGGATATCAGCAGTGCTGATGATTATTCTGGGCGTGGTGGAGGGTGTGCTACTAATCTATTCTCGCTATTGTTGGTGTTCTCTACCTCTGTCCATTCATTAATCCCACAAACAAATTTGAACTTCGTTGCAATTTCTGTTATTTATATTTGTCAGAGAAAGAAGCTGTTGTCTTCAGTTTCAATTGCAGTCTCCATTCATTATCCATGAATTGCTGACCACTACCTCACAACCATCTGCAAACAAAACTGTTCACAACCTCGAGATCGCTTTTTACCCTGAACTGATTTATGTCTCGTGTTCTCTCTGTCAACAAACCTGTCCACTACCAGCTCCTAATATCCCCAATTTTCATCTCTGTGTCAGTGTTGTTGCTGAACAAACCATTGGATGCACGTTGGTAAAATTAAGACTTAATGTTTAAAGCTCTCTGCTGACCACTACTCCATTACAAATATTTCAATCAAAAAATTATTCTTGTCTCGGATCTTACTTCATGATTAGGACACTGTATGAATGTAGGAATGTCGCTGGATGAATTTCAGAAGCAAAGCTTATTAAACAAACAATATTGTTTCAAGTGATTTGTTTCAAGTCCAACCACAGCTGATGACAGAAATTAAATAAAAATGATAAGAATTGGAATGAAAGTGAATTTCACGAAAAACAACCACAAAAACAACCTTTTGTCTGAAAACCGTCCTGTTTCATTGATCACCTTCGGTAAAGAAATATAATGTTATTACCCGGTATGGGTTAAGTGAAACTTCAGACCCATGATAATGTGCTTGACATTATATTGGCTTGTCGAATGGCCTCAGAATCAGGGCAATTCGTGATGGTAACCAAATGCTGCCCTTGGCAGAGGTGCCAGCATCCCACGAAATAACAAAATTGAAGGTGAAATCAAATAAAGGAAAGTGCTGAAAATCTGAAATAATGGAAAGAAATGCAAAGAAACGAACAGAAATTGCTGGGGAACTTTTCTGAACTGAAAGGCAGCTGGAAAGGAATGTGATTAATACCTTTGACAGGGAAGTCTGCTTTGAAGGGGAGAAAAAATCAATACAGAAAGAGATACAGAAGAAAAAAGAGCAAACAAAGAGAATGATGATCAGCTGGGCTGGAAATAATATGTAAGATTTTTTCGCATACAAATTAGTGCTACTGCTCTTTACACCGTATCATAGGAACACTCTACTTACAGATAGGGGGGAAACTTGTATTAATCTAAGATAATGTTTAAATCGATTTGATACCCCTGTCTTCCCAGAGTGTGGTCATCTTCTTATATTCATTAATGGAATATGGGTATCACCGACTAAGCCAGCGTTAGTTCACTTTACCATAAGCCGTTGAGCCACTGTAGTCCACGTGTTTGATCTGATTTGATTGGATTTAATGTAGTCAAATGTACAATGGAAAGGATTGTTTTGCGAAGAGAGCAGGCACATGGTGGTAAACAAGGAAACAGAGATCATAGGGTACTTAGACAGAATGAGGCATGCAAGGTTACAGCTTCACAGGAAGTGGGCAAAGCAAGATCTAATTTAGCAAGATTAATATTCTATGAAAAGTTAGAGATGTCAATTCGTCAGTCGAATAATGGTTGGGAAGGAAGTTCTCCTGAGTATCCTGGTTCATGTTTCCAAGCCTCTGTGTCTCCTCCCTGTTGGAAGAGGTTGTAGGAGATCATTACCGGTTTGGGAGAGAACTTTGATGTTGCCAGCCTTTCTGCGACAATGACAAGTACAAATGGATGGACGGTTGTCTTCCGTGATGGTCTGGGCTGTTCACACAACCGTCTGTAGTTTCTTATGGTCTTGGGCAGAGCAGTAACCATGTAAGTCCATTATGCACGTGAATAGAAAGCTTTGAGTTGCCCGTATACTGAGCACTGGCAGACGGGCGGTTCCAAAATAGTTAGATGGAACAATTGGCTGTTAAATGGATACCCACGTTCTGGTTGCTGTATTGACAACAATTTAAATGTAACCGATAAACTTACATTATGTCCACGATTCCAAAACTCAGTTGAGTTAATTGTATTGCCAACATTGAACCAATGAGCCATCACCTGCGTCAAACTAATAGAGAAGCCATCAACATCACAATGCTGGAGAAAGAGACAGACACGAAGGGAAGGAGAGAGAGAACACAGCGAGGGAAACTGATGGACAATCTGGCAAAGAGAGATCGGAAAAAAACAAGGTAACAAAGAGTCACACGGGCTGGGAGCAAGGGAGATAATGTCATGGGAAGAAACAGAAGTCAGGGACAAGGAAAACACAAGGAAAGAGACAGTGTGAGAGAAACAGTGAAAGACAAAGTATACGGGGAGCTGGGGATAGAGTCACGGGGAGCTGGGGGGAATGGGAGAAACTGTGGATGAGGACCGGAGAGACCTGGGAGTGAGAACTGGTGGGAGCTGGAAGGAGGGAGGTCAGGATTTACTTTGATCTGTACCAAGGTGTTCAGGCAGATCATACTAAGCAAGGATGTACAGAACGATGGCTGTAAAACATATCTGAGAGGCAAATAGGTTGCGGTGCACATGGTGTGCACTGGGCGAGATCAACATGTACAAGATCAGCATTATCTGATATTAGAGTCCATTCATCAATCTAATAACAGCCAGGAAGAAGCTGTTACTGAACCAGCTGATCTATGTTTTCAAGCTGCTGTATCTTTTAGCCTGATGGAAGAGGTTGTGGGAGATCTTTACAGGCATATGATGGGTCTTTGATAATGTTAGAACTGAGAAAGTTCCAGGACATGAACAGGCCATTCGGCGGTCCAAACCTGCGTCGATCCAGATCCTCTATCTAATTCCGTTGTCTATTTTCGAAGGTCTGTATCCCTTTGCTCCCGGCCCATGCATGTATCTTTCCAGAAACATCTTAAATGGAGCACCACTGGTCATAGTTCTCTATTTTGAGAAACTCCCTTCTTCTACTACGCTTTGTCCCCTATTGCCCAGCCAGTTCTTTATCCTTGTAGCCAGCACACCCTGAACACTATGTGAGTTTACGTTCTCCATAACCCAACCATGGAAAAACTTATCAAATGCCTTCCTGAAGTCCATGTACATGACATGTACAGCCCCACCCTCATCAATCAACTTTGTCACTTCCTCAAAGACTTCTATTAAGTTGGTAAGACATGGATTTCCCTGCACAAAACCATGTTGCCTCTCACTGATAAGACCATTTCCATCCAAATGAGAATAGATTCTATCCCTCAGTATCTTCTCTCGCAGCTTCCGTACCCCTGATGACAGGCTCACTGGTCTATAATTAATTGGATTATTCATGCTACCCTTTTCAAACAAGGGGATTAGCAACGTTCCAGTCCTCCGGGACCTCAGTTGTGTTCACGGATGCTACAAAGATATCTGTTAAGGCCCCAGCTATTTCCTCTCTCCCTTCCCTCAGTAACCTGGGATAGATTTTGGCAGTCTTTCTGCGGCAACAAGCCGTGTAAATACAGTCAATGTTGGGAGATTGGAGTCCGTCATAGTCTGGGCTGTGAACACAACATTCTGAAGTTTCCTATGGTCCTGGGCTGAGCATTGATGTGTGAAGCCGTTACGCACCCGGACAGTACACTCACAATGGTGCATCTGTAGAAGTAGTACATGCTGAATTTCCTGAGCCACCTGAGGAAGGAGAGGCGTTGTTGAATCTTCTTTACGGTCACACCTATGCAAGAAGACCAGGGTAGGTTGTCAGTTATTGTCACTCCGAGGGAGCTGATGCTCTGCACTTCCTCAACCATTGATGTCGATGACGGCGTGTTCCTCTCCTTTCTTTCTGAAGTCAATTATCAGTTCCTTACTGTTGCCGAATTTGAGAGAGTTATTGCCATTACACCATGCCACCAAGTTCTCAATCTCCTTTTAGTATTCTGACTGATTGTAGTTTGATATCCGTCCTGATTTTGTGATGTCATCAGCGAACTTGTGGCTGGAATTTGACAACACAGCCGTGTGTGTACAGAGAGTTCTGTAGGGAGCTGAGGACACAGCCATGGGAGTACAGGGAGTACAGTAGGGGACTGAGGACACAACCATGGGAGTACAGGGGGTACAGTAGGGGGCTTAGGGCATAGCCGTGGATGTACAGGGAGTACAATAGGGGGCTGAGGGCCCAGATGTGGATGTACATGGAGTACGGTAGAGGGCTGATGGCACAGCTGTGGGTGTACAGGGAGTACAGTGGGGGGCTGAGGGCACATCTGTGTGTGCACAGGGAGTACAGTAGGGGGCTGAGGGCACAGCCATGGGAGTACAGGGAGTATAGTAGGGAACTGAGGAAACAGCCGTGGGTGTACAGGGAGTACAGTAGGGGGGTGAGGACACAGCCATGGGAGTAGAGTAGTGGGCTGAGGTCACAACCATGGGAGTACAGGGAGTATAGTAGGGAATTGAGGAAACAGCCGTGGTTGTACAGGGAGTACAGTAGGGGGCTGAGGGCACATCTGTGTGTGCACAGGGAGTACAGTAGGGGGCTGAGGGCACAGCCATGGGTATACAGGCAGTATAGTAGGAGGCTGAGAGCCAACCGTGCGTGTACAGGGAGTTGGTATGGACCTGAGGGCGTAGCTGCATGTAAACAGGGAGTACAGTAGGGGGCTGAGGACAGAGCCATGGGTATGCAGGGAGTACTGTACGGGGCTGAGGATACAGCCTTGGGTGTACAGGGAGTACAGTAGGAGTCTGAGGGCACAGTCATGGGTGTACAAGAAGTACAGTAGGGGGCTGAGGCACAGCTGTGGGTATACAGGGAGTACAGTAGGTGGTTGAGGGCATAGCCGTGGGAATGCAGGGAGTTCAGTAGGGGGCTGAGGATACTGCTGTGGGTCACAGGGAGTACAAGAGGGGGCTGAGAACACATCCTCTGGGAGTTCCAGCGTTGTGTTTTGTTGTGGAGAATGTGCAGAAACCTATCTTCACAGATTGTGGTCTGTGTGTCAGAAACCGGGGGATCCAGTTGCAGAGGGTGGAGCCATGATCAAGGTCACGGAGTATTGAGATAAATCTGGAGGGGATAATGATGTTGAAGGTGGAGCTGTAGTCAATGACCAGGGGTCTGGTGTAGGTATCCTAGTTGTCCAGATGTCCCAGTGATGAGGGCAGGACTCGGTATATGGCATCCGTTGTGGACCCGGCACATTATAGGCAGCAGGTCAGGCTGGGAGACTGGAGGTGATGTGGGCCACAACCAGCGTCTCAAAGCACTTCATGTTTATTGAGGTCAGAGCCACTGGGCGGTAGTCATTAAGGAACGTTGCATGTGCTTTCTCGCTTACAAGTATCATGGTGGGCTTCTTGAAGTGGATTGGGACTTCAGCTTCAGGAGGGAGAGGCTGAAGATGTTTGTGAATACCTCTGCCGGTTGGTCCTCACAGGATCTGAGTGCTCAGCCGGAAACTATCTCCAATCCTGTTGCTTTCCTTGACTTGTCCTGCAGGAAGACTGATCATGCCTGCAGTGTGACAGCGGGCACAGGTACATCCAAGGCTGTCAGGGCAGGTTTCATGCTGGCAGTCACACAGTCATTCATCATAGACATTCCCTCTACCACATCCCTCCGTCATCATCAACACACAGCGACATTGGTTGTTGTGAGCAGCACACAGTTAGTGTTGAGACAGAGTGACATCATTAAATTGGGATTGTGCGCCATCAAGTCCTTTGTCACCATAACGGGGTAAATTCACAACACATCGGGGACAGGGTGTGCTCCTACTTGGTGTCAGTGGTGCAGGGAGTGAAGATATTACAGGTATAATTCCAGTCAACTCACTGCTTGAACCTGAATGGAGTCAACCACCTTGAGTGCTGTGCCTTTTCAGTGGTGGACAGTCCTTAGGGAGTCAGGAAGTGCCATTTACATGAACCACCTGAACAAAGGATCTGAGGGCGTTTTTGCTAAGCTTGGAGAAGATACAGTGATGTTTGGATGGGCAGGCGATATTCATGAAGTGGGGAGGCTGCAGGAAAGCTTGGACAGTGGCTGATGGAATACAATATGGGAACGTGTGAGATTATGCACTTTGGTAGGCGAACTGGAGACAGACACTATGTTCTAATAGGATCCATTAAATCTGAAGCATAAAAAAGATTTTGAAGCACTCACCCTCTGTTATGGTTATTGTGCAGGTTTTTTAGGCAGTTAAGAAAGTAATTGCAATGTTAGCATTCATTTCATGGAACCTAGAATACAAGAGAGGAGGCATACCGATGAGAATGTAATGGGCAATGATCAGTCGGCATTTGGAATATTGGGAGCTATTTTGGGCGCTATCTCTGGGGAAAGATCAGTTGGTGTTGGAGGTGATCCATCCTGGGGATGGTGGCTTGTCATGAGCGGCAGTGTGTGTACTCGATGGAATTTAGAAGAATGGGAGGCGAGGCATCTGATAGAAACTGATTGATTACTGCAAAGATTGAGACAGTCAGTGTGTAGAAGATATGTCTAGTAGTTATAGAGACTATGACAAAATGGTACAGTTTCACAGTGAACGAATGGGCTGAATGGCCTCAATCTATATCAATATTTCATGCTCTTATGGTCATGTGGTCGATTATTCAGTGCAGAATTGTAAGTCTCTGAGCAGCTCTTGTAACCCTTGTATTTGTATGTTGATTTGACTTCACGTTCTGTTCAATGGTAACCCCTGTGAGATGGTCGATGGGAGGATTCAGTGTTGGCCAGTAGTCCATTAAACATTGAATATACACAGCTATCTGTGAGTCTCATCTGGCGGGAGTACATTGTCTCTCCGATGACAGTCATTTCCAGTCTGGTATTTTCGAAGGATCGATCCTGTTATGCCAGTGTTGTTGAATTTGACCAAACAAATGAAATTTTTCACAGCACATGGCAACAATATGTCATCGAACACTGAACACCCATCTAATAACAGAAACGTCTATAATTTTCTGTATAAGAAACACTGTTTTCCTGTTCGTGTTCAAGTCAGATAACCTGCTCCATCGAGATGCTCAACTTGGAACTATTTTTAATTTTTTTTTGGCTGCGGGCATCGCTGGATGGGCCCACCATTTCTTGTCTGTCCCTCGTTGCCTCCTTGAGAAAGTGGTGCTGAGCTGCCTTCTTGAACCGCTGCAGTCCACCTGCTGTGTGTTGACCCACAATGCTATGAAGGAGGGAATTCCAGGGTTTCTACCAGTAACAGTGAAGGAACGGCAACATATTTCCACATTAGGATGTTGATTGGTTCGGAAGTGAATGTATAGGTGGTGGCATTCCCATAAATATGCTGGCCTTGTCATTCCAGATGTAAGTATTCATGGAATTGGAAGATGCTGTCTGAGGATCTTTGGGGAATATCTGCATTGTGTCTTGTAGATAGCATACACTTCTGCTACTGGGCGACGGTGGTGGAGGGAGTGAATGATTGTGGATGTGATGCCTATGAAATGGACTGTTTTGTCCTGGATGGTGTCAAGCTCGTTTAATGTTGTTGGGTCTGCACTCATTCAGGCAAGTGGGAGAATTCCATCTCATTCCTGACTTGTGCCTTTTAGATGATCGACAGGCTTTAGGAAGTCAGGAGGTGAGTTACTCGCGCAGTATTCCTAGCCTCTGATTTGCTCTTATATTTATGTGGTGAGTCCAGTTGAGTTTCTGATCAATGATAACCCCCAGGATATTGATAGTGGAGAATTTAGTGATGGTAATGCTGCAAAATACCAAGTTGTTATATTGTTAATTATTGGTGATGGTCATTGTCTGGCATCTGTGTGGTGCAAATGTTACTTGCCACTTGTCGGTCCAAGCCTGGAGAGGGTCCAGATCTTGTAGCATTTTGGCATGGACTACTTCCATATCTGAGCATTTGCGAATGGTGCTGCACATTGTACAGTCAGTGTCGAATATCCACACGTCTGACCTTATGATGGCGTGAAGGACATTGATGAAACAACTGAAGATGCTTGGATTTAGGTCTCATCCGGAGAATCACTGAAGGTGTTGTCTTCTCTGATGATGAAATGTCTGATAATGAAACTTGCAGCTCAGCGAGCAAACCTACATCCACTTTATCCTGAGGGACTACTGCAGAAATGTTCTGGAGCTCAAATGACTGACTTCCAACAACAATGACCAACTTCCTATCTGTCAGGTATGACTCCAATAGTGGAGTATTGGTCGCCAATACCCTTTTTGCTCGGGTTTCGTGAAGCAACGTTTGAAAGAATGTAGCCTTGATGTCAAGGGCTGGAATTCAGCTCCTTTTTCGATGTTTGAACCAAGGCTGTAATGAGGTCAGCAGCTGAGTGTCACTGGTGGAACCCAAACTGTGTGTCACTGAGCAGGTTATTGCTGAGCAGGTGCTGCTTGATAGCACTGTTGATGTCCCCTTCCATCACTTTACAGATAATGGGGAGTAGACTGATGAGGTGGTATTTGGCTGGGTTGACTTTGTCCTGCTTTTTCTGTACAGAACACACTTGAGCAGTTTTTTTTTCCCCATTGTTGGTTTGTAACCATACTGGAACAGCTAGGCTAGGGGAGCGGGAAGTTCTGGAGCACAAGTCTTCAGGACTATTGTCAGCATGTCGTCAGGGCCCATAGCCTTTGCAGTATCCAGTGCCTTCAACCGTTTCTTGAGACCAGTCAATCGAATTTGCTGAATACCGCTATCTGTATTGATTGGGACCACGGGAGGAGACCGAAATGGATCATCCACTCGAAACTTCTGACTGAAGAATTCTGTGAAAGCTTCAGCCTTATATTTTGCACGGATATGCTGCGCCCTTCCTTCACTGTGGCTGGGGATATTTGTGGAGCCTCCTAATCCGGTGAGTTCTTTTATCATCTACCACCATTCACGATCAGATTGGCAGAACCACAGAGCTTAAATTAGATGCGTTGGTTCTGGGATTGCTTAGCTCTGTCTGCTCCTTGCTTTTTATGCTACTTGGCATGCAAAAGGTTCTCTTTGGAAGCTTCAGCAAATTAACATTTTATTTTTATGTATGCCTGGTTCTGCCCCTGGCTTGTACTCCTTCACTCCCTTTTGAACCAGGGTTAATCCTATTGGTTGATGGTAATGGTTGAGTGGGTGATATGCTGGGTATATGAGTTTACAAGTTTCAGGGACTCCCAGAGCATCTACCGCCCCACTGTATCGCACTGAGCTGCCTCCTGTGCTGGATCGTCCCTGCCTTTGGGACAGGACATATCCAGGGATGGTGATGGTGCTGTGTGGTTTATATCTGTAAGGTAAAATTCAGTGAGTCAGACTGTTATTTGACTTGTCTGTTAAAGAGTTTTCCGATTTTTGGCCCGAGTAATCATTTGTTAGTAAGGATGACTTTGCAGGTTCGACAATGATGTTTCTAACGTTCAATTTTCCGTTGTCCAGGTCAATACATCCGGTTTAATTTCTTTGAGATTTTGTAGCACATATGAATGACTCGCTAAACCATTTCAGGGGCGATTGAGAGTCAATCACATTGCTTTGGGTCTGGAGTCAACGGTCGCCAGTCCAGGTGAAGAATGGAGGATTCCTTCATTGAAGGATATCAGTGAACCACATGGATTTTTCTGACAATCGGCAACGATTTCATTCTCATAGGTAGATTCTTAATTCCAGGGATATTTTTAAATTATTGAATTGAATTTCCACCATCTGCAGTGGTGGGATTCGGACCTGGGTCCACAGAACCGGAGCTGATTTTCTGGATTGATAATCTCGCGGTAATACCATGGGGCCTACTTGGAACCACATGTTGTACTCAACTGCTATCCATTGTGTTTTTCTGTTTTTCTATCATTGTTATGTTATTCAGGAACCTCATCTTTCATTAAATCCTGATTGAAATACACGGTGATGAAAGTCATCCCGACTGCTCGAATTTGATTCTGTCTGTTTTGTTTGAATAGACATGTCAAGGCAGCTGCACATCAGAGAAGAACATGAAGAGATAATGGTAATTGTGCACTGTACCTGTCACTGGACCAGCGTGTCTGTCCAGACACCGAAAATACTTATTGTGGGTCAGAGAACCGCGAAATTATCATAGCACAAATGGGAGTCAGTCAGCCCATCGTGGGATCACAAGCTTTCCAACGGCCCAATTGGAGCTAGAGAGAGTGTGTGGAGATAAATTGTGTGAGAAAGAAAGTGAAGAGAGATAAATTGAGAGAGAATAGAAAGGGGAGCGACAAATTGAGTGGGAGATGAAAAGGGGTTAAATGAGGGTGAAGTTAGATAGATCAGAAGACAGCATGAAGGGGGGATAGGTATGGACAGACAGAAGTTAGAAATCTTATTTAGAAATACCTCTGGATTGCAAGCCCTTTGTCTGGGTGTCATACACTGTGAGCAGTGTGCTGATACTGGCTATCATCCCAGATCACTTATTCCCAATAATTTCACAGAGCTAGGTTACTGACAGATAAACAAAATCCATTCGGCCAATAGATTAGTATCATGGAGAAGATACATGGAGAAGAAAAATTGACTATGCCAAGAACAGCAGGAAATGATAACACCCCCTACTGTGTGAGAGACTGATCCAGAGAATCTCAGTCAGGTGGATCACTGACTGTCGTGGAAATTAAACTGACTGGACTTAGATGCTAACAAGAACAAAGAAAAAGCTTTATTTTTACCCACTGCATGGGGCCAATACACTTGGCAAAAACGCCTTGTGTATGGGCCCTGAACATAATTTACGTATTCCTTTTATGCTTTTCCAATCACACGCTCAAGGACAAGGGCTGGGAAACATTCGACTTCTTATTTTCTCATCCCCTTGCCATGGACATAACTGTCTTTATGTTTTCTCAGCTTTTTCTGCTGAATTCGATCGCTCGCCAGGCCAGGTTGAATGTTTAAAAAGCTGGGTGGTAGGCACAGTGTTGTCGCATGTTTATTCCCAAATAATTACTGGTCTGCTGCAAGGCATTACTGATAAATGGTGTCCATTTGTCATGACAAAGGCTTTCAGGGATGCCCCATCATGGAATTATTTCAGTTAGAAAAACCTAGGCACTGGCATCCTGTTTTGACATGGATAACGCTTCCAACCATTTGGAAAACATATCAACGATAATTAGACAATATACGTTCCCGCCGCTTGGAGTTAGTTCAAAGAAATCCATCTGTAAATGCTCAAAGTGTCTTTAGAATTGAGGGTTGCTGCTTGTCTAATCTGTAATCCCCTCCCCACATTATTAGTAGCACAGATAACACATCGTTCATAATATTTCTGGGATTAATGAGTAAATCCCTGAGTGTATCAGTGTGCCGAAATACTATTGTGCATCCCCCTTTTTAACACATGGTCCGTACTGTGTGTCAGTTTGGCATAGAATGTAAATAATGATTGTTGTAGACAGGCTTTATCATTAGGGCCAAAACACACCCCTCCCCTTTCTGCACACTGGCCTTGTCCACTCACGGTTCTCCTCGAGCGTTGCCTGTGACTGTAACTCCCGTTCGTCTGCTGTTGGGGTGCAAATAATTGTCATACACATGTCAAACTGATCACTTCGTGGCTGCTGTGTCTGCCGTCGCATTGCCTTAAGAAGTAGATTAGTTTTTTTTTGTGTCGGGTTCAAATTTACATACATAAATTGATTTGGGCAATAGGACCACTTCCAGGAGGTCAGAAATCAGGTCACGGTGTGTGATGGGCTTTCCGGTGGAGGTCAAGAAGTCTCTGTGTTTCTAAGGAGTTCCAAAATCATGTATAACCCCGAATGCATATCTGCTGTCGGTGCAAATATTCACTGTCCTTCTCTCAGCCAATTTGCATGCCTCAGTCAAGGCAAATGATGAGAACGGAATAATCCCACTTTGACTACCTCGTGGGTAGGCATTACAGCATATCCAACACATTTCTGGCCTGCCTCCTTGCTCCTGAATGTTGACCCTTCCACAAAAACCTCCATATTCGGGTTCTGACGTGGAGAATCCTGCACGTCTTGTCTAGGGCTGCAAATTTCATTTGTTACAGCAACACAATCATGTGGGTCTCCGTCTACTTCTGTGGGTAAAAGTCGAGCAGGGTAAAGGACGTTACATCTCTTTATTGTAACGTCGGGGGGCTTTTGGTCTGGGAGGGTAGCCGTCAATGTCAGGATCTGAAACAGATTAAGGCACTGTTCAGCTTCATTCGGTTGTTTTCTGTACATGCCTGCATGTGCTGTAGCGTTTGTATGGGTATTTGTTATGATATTTACTTGAGATTTCCTTTCTCTGATATCGGCCTCAGCCTTCCACATTTTATAAACGCTCCAATTTACAGGTTCTATTTTCCCCTTCCGTTTCTCCTACTCTCTCTCCTCCAACCGTGACCTCAGTACTTCCAACTGCCTTTTACTAAACCCACATTCCTTGATCCACAATTATAACTACTTTACAAACTCTGGGCCGTAATTATTTAACATATACTTGCATTATTGGTTGGCCATTCCAAGTCCTCTGTTAACCCTCTTTTTGTTTGGTCTTGCTGAAGCCTATTTTCAGCGTTATTAGAAAAGTGTTCAGCTCTTCACGTTGCCGTTATTTTTTAACATTTGACTTGCTTTTACCTCTGGCGGTCTCCTCTCGCATTAGGCGTGTCCGCCACAATCCCTTTTTTTATAAACCAAGAAATCACGTACCCGGTATGTCTTTGGCGAGTCAAACTCAGCCAGTGTTGGTTCCAAGTCTAAAACCACCTTAAACCTGCTGTCTCTTAACCACTCTACAGACGGCAATCCTTTCCCTTGGGTTTGCTCGAATACCGTGCGAGAGTTTCCAGAAACCTCTTCCTGATTCATTTATTCTCTTAGAAATTCTCTACGTAGGATTACTAAAGCGATGGCTCTTACCCCGACCCTATTCGATTCGAACCCCCAGCTATGGCGCAATCCACAGATTTGCAGTCCTCTCACGCAAAGGGGCCACTTCAGTGCTCGGGATGGTGTGAAGGACCTTGAAGGCGCTGCCGCCTGCGCCTCCTGGGAATCTTCACAATCTTACCTAAACGCGGGATCCTGGATGAGCCCCCACGTTTACTGTCATGAAATTGAACTGACTGGACTCAGATGCTAGCAAGAGCAAATAAAAAGCTTTATTTTTAACCACTGCAGGGAACCAATACACTTGGCAAAAAAACGCCTTGGGTTCGGACCTGATCAAAATTCATATATTCCTGTTATACTATTCTTATCACACGCTCAAGGACAAGGGCTGTGAAATATTCGAGTTCTTATTTTCTCATTCCTTTGCGTGGAAATAACTGTCGTTATGTTTTTTTTTTCTTTTTTGCTGAATTCGACTGCTCGCCAGACCAGGTTGAATGTTTAAAATGTTCAGCAAAGACAAGCTGTCTCCTCGACTGCAGAATTCAGCAAACTATTAGCAAAGTTCAGAAAAGTTTCAAATTTTTCATAGCATTCTCTTTCAGGTTTCACAGAAAATGTTAATTTTGTTAATTTTCCATTACACTGACAGAGGGGAAATCAGGATCTCAGCTGTGGATCAAATAATGATTGATAAATATTGCACACCACTTCCATAGTTATGTTATCCACATTTCAATTTAAAAAGCTACATATCAGGAGTGCATTTTAACAACCTATCCCTTTGTAGTTTGCATATTTGTTTGCAAATCATTTTGTCTCTGAATTTTGTCTCGCATAAATGCATTTCATTAATATTGTCACTGTTAATACTTCATTGTAGATGTATTCTTGAATCTGTTCTTCATATGAGTTATAAACAGTAACGTTCGAATGCTATTAATTGGGGAACATCATTGTTCCTCTGCCAGGACTGAACAGCCATGTCCCCGAATCCTCTCCATCTTCTCTCTTTTCCCCACAATATAAATGAAGTTCAGTAAGTGATACATCGTCACAGTTTCTTTACATCGATAACATCAACAACATGACCCACACCAACCCTCTCCGATTCGGGAATAACAATCTGAATATTGCAATGACTGATCTGCAGTTACAGGATTTGTTTCTCCATTTATGAGCAGAGAAGCATGTTTATGTTCTGTTAAACCTCTGGCATTATTTCCATATCCAAGGCAGACTAAATGATTACACACAATCAATCTTCCATCTTCAACATTCCTTCCTTCAGTCACACTCACATATCACGCCCAGAATGCACGAATGTTCAAAGTTATTTTGAATTTTAATGAAACAGTATTGAATTGAAAGGGATGAACTGAGCTGTTTATTCAGCGTTTGTGATTATGTCAGTCTCCATGGATCCTTTGCGTCCCTAGAGAGTTTCTCTCTTCTATGAATAAGGAATGCTTTCAGTGTTTTATCCCATCGTATGAGCGTGAGGATCACCTACACCAGTAACAGGGAACTGCTGCTTCTGAGAGAGATCAGAAACTGATAGCATTAGACTAGAATGTTCCAACACTGGATCAGAATCTGTGAACATTAGAATGAAAATTTCCAACAATGGACAGAGGTTTATCCGATGGTCTTTTCTGGCTTTCTCAGCCTTGGATATCTTTAGCATCGTGGATTGAAGATGTACTGATCGTTATTCAAGCTAGTTACTATCCTATCCTTGCTATAGTTGGTGTTTCTGGTAAGTCACTCGAGCGGTCTAGTGAAACGGTCTGAACTGAATTGATGTTCATGATATGTAAATTTTGGAAAGGTGCTAGTCAACGTTTTCATTTCCAATAAAAGATTCAATTCTTAGAAATTATAACTAGCAAATTACTCAATACAAATTTCTCACCAATATGTGAGGAAGAAACAGACTGTTCTCAATTTCCTTGATTAATTTTCTCCTGCACAGTTTACATCTCCATACCCTCCGCACTCACCAGTCATTTCCAGTACCACCATTATGACGTCCAATCTACTCCTCAGTCTCAGTGCAACTCCTAAATAAACCATACTTTGTGCATTTGTTAATTCTGGATACAGCTGTTTCAAGGCTCTTCTTACTCCAAGTCCATTGCAAAATAATTTGAGATGTTTAACTTGTTCTCGGTACAAAATCTGAAAGATGGGAAGACAGTGTATGGTGTCACACAATTGGCTAGTAATCTAGAGCCAGAGAATAATAATCTGTTGATATCGGCTTGCCTCATGCTCATTAGAGAAAGCAGTGGGTCATCCTTCCCTGGTCAGGTCTCTATGCGACTGCAAACCCACAGCACTGTGTTTTACTATTTACTGTGATGTGGAACACCTGAACTAACAATTCAGTTCAAGATCGGCATAAGATGCTGGCCTGATCAGGTCTGCACACATCCCGTGATGGCAGATCAAAAGGAAAGATACCTCCCTTCCTCTGCCTCTATCCTAAATTCCTGCAGCTGATTCCCATTCAGGTAGGTGGCCATTCACTGTTTTAGATGGATTCTTTGTGATTGAGTCTCTCGCCGAGAGTGATGTCCATCTCGATAGGCCCCTCCTGTGGTCGCTTTACTGATGCTGACCTACAGATGTAAGGATGTTTTAAATTTTTAATCAGTGACAGTGCATCGTAATTGAATAGTTTTCTATTTCACGGAAAAGAAACGGAGCCAGCTAAGTGAGGGAAAGGAATTATTGCGAAGAAACCTGAGAGTGTTGTTGAGGCAGTATTTGGGTCATTGTGAGCAGATTTTCTCTCCTTCATAAGGTGTGAGCTCCTTACCACAGGAGAATGAAGAGGGGTTCCAACAGATTAACCTTTGGGAGTGATTGAGTGGGATGGACAATCACTCCTTATATTTTAAACAGACAATGAGAAGGTAGTAGATTCCATGAATATTGTTTCACTCAGGATGCATGATGTTGGATAGTTTAAGTGCTTGGGACGATGTTGCGCCCTTCCACCCCAACCCGCACTTTCCACGGTGATTGACAGAGACAGAGACTTCCAGGTTTAGAATAAACCCTCCCCACATTAATACAGGGCAGTGGGTGTGTGATCATGCACTGAATATCATATTATCCACCACCCTGACAGCAGACATAATACTTTCATTCTAAAACAGTTAACTATTCCCAACAGCTACTGACATTCATGAAGAACATGAATCCATCTTCTCAGAGATGCAAGTTGCCTCCTTGAGGATTAAACCATAAGTCGATAAGACAAAGAAGCAGACATTAGGCCAGTTAGCCCATCGAGTCTGCTCCGCCATTCAATCATCGCTGACAGTTTTCTCTGACCCACTCTCCGACCATCTCCTTGTACCTCTTGATCCCCTGGATAAGCAAATATTACCATTGTCCTGGCAATATGTGGCAATAAATTTCAAAGATTCGCCATTCTCTGGTTAAAGACATTTCTCCTTATCACTGTTCTAAAAGGTGTTCCCTTTCATCTAAGGCTGTGTTCTCGGGTCCTCGTCCAATGGAAACATCTTATCATTATCCACTCTATCCAGGTCATTCAGTATTTTGCATGCTTCCGTTACAATCCCTCTCATCCTTCTAAACTTTACTGAGTATAGACCCAGACTCCTCAAACATGCCTCATACGATAAGCTTTTCATTTCTACGACCATTCTCGTGAAGATCTTGTGAACACACTCCAGACTCAGTACATCCTTCCTGAGAAATGGGGCTCAAAATTACGTACAATACTCCAAATGTGGTATGACCAGAGATGTAAACAACCTATTTTATATACAATTCATCTCGTAATAAATGTCATCAATAATAAATGCATTTGCCCTCCTAACTACTGCCTCAATCTGCAAGCTTACCTTGACAGACCCCTGCACGAGAACTCCCAAGTCCCTTTGCACTTCAGATTTCTGAACTTTCTCCCCATTTAGAAAATAGACCCTGCCTCTATTGTTCGTGCCAAAGTTCACGACTTCATACTTTCCAACATTGGAATGCATTTGCCACTCTCTTTGCATGTCAAAATCTTTCTTCAGCCTCTCCACCTCCTCAATACGACCTGTCCATTTGCCTATCTTTTCATCATCTGCAAACTTAGCCAGAGTGCCCTCAATTCCCTTATCTAGATTGTTAACGTAACGAGTAAAAAGTTACTTTGCTTTTATATTTTGTTTTCATGCTATACCTGACTTCCCTAGTCAGCCACGGTTGCCGCATCCTTCCTATACCCAGCTCCTCTTTTTCCTCAGGATAAATCTCTGCTGTATCCTGAATTACTCAAAAATCTCCTGTCATTGCTGTTGAAAGGCCTTTCCTGCTCTCCCCGTCTCCCAGTCAATCATACCCAGCTCCTCCCTCATGTCTCTGTAATTGTTTTTATTCAGCTGTCATACTGTTGCTTCTGATTCTAACTTCTCCATCTGAAATTGCAGTGTAAATTCAATCATATTATGATCATTGCCTCCTATGATTTCCTTCACCTTAAGCTCCCCTGATCTCCTATGCCGACACAAGCTGCTCCAAAAAGCCATCTCATACAAATTCCACAAATTCCTTTTATTGCGAACCACTACCACTCTGAAATCCCAGTCCACCTGCATAATAAAATCCCACGTGATCACTGTAATTTTATCTTTCCTGCAGATCTTTCCAGTTCCTGGTGTATCTTGCACCCCAGCTCCCTGTACATAACTCCAACTGCATTTTTTTCACCTTTTTGATTCCTCAATTGCACCGACACAGTTTCTACACCAACTAACCTTACTTCATTTCTTATTATTAATCATTGATTCAATTCCATTCTTAATAATTAGACAACTCTATCTCTCTGCCCACCTGCATATATTTTCGGCAGGATGAATATCCTTGAATATTCAACTCCCAATCCTGATCCTCTTGCAGCGATATCACTGTAAAACCCGCTATGTCGTACCTGCCAATTTGTACATGAGTCACAAGCGTGTTTCCCTTATTCCTTATACTGCATGCATTACGATATAGTAGTTCAGTCCTGTATTACCGGTCGCTCTTCTCATTGTCATGTTTGTTTGTCCAGTCGTTGCTACCTACGCGGAGCCTGACCACTGGATCATTCCCCTCCTGCTCCAAGTTCTGCAACCTAGATGAGATATCCCAAACCCGAGCAACAAGTAGGCAACCCAAGCTTCAGAACTTTCCATCCCGATCACGGAGAACAGTATCTATGCCTCTAACTATCCTATCCCCAATTATCCATCATTGGGCTGCATGGTGGCACAGCAAAGCTGCCTCACAGTGCTGGGGACTCGGTTCAATTCCAATCTTTGGGCGCTCTCTGTGTGGACTGTGCACATTCTTCCTGTGTCTGGATTGGGAAAATTAACTCTTTTCTCTCTCCACAGTATGTCTCTGTGTTTGCTTCGGATTTCTAACAATACAGTATTTTTGCTTTTGTTCGATGGAGAAATGCAGCAAATGCGACAGGTTTTTGCAAAAGCAGCCGTGGTTCGCGGGTTCCTCTGAGTGTTTAGGAATGTTGCCCGGCCACCTTTACGAGTGCAGTGCTCCTGGATGTCCACTCCATCTCTTTCAGTCCCTCAGTCCATCGTCACTACATGCAGTCTTTCCTTGTGCCACCCCTGGGACTCCCCACACTGGATTGCCGGGCACTGGATACTCCTTTCACAGGACTGTGCACACAACAACACTGGGCACTTTCTGACCCGCTGTGGATGCTGGGCAAAAACCCTGCGATTGAAAGGAACAGAATAACTCGAATCCAATTGAGTAGCAAAGCTGAGTAAACAGGTTGAATGACATCCATCTGCTCTGACATTTTCTAATCTTCTTTTTATCCTCATTCTTCTGCAAACAGATGGTCAATATGTATGCCTTGTCAAACAGGTTTGGTGGCGGGGATAGATATCAGATCCAGTGGTCATTGGATGATTCAGTGGTCTCACGTTCCTGATGTCACACTTACGTTTTTTATTATGAAGCCTTTCCACTTTAAAGAAAATGCCTTGTTGGAGTTGTGTTGAAAGGATATTTGAATTTTGGAGACATTTGGAGACAAGGGGACATAAATTTAAGGTGAAGGATGTAAGGTATAGGGGGGATGTCAGAGATAGGCTCTTTACCCAGAGAGTGGTGGGGGCATGGAATGCACTGCCTGTGGGAGTGGCAGGGTCAGAATCATTGGTGACCTTTAAGTGGCAATTGGATAGGTACATGGATGGGTGCTTAAGCTCGGACAAATGTTCGACACAACATCGTGGGCCGAAGGGCCTGTTCTGTGCTGTATTGTTCTATGTTTTCTATGTTCTACATTACAATATGTCACGTGTGAGTGAGATTAGAAATAGGAAGATAGCACAATTGACTACACTGCCTAAGAGCTGATAGGGGAGGCAGCACTTCTGATATGTGGATCATTAGGATTCCCGGGTCGATAGGATATGCACAAGAAGGACGAGATGGACCAGTCAGCAATCTCCAATTTGTGGATCATTGTGGTTCCCGGATCGGTAGGACCTAAACAAGAAGGAAAGGACAGATCCGAACTGGCAGCAATCTCTTGGCAGGCAGGATTGTCATTGTCCCTTAGGATGGTTTAAACTAGTATGTGGCGGGGGTGGGTGTGGGTGGGGGGCTGGGGGCGGGGGGAGGCGTGTGGTGAACCACAGCAGTAGCTTCACATTTACAGTGACTGAGGAGGAGTTGTAGATTAATATCAGTACAGCTAAGACCAACTGCAAGCAGAGGTACTGAACACAGTGGATCTGGCAGTCTGAAGTGTGCTGATGTTAATGTGAGGACTCTGTTTGTTTGGACAGATATTTCGAGATTCCTGCATGTCAGAAAACAGGAAGAGATAACGGTGAATTGTGCGATGTGTCCTTCAGTGGATCAGCTTGTCTCTCCAGGCAGCTCAAGTGTTTATTTTGGGTCAGTGAAATTCAGAATTAATATAGCATAGAGGAGGCCAATCAGCCCACCATGCGTCCACTAGCTCTCCAACTTGACCACTTGAAAATAAAGAGAATGATCGGTGATAGGCTGAGAGGGAGAGAGAGGAATAATCAGAGAGAAAGAAAGTGAAGTGAAATAAACAGAGTGGCGAGAAAATGGAACAAAGAATGAGTGAGAGCAACGGATGTCAGACGAGTGTGAAGTAATCAGGAGGCCGCATGAGGAGAAATACACAGAATTTCATTTCCAAACTCTCAGAGACTGCAAGCGCTTTGTCTGGTGCCATACCCTGTGATACTGGCTGTCATCCCAGATCATTTACCGCCAATGACATCACAGAGCTGAGTTGCTGACAGCTAATCAGTATCCAATAGACCAATAGATTGGCTCCAGAGAGAAGGTGGATTAATTTAAATATTCTGGGCTAACATCAACTTGTAACCCGTCTCGACAGTGTGTGAGAGACAGGGCGAGAGAATCTCAGTGATGGGGATTACTGACAGACGGGAAACCAGGATCTCAGCTGCGGGTCAAATAATGATTGACAAAGTTTGCACATCACTTCCATGGTTTTGTAATTCACATTTAAATTTACATAGCACCACATAGTAAGTGTATTTTAACCACCTTGTCTCTTTGTAGTTTTCATATTTTGGTATGTACACAAAAGTTTATTTTGCCCCTGTGTTTTGTGTTGAATAAATCAATTTTATTACGGAGGAAGAAAAGACCTGTTCCGATGGGACAGTCATCATCTGAACCGTGCTGGGACCAGAGTCCGAGTGAATCCGAACTAGGACTGTAGCACATATATTTCAATTGATTAGGAGTGTGTGTGTGCGGGGTGGGGCTTCAGTTACAGGGTTTAATTAGAAAAGCCGAATTAAAAGAGGAGATAAGAGTACAGAACTCAGGAGAGGTTATTAAAATCTCCAGCACAGACACAATTAGGATAGAGCATCTCGAAATGTTTAACAATCAAACTTCAAGCAAACTGGTCAAATGAATGATGAGATGGAAATGTGTTGCTGGAGAAGCGCAGCAGGTCAGGCAGCATCTAGGGAACAGGAGAATCGATGTTTCGGGCATTAGCCCTTCTTCAGGAATGAAGAAGGGCTAATGCCCGAAACGTCGATTCCCCTGTTCCCTAGATGCTGCCTGACCTGCTGCGCTTCTCCAGCAACACATTTCCATCTCTGATCTCCAGCATCTGCAGACCTCATTTTCTCTGGTCAAATGAATGGCATGACATGAGGTACAGTTAATACAGGACTGACCATATTATATCTGAATGCATGCTGTACAAGGAATAAGGTAAATCAGCTTGTGGCACAGATTGAAATCGGCAGGTATGAGGTGATGGGCATCACGGAGAAGTGGCTGCAAGGGGATCAGGATATTTAAGGACATTATTCCTATTGAAAAGAGAGGCAAGTGGGCAGAGGGAGTGAATATGTATTATTAGTAAGAAATGAAATTAAATCAATAGTAAGAAAGGAAGTAAGGTCAGATAGTCCAGAATCTGCGTGGGTGGAACTGAGGAACCACAAAGGTAAGACAACCACAGTTGGAGTTTTGTACAGGGCTCCAAAACATAGTCAGGAGCTGGGGCAGAAGATACACTAGGAGATAGAAAAGATGTGTAGGAAAGGCAAAATACAGTGATCGTGGGTGATTTCGATATGCAGGCAGATTGGGAAAATCAGTTTAGTAGTGGATCGCAAGAAAAGAAATTACAGGAATGTCTATGCGATGTCTTTTTTTTGCAGAAGCTTGTGGTAGAGCCCACTCGGGACAGATGATACTGGATCTAATGACGCAGGCTAGATAAGGAAGCTTAAAGTGAAGGGAAACTTCGGAAGCAGTGATCAGAACATGGTTGAATGTATTCTGCAATTTGAGAGAGAGAAGATATAATCAGAGGTAAGAGTATTTCAGCTGAATAAAGGCAACTACAGAGGCATAAGGGAGAAGCTGTATAGGATTGACTGGGAGCGGCGTCCAGCAAGAAAGGCAGGAGTGCAGCAATGGCAGGAGATTCCAAGATTAATTCAGGAGACACTGCAGAGATTCATGCTGAGGAATAGAG
Organism: Chiloscyllium plagiosum; assembly: GCF_037043375.1. Lineage (NCBI taxonomy): Eukaryota > Metazoa > Chordata > Chondrichthyes > Orectolobiformes > Hemiscylliidae > Chiloscyllium > Chiloscyllium plagiosum. Next base: position 115,212,068 of record NW_028270152.1, on the reverse strand, counting down.
GCATGGTGCAGGGTGGATGAGGCAACTAGGGCTGACGAGGGAAGTCAGGGATTGTATCGAAGCAAAAGGACAAGCATATAATGTGGTGAAGGGCAGTGGGAAACTAGAGAATTGGGAAACTTACAAAGATCAACAGAAGGTAAGAAAAAAAAGGAAGGAGAATATTAAATGTAGTGGTAAGCTAACCAGTAATATAAAGGAGACTGTAAGAGGTTCATTAGATAGATAAAGTGCAAAAGAGAGGTAAAAGTGAATATGGGCCACTGGAAAATGATGTTGGAGAGACAGTAGTGGGAAACAAAGAAACTAATGAGGAACTTCGCATGGTGGAAGACATGAGTAATTTCCCAAAAAATGAACAGAGTGAGAGGGCAGAGCTGAGTATGGTGGCTATCATCAAGAAGAACATGTTAGAAAACTGAATGGCCTGAATGTGGATAAATAATCTGGACCAGGTGGACTACACCCCAGCATTGTAAGAGAGATAGCTGAAGAGGTAGTGCAAGCGTAACTAGTAAACTTTCAGGAATGACTAAAATCAGGAAAGGGCCAAATGGCTGGAAAATGTCGAACATGACACTCCGTTTAATAAGGGAGTTAGGCAGAAGATGGACAATTACAGACTGATTAGCCGAACCTTAGTTGTGGGTAACGTCCTGAAATCCATCTGAAGGATGGGACTTCTGAATACTTGGAGGTCTTTGGTAAAGTAGGACAGCGTCAGCATGGTTTCTTCAAGGGGACATCTGGCCTGACAACCCTGCTAGAATACATTGAGGGAATAGCGAGCAGATTAGACCAAGGAGAACCAATAGATGTTATCCACTTGTTCCTCAAGAATCCTTTGACAACGTGCCACACAGAAGGCTACTGAGAAAGATAAGGTCCCATGGTGTTAGAGACAAGCTGCTAGCATGGATAGAAGAATGGCTGTCTGACAGAAAGCAGAGAGATTTTATTTTCTTCTTTAACCTGCAGAAATGTCACACGAGGGTTGATATCTTCCCCATCCCTGCAGCAATCTTAGATTTGGTGGCATCCTGCACAATTGGGAATATTACCATTTCTGACCATGAAGCAGTATACTTATTGATTAAGATGAAGGGCAATATGACAGATTCGAGACACTGGTGAATCTATCCCTTTATTCTTAAGGCTAGTTAGTTCATTGAGTATTTCTGCATTGTATTCAGATCTTTCTTAGCCATTAATTCAGATTCAACCAGTAGCCATCCATTCAATGGGAAATTGCTAAGGCTTATGCCAAAGGAATAATTATTCATTAGGATCCAGCAGAAGGGGGAGCAGGAACGCTGGCTTGAGGCACAGCTGAGGGCAGCCGAGAGGGCATACTGTGATAGTCCCTCAGTGGCTAAGCTGCAGAGGATCACAACGCTTCGGTCTACTGTGAATTCCACGCTCACACACACAGCCAAGAAGGAACTTACTTTTGCAAAACAAAGGCTGTTTGAACATGTTGTTAAGCCAGGCAGGTATTTAGCCTATCTTGCCAGGAAAACGAGCGCATCTCTCAAGCCATTACCTGACTTAGGGAAGGTACTGGGATCCTTACCTTTGATTCCAAAAAGATTAATGCAGCCTGTCCGAGATTTTTCTCCAAATTATTTCAGACTGAACATTTTGAGGATAGATGGATTAAGATGGAGTCATTTTTCAAGAACCTGGGTCTTCCAGGAGTAACCCCGAATAAGTGTTTTGCCTTAATGCACCATTGTCAGCGCAGGAGGGTGTGAAGCAGCTTTAGAATGTAAAGGCACACGGTCCTGACGGATTTCCGAGTGAAGTTTTAAAATAATGTATAAACCTATTGTCAGGGCTGATGTTCTGTCACTCATACAGTCAGGAATCCCTCCCTCGATCCTTAGGAGAGGCTCATATCTCTCTGATGATGAAGAAAGTAAGACCCTGGAGGATTGTGCTTCTTACACTCCAATCTCACTTTTAAATGTTGGTTTCAAAATCCTGTCTGAGACCCGTGCATTAAGGCTGGAAACTTTGTTGCATTCCGTTGCCAAAGAGGACCAACAGGCTTTATAAAGGGCCGCAGATCTTCCTACAATGTTAAGAATTTAATCAATATGATCCAAGAGTCTCAAAAACAATCTGCCCAGGGATTATTGATCACTTGAGATGAGGGAAGGCATTTTATTGGGTTGAGTGGCTGGATCTCTTCTGTACATTAGAACGGTTTGGTCTACGCAAAGTTTTTATCAAGTGAGTGAGGGTCATTTACCGCGATTCTCTGGCTGCAGTTCTCACTAATGGTGTGCCAACCAGTAATATTAATATTTCTCCAGGCAGCCGACAAGGTTGACATCTTTCATCATTGTAGTTTACGTTGGTGATTGAGCCACTGGCCGCCATCCGTAAGGATGTCAACATATCTGCGCCAGAAGTAGGACAGAAGTCATGTAAGATTACTGTGGGGATATAGGTAAAGTAGTGTTATTTCTGCAATTATAATTACTTATGCAAGGTAAATGAACTCAAACCAGTGTGTAATTTTTTTCAGTCAAGAGCTGAGTCAACTAGAATGCAAACTATGTGGAGGAAATGCATAATTGTTTTTGTATTAGCTAAAATTGTATGCAAGAATGAAACGTGACTGCAAAACAATGGTAGATGTTACAGACAAATAGATAAGGTGCTGTGAGGATGTGGGTTAACTACTTGCACAAGCAGTAGTTATAAGCTTCTGTTTCCCACTTTTACAGAAACACAGGAACAAACCCCAATTAAAAGGTCATAAGGATCAGTATGGTTGGGGAAAGCACAGATGGAGGGAGTAGATAATGGTGATGAAAGGATATACCTAACAATGGGCCACAGCGGGATGTGGTCAAACGGCCTTGTGCGGCCAGAAATAAGCATTTTGGTACAGACAAGGCCCGATAAGGCAAGAGATAAACACGAGTAATGGGTGCCGGTCTTAGAGAAGTGGAAGATGTAAACGGGGAGGAGCAATGGGATAAAAAAGGAACCAAATTACATAAATATCGTGTATTCATTGAATTCAGTGTGTGTGTGTGTCACTGCCTTGTAGACAGTGGACATCGCACTCTCTTGCAAGGGTAAAATAAATGACACTACTGAATCAGATCTTGTCTAGGACTGAAATTATTGAACTGAGTGAGCTTTGTTTCTCACAATTACATTGTATGCAGATGATTGTCTTCTGTTTTTGTCAAATCCCGTAATTTCGGTAGTTCATGTGATGCAATGCGTTAATTCACTTGTTGCCTTTCTGGGCGATAAGATTAATTTTACAAAGTTGGAGGCCATACCTATGGAAGTTCTTAGGGAAATAACTGATACTGAGGGCAAATCTTGATTTCCTTTTAAATGGTCACTGGGGTGGTTTCCCTGTTTCAGTATCTTCATTATATCTGTCTTTGATCATTTTTTTTTAACATGAACTGTGACCATTTATTTGACAAAATTAAACCAAGTTGGGAGGCATTTCCAATCTCCTGTCGAGGTCGGATAGCTGTTATTAAAATGAATGTCCTTCCTCATATCCTACCACCCGTGTGAATGCTTTCTTTGATGTTTCCCAGACAGATATTTTAGAAACACAATGGCTCTTTTAGCTTTTATATTTGGTACCATAAGCGATTCTTTATCAAGCTAACAAAATTGCAACTGCTCCACAGATTGTGGGGAGTTGATCTCCCCAATTAAAAGCTATCAATTAAGCTCTTTTATCATCCTATGTTAGTGCCTGGGCCGCTGAGGACTCGGCGTCAATACGGCTAGACATTGAGCCCTCTCAGACAAAGTGAACCCTTATTAATCTGTTGTTCTTAGATAAAATGACAACATTTGTGGAGGAGTGTTAATAAATAATGATTATCAATACTGTTAAAACTTTAAGGGCAATGCGTCAGATCGAGGGCAATACAGCCAAAACCACGTTTCTTACCCCTTAAATTGGTATACCGGGTTGTCAACTGGGGAACATGGATTCCAGGTTTAAACTGTGGACAGCGAGGGGGTACCTTGCTTGGGTGATTTAGAATTGGTAGAATCCCTACAGTGTGGATACAAGCCCTTGGAACTCTGAAGAGTAACCCACCAAACCCATTCCCCTACCATCCTATATTGATCCTGACTGATGTCTGAACTTACAGATCCTGGAACACTATGAGCGATTTATCAGTTGCCGATTCATCTAACCTGCACATCTTTATGACTGTGCGAGGAAAACTACGCAGACACAGTTGAGAATATACTAACTCCACACAGCCAGTCACCCAAGACTGGATCCAAATCCGTGATCCTGGTGCGGTGAGTCAGCAGTGCAAACCACTGAGCCACCACGTGTTACGTGAGGGAGAAACAATGATACCATTTGATCAAATAACTCGTAAATATGGACTACCTGGTAGGGACTTCTTATGTTTTTTTTTTCCAGATTAGAGATTTGATTTTAAAAACACACACTTTTAACAGACTCATCCAGATCCAATACAGAGAAGTGGGTACATATTGCTAAGGATACACTCTTTGTTAGTACCCTTTATCATTTGTTGCAGAGTGTCCCCTCAGACAAGACTGTGCAGCTTCGTGACGTCTGGGCGAGAGAGTTGGGGGGTATAGATCTCTTTGGAGACATGGGAGGATGTTTGTGAAAATGCTCGAAGGATTTTGATCTGTAATGGGACCCATTCCATGCAGTTGAAAATTCTTCTGTCACCGGATTTTCTCACAAAATTCAGTGTGGGATTATCTTCAGCATGTCCTAAATGCAGAATGACTAGAGGCACTCTTACTCATTGCATGTGGTCCTGCTGAAGGCTTCGTATATATTGGATCACTGTGTTAGGTGTGCTAGAGTGGGTCTTGGGGACCGAATTGGAGGTGGACACGGTTTCTCTTTTCCTGCGCCTGCCCAGATTATCTTACGCAGATGCACATGGGAAAAAAAAAATACATCCTTACTTTCTGTGCTCGGAAAAAAATATTCTGTTGTGTTGGATGTCTGAAACTCCGAGGGCCTGTTGGGTCTTTGTAAGCTCATCATGGAGAATATCCATTTGGACGTTCTCACCAGTATGGTGCACAAAAACAGAGATTAATACAAGTAATAGAGTCATAGAGATGTACAGCATGGAAACACACCCTTCAATCCAACCCATCCATGCTGACCACATATCCCAAACCAATCTAGTCCCACCTTCCAGCACCCGGCCCATAACACTCCAAACCCTTCCTATTCATATACTTATCCAAATGCCTCTTAAGTGTTCTACTTGCACCAGCCTCCACCACTTCACCTGGCAGCTCATCCCATACACGTACCATCCTCTGTGTGAAATAGTTGCCCCATAGGGATCTTTTGTATCTTTCCCCTCTCACCCTAAAACTATATCCTCCACTTCTGGACTCCCTGACCCCAGGAAAAAGACTTTACCAATTTACCCTATCCATGGCCCTAATAATTTTGAAAACCTCTATAATGTCACCCCTCAGCATCAGATGCTCCAGCGAAAACAGCCCCAGCCTATTCAGCCTCTCTCTATAGCTCAAATCCTCTAACCTTGGCAACATCCTTGTAAGTCTTTTCTGAACCCTTTCAAATTTCACAACATCTTTCCATTAGGAAGGAGAGCAGAATTGCACGCAATACTCCAACTGTGGCCTAACCAATGTCCTGTACAGCTGCAACATGATCTTTCAACTCCTGCACTCAATACTCTGACCAATAAAGGAAAGCATACCAAGCGCCTTCTTCACTATCCTATCTACCTGCGACTCCACTTTCAAGGAGCTATGAACCTGCACTCCAAGGTCTCTTTGTTCAGCAACACTCCCTGGGACCTGACCATTAAGTGTATTAGTCGTGCTAAATTTGCTTTCCGAAAATGCAGCACCTCGCATTTATCTCAATTAAACTCCATCTGCCACTTCTCAGCCCATTGGCCAATCTGGTCGAGATCCTGTTGCAATCTGAGGTAACCCATTTCACTGTCCACTGTACCTCCAATTTTGGTGTCATCTGCAAACTTACTAACTGTACCTCTTATGGTCGCATCCAAATCATTCATGTCAATGACAAAAAGTAGTGAATCCAGCACCGATCCTTGTGGCATTCCACTGGTCACAGGCCTCCAGTCTGAAAAACAACCCTCCACCATCACCCTCTGTCTTCTACCTTTGAGCCAGTTCTGTATCCAAATGTCTAGTTCTTCCTGTATTACATGAGATCTAACCTGGCTAATCAGTCTCCCATTGGGAACCTTGTCGAAACCTTTACTGAAGTCCATATAGATAACATCTACCCCTCTGCCCTCATCAATGCTCTTTGTTACTTCCTCAAAAAACTCAATCAAGTTTGTAAGACATGATTTCCCATGCACAAAGCCATGTTGACTATCCCTAATCAGTCCTTGCCTTTCCAAATGCATGCACATCCTGTCCCTCAGGATTCCCTCCAACAACTTGCCCACCATCAAAGTCAGGCTCACTGGTCTATAGATCCCTGGCTTGTCCTTACCACCCTTGTTAAACAGTGGCACTACGTTAGCCAACCTCCAGTCTTCCAGCACCTCACCAGTGACTATCCATATTATAAATATCTCAGCATGAGGCCCAGCAATCACTTCTCTAGCTTCCCACAGAGTTCTAGGGTATACCTGATCAGGTACTGGGGATTTATCCATCTTTACCCGTTTTAAGACATCCAGCACTTCCTCCTCTGTAATATGGACATTTTGCAAGGTGTCACTATCTGTTTCCCGACATCTTATATCTTCCATATCCTTTTCTCCAGTAAATAATGATGCAAAATACTCGTTTAGTACCTCCCCCATACTTGCTGTGCAAGGAAAAATATTCTGTTGTGCTGGATTTCTGAACACCCCCCCCCCCCGCCCCACCCCGGGTCTGTTGGGTTGTCGTAAGCTCGTCATGGAGAATATCCCTTTGGACTTTCTCACCAGTATGGTGCACCAAAAAGCGGAGATTTATATAAGATATGGCAACCCTTTCTGGATTATCGCGATACAGGCTGATCTGCCAATCGAAAAAAGGGATTTTATATAGCCATGACGATATTGTCTAATTAATCTAATATGAAGAATTGTGAACATATGAATGTGTATTAGTTAATGCTCTCGAAGAACAAGAGCTATCGTTTTGTTATTCTGAGCCGTATTATTTATTTACTATTTATTGTTTGTTTTTATTTTTTCTTCTGTCCATTAAGAGACTTTAAATTGTTTTGTATGTGCATGCACATGGGTGTAATTTTGTTCAGTTATTTGAGTTGTTTTGTTATTGGTTTAATTTAATAATAAGGATCTGTTTTTCAGTAAAAAAAAATTAAAAAATTAAAATGGTAACTTTTGATAGAATAGAGTCCCAAAGAACTCTCATTAGATAGACCCCCCATGGTGGTTTACGCTGAATGTCACCACACCTCAGGTGATGGGGTGAGGTTGAGAAAGCATCCCCTTCATGGTAACCTCAGTCAGTGCGGGGAATTGAACCTGTGCTGGTGGCCTACCTCTGTATCACAAACCAACCATCCAGCCAACTGAGTGGGAGACTGTGTAACTGTTACACACAGAATCAGTCACAGACAAAGAGCAAGAGAAACTTTCATGACAAGAAAAAAAGTATATTTGAGATAACGGTCATGATAACGGCTGAGGATAAAAACGTTCTCTGCTAGAAATTGTATTTTACTATGAGAAAAGTGTTTGGAAGCTGTCTTTGGCTGAAGACAATAAGGTGAGACAAGTGAAATAACTTAATGATAATTGTGATTGGATATCGATAACCATAAAATAAGTGCATGTTTTTGATTCGTCTGTGGAAAGCATCCTGACTATTGTAAGAATTTATAAAGCAGATGAAATATATTGTTAGGAGAGTCCGTCCCCTTGGGAAAATGCCTTCGGAACACATGCTAGAAGAAACACGGGGTAAAAAGCTTCTGAGAATCATCTGCTTGCTAACAGGAAGCTGGGGGTTGAATGACTGAAAGTTCCTGTAACATGGAGCTGAGAAAACCATCACATCACCCCCAAACGTATTGAATGTTGGAGCATGTTTGAATGGCCTCATCATGAATTTTAACTGTGTGTGATTGGAAAAACGTACATCTCTACTCCATCCTCTTAGGAACTGGGGAACTGTCGCTTTACTGAAACTGGGAATACGTTGGAACATTATCTGAAACATTCCATAATTGGCATTCTCCAGAATATTCTATAACTGTGTGGGGGGCATTAGAAATGCAAGAGAGAAACAGAGGGAAGGTGCTGCATGCAGTAGTGAGATTGGTGGAGCATGAGCCTTGTTCGGGGGTCCGTGCTATAACAGATACACAGTGAGTGTGAGGGAGCAGAGAGAATACGGTGACCCTTATCCTGACAGAGTGGGGAAGATTATTGATGCTTGTCCTGTTTTGCTGGACATTTCTTCAAACCACAGATACTGCACTGAGGTGGGTGGTGAGCTCAGACCAGGCTCGGTGGGTCTGGTGGTGTGATCCCTCTGGGAAGAGATTGGTTCCCCTCTGTACTAGCCCATCCACCAGGACCTCCGTGCCCCTGTAAAGAAACCGTGGTGTAATTGCCCCTTATCTGGCATGCTCATGGCAAACTGTGCAGGGCAGTTCCAAACTGAGAAAGCTCAACCGTGTGACCATTGGCGTTTTAAAGATGACCCCAGTGTCAGGGATCAATGAATATCCAGGGGCTCCAGGCGATGGTGAGTACCTCCAGTCGTGATGGTTGGGAGAATCAGTCTGGCATTGTATGAGAGGGACACCATAGAGTGGGGTGGGTAGTTAATGAGATGGATTTGGGAAGATAGCACCAGGAAACTAGCTCTGTCTCATGCAGACAACCCCTCTGTCACACTCAATGAAAATGTCACTGCGACAGTTTTTTTGTTAGATTCAGCCCAGTGAGGCGAAGACTCTGCTGTCCTCACTCCCAGTTACAAAGCTACAGAACAAATGCTCATCCAAAACTCTCCATCGCCTGAACGTACAGCAATATCCCTTTCACTCATAATTCTTCGTAATACTGACATGTGTTGCATGATACTATCGAAAAATCTTCATTTCAACATTCTGAAACCTGTGAATATATCTTTCTCAGTCTCCTCCACTCTGCCTTCACTCCAAAACACACTCATGTACAGTCATACTGCATGAGACTTCCAGTATGACTGGCCATTTGGCCCAGCTGGTCCATGCCAACCAAAATGTCCATCCACACTCACCCCATTCCCCTGTCCTTGCTCTGTATCCCTCTAATCCTTACGCATCTGTGTATTTGTCCAAATGCCTTTTCAATGTTGTTATTGTACCCACCTCAATCACTTCCACTGGCAGCTCAGTCCATATGCGTATCACACTCTGTCTCATAAAGTTGCCCCTCAGGTTCCTTTTTAATATATATTTTTTCCTTTCCAAATATTAATGGATGTCCTCTAGTCCTTGATTCCACAACCTTGGGAAAATATTTGAAATATTCACCACCTGCACGACTCTCATGATTTTATAAGTGTTACACTTCTACAAGAACACTCTCAGTTCCTACGCTGTAAAGAAATAAGTTCTAACCTGTCCAACCTCTGCCTATAACTTAGAGCCTTTCGCCAGGAAACATCATTGTAAATTTCTTCTACACTCTTTCTCGTTCAATAATATCCTTTCCAGAGCAAGGTGAACAAAACTGAACACAATACTCCAACTGCAGCCATAACAACATCCTGTACAACTGCAACATAACATCCCAACTTCTAAACTCAATGTGCTGATGTAGGCCAATGTGCCAACAGCCTTCTTCATTGTCCTGTGTATCTGTTACTCAAATTTCAGACAACCGTGCACCTGATCTCCAACGTCCTTTTGTTCCACTACACTCCTTAAGACCCTCTCATTCATCATTAAACTCCTACCTGGATTTGACTTTCCAAAATGCAAGACGTCACACTTACCTATATTAAACTCCATTTCTTATTTCTCAGCCCACTTCCCCAGCTGATCAACGTACTGTTGCAATTTCTGATAATGTTCCTCACTGTAAATGATGCCTCCTAATTTCGAATCATCTGCAAACTTACTAACCTTGCGTTGTGCACTCTGGTCCAAATTATTGGTATAAGATAACGAACAGCAATGGGCTCAGGACCGACCACTGAGGCACTCCACTAGTCACAGGCCTCCAGTCCGACAAGCATACATTCACCATAGCCATTTGCTTCATAACATCAAATCAATTGTGTCGCAAATTTGCCAGTTTACATTAGAGTCCATGCAATCTAAGCTTCCAGAGCTGCCTCCCATGTGGAACCTTATCAAAGGCCTTACTGAAATCCATATAGACGATGTCCACCACCCTGCCCTTGTCAACCTTCCTGGTCACTTCCTCAAAAACTCGAACAAAATTTGTAAGGCATGATCTGCCATGCACAAAGCTGTGCTGACTGCTCCAAGTCAAACTCTGTCTTTCCAAATGCATGCATATCTTTTATCTCAGAACCTTCTCAAGCGGTTTACCGAAAATAGATGTGAAGCCTACTGGTCTAAATTTCCCAGGCATTTATTTGCAGCCCTTCTTGAATAAGGGCACATTTGTTACCGCCCAGTCTTCCGGGTCCTTGGCCCCTTAACTGTTTTATCTCGCCTTTTGCAGTGCTCTTGGATATATCTGTTCAGGACCAAGAGACTTATCTGACTTTATGATTTCTAATATGTCCATCAGCACCTCTAATGTGATATGGACTGTACCAAGATATGACAATTAACCTCCCAAAGGTCACAGGTCTTCATGTCTTTCTTCATGATAAAAACAGAAGGTGAATTGAGGAACTCAAGCATCTCTTGAGGTTTTACACATGCGTGCCCATTTTGGATTGTAAGAAGTCCTATTCTCTCTCTAGTTGTTCTTTTTCTTTACTATACTGAATTTGGATTCACATTAACCTGCTCAGCCAAGGCTATCTCATACCCCCGTTTCGCCTTGCTGATTTCCTTCTTCACTAAACTCCTGTATCCCCTGTGTAACTCCAGGGATTCCCTTGGTCCCAGCTGATTGTACGTGAGCCACGCCTCCTTTTTTTGGTGGTCAGAGATTCAAGATCTCTTGGCATCCAGGGTTATCTCTTCCAGCTTCACTTTCCCTTCAGCCTCACAGGAACATGTAGACCTTCAACTCGAGCTATCTCACTTTTGAAGCTCTCCCACTTGCCCGAGATCCTTTTACCTGGAAACAAACTACTCCAATCATCCTCTGCAATCCCCTGTCTAATTCCAACAAAATACACCTTGCCCCAACTTAGAACTGAATCCGTGGACCAATTTTGTCCCTACCATAACTATTTTAAAATTATACAGCTCTAGTCACTTTTCCCAAAATGCTCCCCCACTTTACCTCCGTCACCTATCCTACCCTATTTCCCAAAAGTAAGTCGAGTTTGTCCCTTCCCCAGTAGAAGCCTCGATATATTGCTTGTGGAAACTTTCCTGAACACACTTAACAAATTACTTTCCATAAAAGGTCATAACCATCTGGAAGTCCCAGTCTATGTGAAGAAAATTAAAATCACCTATAATGACAACCCTATTGCTCCTGCAAGTCTCGCCAGTCTCCCTGCATATTTGTTCCTCTAATTCCCATTGATTATTTGGAGGCCTATATTGCAACCACTATAACATCACCATCCCCCTCTTACTTCTTTGCACCGTTCACAAAACCTTATTGGATATTATCTCAGTTATTTCATCTTTAAATACTAGAGAGATATTCGCCTTAATCAGAACTATTTGTATTTAAATTGTTTCTATTTACATCTCTTCCTTGCAGTGACTTTCACATTCACAGCATCCCTTGTCAAGGCACAGTGGAGATATGGAGCTGCAAATGGATTGTAGCTGCACATCCTGTCACTTTCAGCATTGGTTACATGTTTCTCCGCACTGGGCAGTGATCTAATTCAGTGTTCCCGAACAATGCAACAGTCTGGGTTTATATATGAATGAACAGTGCGGACTGCAAAGCTCCCCACACTGAACATTTAGTCCAGGATTATAGATCAAGCATTGGTGTGGGCTGCATAGAGTTTCACTGTGGACATAGCTGGGTTGCATACAGCAGTGCACTAGCCAGATTTACACAGTGCTCCATCCTGAATATGTAATGCATGGCTATGCGAGTTGGATTGTGAATGTGAGAGTACTAAACATCTGACAATACCTTGATTTTGTGTTTTCATTCTTGTGATTGGACCCTCAAATATTATCCAGTTAGACCCATCCTTCTGAATGAGTCATGTGGAGTGTTGTTACATCACCTGAGTCTGCAACATGACCAACAAATGGAGCAGAGGCTGCAGAGAGGGGAGTCTCCGTAAAATGGAATGAGGGAATCATAATCAGATCAGCCGTGGTCTCAGTGAATGGTGGGGCAGGATTGAATGGACCACGAATGCAACTTATTCATATATTTCTGTTTGTTCCAAGCAAACTCCCCTTCTCTCCCAGTGTCCCATACTGTTGGGGAGTGAGTCACGTCCTGCTGTCCTTGCATAACAGTACGCTGGGGCCTCACTAACCTCCAGATTTCCCTGTGTCCCAGTTTCGAGCTCTGAGGGACTCTCTCCAGTCTCTGTGTCCCAGTCTCAAGTAGTTGAATGACTGCCTCTTGTTCCTGTGTCCCAACCTTGGCAGCTGAGTGACTGCCTCCTGATCCAAGGTTTGCGAAAGTAGACGTCCTCCTCCTACTACTGACTGACAGGCTCCAATAGCTGTGTGCTGACATGATGCTCCTGGGGAATGGAGCTGAGGGCCGAATGGCTTCCCTTGACTAAAAGCCTTTCTCCTGTTTCTGTAAAACACTATCAAAATCTGAATGATGTATTTTGTATTTTACTCTCAGCAATTGAGCAAACAAGCTGGCTGACAGAATTCAGAAGCTGAATAGCCTCCTCCTGTTCCTGTGTTATACACTCAAGAGGCAATAGAGTCTCGGACATGTACAGCACAGAAAAAGACCTTTCGGTCTGATCATCAATACCGACCAAATATCCTAAATAAATCTCGTCCCCCTTGACAGCACTTGGCCCATCTCCCTCTAAACACTTCCAATGCATGCATCCGTCCAACTGCATTTTAAATGGTGTAACTGTACCTGCCTCCACCACCTCTTTTGGCTGTTCAATCCAAACACACAGCAGTCTCTGTGTGAAAATGTTGTCCCTCATGTCCCTTTTTAAATCTTTCTCCTCTCACCTTAAACCTTTGTATTCTAATTATGGACTCACCTATCCTGTGAAAAGACGTTGACTGTTTGCCTTATCTGTGCCCCTCCTGATTTTATAAACTCCTTTAAGGTTCCCCCTCAGCCTCAACACTTGAATATAGTCCCAGCCTATTCAAACTCTCCTTGTAACTCTAACCCTCCAACACCTGCAACATTCTTTTAAATCTCTTCTGCACCCTTTCAAGTTTGACAACATCTTTCCGACAGCAGGGAGACCAGAATTAAAGGCAGTATTACAAAAGTAGCCAAACCAATGTCCTGGACAGGTGCAACATGTCATGAAAATGTTTAGACACAAAGCCCGCACCAATAAAGTGAAGATCACCAAGTGCCTTCTTCACTGCGCTGTCTACCTGTGACGGCACTTTCAAGGAACGGAGAACCTGCACCACCAGGTGACACAGTAGCTCAGTGACTAGCATTGCTGCTTCAGAGCGCAGCGAGCTGGGTTTAACTCCATCCTTGAATGACGGCCTGTGTAGAGTTTGCACATTCTCCCCGTGTCTGCATGAGTTTCCTCCGGATGTCATGTTTTCCTCCGGCAGCATAAAGATATACAGATAAGGGTAGATTGGCCACGCTAAAGTACCCAGGGATATGTAGGATTAGCCATGGGAAATGCAGGCTCAGAGTGATAGGGTCGGGGTTTATCCAATGGGATATTGTTTCGAGTTTCGGTGTGGCATTGATGGGTTGAATAGGCTGTTTCCTCATTGTAGCGATTCGATCATTTCTATGGAGTTCTCCTTGATTGGCAGCTTTTGACAGGACCCTACCTATATGTCTTGCCTTAATTTATCTTGCTAAAGTGCAACATCTTACATTTATCTAAAATAAATCCCATCTGCCACTCCTCGGTTCACCTAAGCAAAGTCCCATTATAGTCTGAGAGATCATTCTTCACTGTCGACTACAGTCGACCATACTTCATATACTCAAATGCAAATGATTTGTATAAGTGGCAAAAGGCAGTGGACCCACTATTGATATTTGCAGCACGCCACTGGTCACAGGTCTCCAAGTTTAATGAACAAATATCCACTGTCACATCCTGACTCCAATATTCAAGAAAAAATTGGATCTAAATGGGGAGCCCTCCCTGGATTCCAGTCTAACCTTGTTAACCAGGCGACCTAGAACAGTTTTGTTTTCTTACTGAATTCCATGAAGACAACATCCACTGTCCTGCCTTCATCAATCATCTTCATCACTTCCTCAAAAAATTCTACCGAGTCAGTGAGACGTGATCTCCAATGTACAAAGTCCTCTTCAGTCCTTATTTTTCCAAATGCATATGCATCCTTTCCCTCAAAATCCCCTCCAACAATTTAGTCACCATTGACGTCAGGCTCAGCGATCTATAGTTACCTGCTTTTTCCTTACTTTCTTAAGTAATGACACAACATTAGCAGTCCTCCAGTCTTTTGACACTTCACCTGTGGAAATAAATGTTACAAATATATCAGCAAAATGCTGAGCCATCTCTTTCCTAGCTTCCCACAAACGTCTGGGATACAACTGATCAGGTCCCGGAGATTTGTTCACCTTTATGTGTTTTAAAATGTCCAACACCTCCTTGTAATATAAACACTTTTCAAGATATCACTACATATTTTTTCATTCTCTCGCTCTTGTAACTCTTCGGTATTAAATACTGAGAAAAAATACTTGTTTCGTATCCCACCCATCTCCTGTGGTTCCACACATTGGTAGCCTTACTGATCTTTAAGCTTCCCTATTCTCTTCCGAGTTAATCTTTTGCCATTAAAGGATTTGTAGAATTTCTTCAATGCCTCATTAACCCTATTTCTAAAGCCATCTCACGTCCACATTTTTCTGGCTTGATTTCCCCGTTGACTATACACGTACTGCCCTTATACTCCTCTCAGGATTCACTTGATCTCAGCTCTGTTAACCTGACATATGCCTCCTTCCTTACCTTGACCAGAGCATCAATATATATAGCCATTCAGCACTCTCTGCACCCACCAGCCTTGTCCCTCTCACTAACAGAAACACATTGGCTCTGGACTCTCTGAAACCAAGTTTTGATGGCCTTGCATTTTCCAACCATCCCTTTACCTGTGAATAGGGTATTCCAATCAGCCTGTCACAGGGCTCGCCTAACACTTTCAAAATTGGCCTTATTCAAAGTTTGAACTTTAATGTTTACATCGGGTCTTTCCTATTCCAAAACTAATTTAAAACTAATATTTTGCGTAACAGGCTTGAAAGTTAAATAAACACTTCCTGCCCCTTCCTAACAGGCTAGAGAGGCTGAATGGTCCCCTCGTGGCCCTCTGTAATAGACTGGAAAGGCTGAATGGATTCCTCCTGTTCCTATGTAACAGACCCGAGACATTAAATGCCACAGCAACCCGTGGATTACGAGCAGCCGTTAAACTGTATCTGATGGAGGTCCATCCCTTCTCAGTTACAGTAACACAACCAACACAATGTACTCCAGGTGCCCTCTCAGTAACACCTCATACAGCTGCAGCGACACATCTCTTTGTGTTGAATGATTCTGTTGGCAAAATGTACCAATATTCTAGATTTCCACCTTTTCAAGTAGAACCAGCCGAATATGGGCTAAATGGCCTTCTCTTCTCCCTCTGTAAGAGGCCCACAGGGACAGAATTGCTTCGGCCTGTTGCTGAGCAGCAATCTCAATGCTCTGTCTCAAGGTTATGAAAGGATTTGATATTAGGGCACTTAAACCAGGAGGAGCCTCACACTGGTCAATACCTTTGTGTTAAGGTATCTTGAAACTTGCCCACTCGACTTTTTTTATGCAACAGATCTGTCATTTTATAACTGCCTCTTTTCATAAACAGAGTGGAACATATATAGACAACTGCAGTTTTCTGTTAATACTGTCATATGCAAAGTACAAAAAGATTTTAAAGATTTATGGTCTATCCCTCAGCAACCCTCACCCATTCCATCCAAACCCAGTAAATGTTCCCTTTCATACTGATATGAAAAGTGATGTGTGGAACTGGTTAATTGAGCCTGTTTGTTCAGTCATGATTTGGAGATGCCGGTGTTGGACTGGGGGTGTACAAAGTTAAAAATCACACAACACCAGGTTATAGTCCAGCAGGTTTAATTGGAAGCACAGGAGCTTTCGGAGTGCCGCTCCTTCATCAGGTGATAGTGGAGGGTACAATTCTAAGGCACAGAATTTATAGCAAAAATTTACAGTGTAATGTAACTGAAATTATACATTGAAAAATACCTTGATTGTTCAGTCTTTTGACTGTTCGAATACCATGATAGTTTCACTTATTTCTTGTGTGAATCACAATACCCTTTTTAAAAAAAAAGTTGCATTCTCAGGTTAACTGTAGTATTGACTGTTACCTAGACAATATATTGAAGGTGTTAGCCCCCTGTGTTCTCTTGTCTATGCGATGATGTTTAGATTGATTCTAATTTGAAAAGTGAGAATATAGAGTTTACATGAAATCATGCAGTTTTTGAACTCAGAGTTTTACATGAATTCATGCAATTTTTGAGCAAAGTACAATGTAACTCGGCAAGTACAAATACACCCCACAAAACATATGTGTGCATGAAGGTCGTCTGTTTGTGTGTTTCTGTGTGGGTGTTTTTCTGGGTTGAGGGTTGTGAGTGTGAGAGGGAGTGTATATGTGTATAGTGGTGTAGAGTGTCTTAAGTCTGTGAGGGGTACATATGTGAGTGTGGTAGTCAGTGTGCGTGTCTGGGTGGGGGCTGTGAGTGTCTGTAAGAGAGAGTGTATATGTGTGTGCATGAGTGTAGAGTGGTCTAAGTCTCTGAGCGGATGCCTGTGTGAGTGTGTGTGCCTGTAAGGGTGTGTGGGAGTGTCTGTGTGCGTGTCTGTGTATATGTGTTCCCGTGTGTATGTTTGTGTATAGGAGTGCCTGTGTATATGTGCGTGTAGTGGTGTCTGTGTCTGTGTGTGTATAGTGCAATGGTGGTCACCTGTAATGTGACATGAACCCAAGATCCCGGTTGAGGCCCTCCCTATGGGTACCGAAATTAGCTGTCAGCCTCTGCTCGGCCACTTTTCGCTGCGACGTGTCCGGAAGTCCGCCTTGGAAGATGGTCACCATAAGGTCCGAGGTTGAAGATCCTGGACCACTGAAGTGTTCCCCAACTGGGCGGGAACACTCCTGTCTGTTGATTGTTGTGCGGTGCCCATTCATCCCATTGCTCTGTTTCCCAGTGTTTGTTAAGTGACTGTGATTCATGCCAATATCCATAAATTCCAATTATCCCAGTGGAGGGTTTTAATGATAAATGGGCGCCGTTCAATGTGTTATCCCATAACATGAGCGGGAGCATCACCGAGAGCACTGATAGGGAGCAGCAGATCCAGAGAGAGGGGGAGGAGAGATCAGAATCTGAGAACATTAGACTGGAATGTTCCAACAATGGATCAGAATTTGAGAACATTAGACTGGAATGTTCCAAAAATGGATCAGAATCTGGGATCATTGGACTGGCATGTTCCAACAATAGACAGAAGTTTATCCGATTATGTTTGGTATCTTTCTGCATTTTGTTGGTGGCCATTATCATTGCGGATCTATTACGCTCTTCTCATTATTCAATATATTTATTATCCCTTCCAGACTATCGTTGGTGTTCCTGGTAAATGTCACTGTCCAGATTTGTTTTTCTATAAACCAGCTATGACTGTATTACTGTTCTTTCATATAGTCTACACCTCTTGTCGCTATTATTTTCCTGCTGAAACTCTCAATCCAGATATTCACTCGACAGACCACTACTAACTACATCAATGAACGTGTTTAATTACTGTCTCCCTGTCTGCTCTGGCAGTGTTACTCATGGGTCTCTATGTTGACCTACTCAGCTCCAGCGTAGAACTACAACTTATTGTATCATGGCCTTTGTTATTTAAATATTAACAGCATGGAGGTCACTCTCTACTGTTCTGGTTACAAACTTCACTTCCTTCCACTGTTTCCATCCCATCCCTGGCCAATATCTGCAGCTGAAGCAGACAAGTCAGAACTGTGGGTGATCCCTTTGACTATGAGCTCTTTCTTCACACCATTCCCTGGACATTTCTAACTTGAAATATTCACCACTCCTGAATATATCTCGCTGGTTTATTCCATATGGTTTTTGAACCTTGAGCTATGAAATACAGTCTTAAGGAAACCAATAATTTGCTACTGACACTCCCGGCTTCAAACCTGCCGAAGCAAATCTGATTCGAACTCACACCAAACTCCCATCCATGTGCACGCCGATATATATTGCTGTTGTGTCTGGCATGCCTTTATTTTAACATTCTCAAACACTTCATCTGTCCATGAAACTTCTCTCGTTCTCTCTGTTGATTAACAAAAAGCCTGCCAGTTGTTCGTATTTAAAATAGTTTCCTCCATGTGCGTTCCTTCTCAAACAATGAGTTTCCGCTGATCTGACAATGCCTTTATGCAATGTTCTATTTCTTGTAATTTTACTTTCGAAGGTCTCACTTCTCCAGTTAATTCCACTGCCATGTCTTTTTCCCTATATTTCCTCAACATCTTTTCATTTAATTAACTGCCTGTTTCTGTCTTGAATGTGAATCTCTCTGTCCCTCTGTATCTTTCCCTGACCTCGGGTTTTGGCTCCCTGGTATATCGATTGCTGGCATTGTGTAGCTCAGAAGCAATGAAATGGTGTGTGTCAAGCTGTTGTTCACTTCCCGGTATGTCCCATGTGATGGTCCATGGACAGGCGTGTTTCAGAAGTTATGAGACACATCCTTGTAACTTGGACTGTACCTGTGTTTGCCCCTCTCAGGTGATCTTGCTGTTAGTAACACGAGGAAGCCCCTTGAGTAAAGGAACAGTCATTTAAATTATGTGGCAATGCTTTCACTTTTTTTTAAAGAAAATGTTACTTTCTCCTTTTTTTAGTAAGAGGTCTTAAAGGCCAAAGTGCCTACTGAAAACGGCTCAACTCAAAAACGTATGAGGCTTTTATGTCTTTTTTTAATAAATAGTAGTAACAATGGCCAGCTGGCACAGACCAGGATTGATAGTGTTTTCCTTGTATCTGTAACAGTTACCAGGTGCTTGGGTCCCAGAAGGGTTGGTAGTTTTAATAAATTATCCCTAGCTGTTATTCTCTCTGAAACCTCACTTGATACAGTTTCCTCCTGGACTGGAGAACTGTATGCAAGAATGTATGTCTGAATGCTCATTTTTGCCAAGGGATGTGTTTAGGTAATGTTAGTATATTGGAACAGTTCATTTGTAGCAGGTTCTGTGTCCATCATTCAGTTAAGGTTTCCAATAGCTAAGTTATTCTAATTTCCTCTTCATTTTGTATGGATTTTCATTAGAGTGTTTAAATATAGTGTGTTTTGCCTAATGGTGAGTGGTTTGACGAGTGGAATCACATCTGGGACATCCAATTCCCATCTACCTTGTTATTAAGGAAAGGTTGACATCCAAGCTACCTTCTTAAAATAGTTTGATGCAGTCTAGTTGGTCTATAGCAAACTGGGGTCTCTTGTCTGGTTCTAAATCGGTAATTGCGTTTAGAATTACAATCCCTACAGCGTGCAAACAGGTTATTTGACCCAACAAGTCTACATCCGACCCTCCGAGGAGTAACCTATCCAGACCCATTCCTCTACACTATTATTACACATTTACCCTCACTCAGGCATCTAACCCACACATCCCTGAAAACTATGAAATGCATGAAACCCTGAAAACATGGCCAATTCAGCTGACATGCACGTCTTTGGGTTGTGTGAGGAAATCACAGCATCCAGTATAAGCTCATGCAGGCACTGGAATGTACGCACCAGGAGGCTATTGGGCTCAAAGATCGCGTATGGTAGTTGTCAGTGTCTTTGGTTCCAGATGTTGAATTCGGTTGGTTTAAACAGTGTTTTATGTATAAAGATTATTTCAGTCACTAAGAGTTCTCTGTGTGTGGAAGAAGTAAAGTTTTACAAAAGATAATGAAGGCAAAGCTGTAGGAATTGACAGATAAGCTGGCGTTCGGGTTGCGATTGTCTGTGAGAAAATGAGAGATAATTACAGCTGTAGCTCAGCAATTACATTTGGTGGAACCACCATCAGACTCTTTAGAAATGGCTCGAATTCAATTTCAAATGAGGCAGCTTGAACATGAGAAGGAATTGAAACAGTTTGAATTATGATGAAAAGTCGAAATTAAAGAAAAGGAAATGAAGAAGAAAGAGAGAAAAAGAGAGAAGAAAAGCAGAGAGTTTCAACTTCAAAAGTTAGGAATGGAAAGTGGACATGGAAGGCGGTGATTAAGGTAGACAGTAGGCTGGATGAGGAAGTTAGTGAGGATGAGCAACCCTATAGTACCTAAAGGCCTGATGTCGATATGTTTAGATACATCCAGGCATTATCTAAATTTGATGAGAAGGATGGGGGAGCCTTTTTAATTTCATTTGAGAAAGTGGCTTAACAAATGCAGTGCCCAGTGACCATGTGGATTTAGTTGATCCAAACAAAGCTGATAGATATTTGTATCCCTATCGGAGGAGGTATCTGAGGAGTATGAGGAGATGTAGAAAACCATCTGAAGTGCATGCGAGCTCGTGCCAGAAGCCAACAGACTGCGTTTCAGGAATCTAAAAAAAGTGTCCCTGGTTAAACACACATTAACTTTGAAAGAATCAAAAAATAATAATTTTGAAAGGTGGGTAAAGGTATTAAAAACTGAGCAAACCAATGACACTCTTAGAGAGAAGCTCAACAATTCACTTCCTGCAGTCGTTAGAACTCGTGTGGAAGAGCAGAGAGTTAAACTGCCAAGATTAGAAGCTGAAATGGCAGCTGATGATGATTTAGTTCAGAAATCCAAGTTTGGTTTCTGTGAGGGATTGAGAAGAATGTGCAAGATCTTCTTAAACCATATCCCTGTGAGAGTAAGATTTATTGGCATAGGCCAGGAGAAGCCGGCAAAGAGGTTACAGCATTAAGAGGCACAGAAGCATATAATTCTTTCATGCTGAGACATGAGGAATTATGTCATTCAGAAGGAGTATTGGAGAGATGAGAAGTGATCCATTATGTAACGTGTCGTTGGACTGTCCGGTGGAAACATCAACAGATTTATTCCACAATGGGGAAGGGAGCCTTGAGCTTGACGTTGGCGTTACAACATTTCAGCATTTAAATTGTGAATAACATACAAGAGACATTTTTTTTCCACTGATCGTGACCCCTTAAAGTTTTTGGAGAGGTTTGGGGAGAATAATACGAGTCTGTTTCGATTGAGCTTATTATTGCTGCCTTTCAATTTGAAATTATACAGTTGACAGGGCGAGAAAACCTAAGTTTTGACACATTGTAGAGACTTGGATGAAGAAAGACAAAGGCATTCTGTGGCAGGAGTAAAATGAATGAAATCGAATCTAGTTGTGAACATTTGTATGCTCAGAGTCAATGTAATATATGTTCATTCCAGTCTACTAATAGTGGAAGATTAGGCGGTCTAAAATGAAGCCATTTCTGTATATTGATGGATCAGTTTATTGATGGTGGAGTTGTGTGTATGCTATGACTGTAAAAAGGTGATTTTCTCTTGGGTTATTTTTTTGAAGAGAGGTTTTAAAGGCAAAGATGCAGAACTACTGTCTGAAAACAGTTTAAGTAAATAAGTGAGAAAGCCTTTAGGTTTCATTAAAACATTGATAAAAATGGAAGGGCAGTGGCCAGTTCTCCCAGACCAGGTTTTCTCGCTTTGTTTTGAGCTGCAGCATTGAGAAGCTGCTGGGCATCCCAGAAGTGTTGGAAGTGTCAATACATGATCCCTAGCTGCTTTTCTCCCTGAGATCTCTGTTGATGTTATTTCCTCCTGGATTGGAAAACTGCTGTAAGGATCTGAATACATTTGAATATATCTTTGTGCCAAGCGGTGTAAACCAAGAAGGTATGGTGTCTATTGTTTGTGTAAGTGTTCCAACATATAAGCCATCCCGAATTTTTCTTTCCTTTGATTGTATTTTAACTAAAGTATTTGAATAGATTATATTTTGCTTAATGTCGAGTAGTTTGACCAGTCACAACATATCTGGAAAGCACACTTCACATCTATATTCAAAATAAGGAAAGGTTTGGGTCTAAGCAGCCTTCTTACAATATTTTGCGGGGATCTGGTCTGGTTCACAACACTTGTAGCCGAGGGGTTTCTGACTGACTCCTGTTATTAAAAATTTAGTGGGGTGGCTGGGGATGGTTTGCTGGAGGTTGTGCACTGAGCTGCCTCAGACATTCAGGGAGACCTGAGGATTTAGTGACCCAATTCGAGATGGAGCATGAGGACTGTATTTTCAGCATGTGAGTCTGCAACATGAACAACAAATGGAGCAGAGGCTGCAGAGAGGGGAAGCTCTGAAACCACGGAGTGAGTGTGTGTGGTGAAAGGGATCTGCTGTATCCACATCGGGTTTTCCAGGAACAGCTTCCCAAGCTACACTTGACTCAGGAGCAGAGTGTAAGGGGCCCTGACTGAACAAGGAGCTGGTCACAGAGCGGTGTCACCTCCTTCAACACGACCTGCAGCTTCACACCAGGGGGAAGGACGGTGCTGCTAGTGGCTGTTAGGGTCACTGTTTCATTCAGCTTCAATGATCCAGAACTTTCCAGGCAGGACTAGGTGACATATCCATCATTTCCCAGTATCTCAACATCAATGTCACCAGTCGGTGAAGGAGTATATATATGGTGGATGAGGTATATAGATTGTTTCTCCCTCAGCAGGGAGCTGCCGGGTGTATACAGTATAGTGGAATTCCCGATGGTGTACACGGCATCTGCAGGGTATCCATGTCAATGGGGAGAGGTAGAGGAACTGAAGGAGTTCGCTCTCTATTAATGTTACAGTGTGCCCATCACAGTGCACCATATTGGTGAATACCCACGATCCTGGCAGCAGTCATGGCCTCTTCATTCAGAAGCAGTCAGCCATTCCCATCGTCATCGGGTCTCCACGTAGAAAGAAATGAATATATCTTGGATAAAGGCCGTCCCCTTGATGCACGTTTCAAAACACCATCGCCACCACCAATCAACCACATCAAAGTATTCCATGTGTACGGAGAACAATAGGGTCACTTGCAGCGTCTGGGAGCAGACGATCAGGGATGGAGCAAAACCTCCCATGTCTGAACGGGTCTGAGTGAATCCCTCCAGTACACAGTATCATTAAGTCCCGTAATCCCTCTCCATTTCAGTAACATATTGCTTTCCATTATTCCTGTAAATGAAATGACAGGTTATATCATGTTAAATTCCACCTGCCAAACTATTATCTATTATCTTTACCCCTCTGAATCTATTTGCAGACTCTCCACCTTCTCTTGGTAATTTAATCTCTTGCTTACCACAGCGACATCACTAAACTCAGCATCTGTATATCTGTTCAATTACTCTTCATAAGACAAACACTTCAAATATGGAATCAATCTAATGAAGCTCTTCTGAATTGCCTCCAATGGAAATACCTCATTCTGCAGTACACCCAAACTGTACTCCAGTTGCAGCCTCACTAATGCCTTGCATAGCTACACCAACACTCCCTACCTTTCTACTCTATCCTTTTATAAATAACCACCGAAATTATGCTTGCAGTTCTCATTACTAGCAGTACCAGCAGGCAGGTTTTCTATGATATGCAAACAGACACCCAGATCCCTCTGCACCTAAGCACTTTGAACTTTCTCTCCATTTAGATAACAATTTGTCTTTCTATCACACTGGCCAACTTGAATAGCCCCATATTTATTCACTTTAATTTTCCTTGCCAAATGTTGGCCCGTTCACCCAACCTATCCATATAGTTTTAAAATCTCTTGCATCATCATTCCGAAGTAATTTCCCACCAATGTTAGTGTCATCTGAAAATGTGGCATCGTATTTTCTATCCCATCAACCGAGTACAGTAATAACATCGATCGCAAATGGTTGAGGCATGAGAACTGAAATCAATGGCACCCCACAAATTGCATTTGCCAGAAGAATATGACACACTTATTCCATCTGACTCCATTTTGTTGGATAACCAATCCTCCATCCAAGCGAACTAATTACTCCTAGACTCCATGTTGTCTCATCTTACCAGTTACTCTTTGGAGAAGCGACATATCCGATGCCTTCAGGAAGACGAGATATGTTCTATCTCCAGGATTCCCACGATCCACATTGTTTGTGACATATTCAAATAACTCAACCAAATAATTGAAACACGATTTAGCCTTCATAAAACCGTGTTGACTCTGACGAATTGTGGTTTAAGTTTGCAAATGTCCTGAACAATGGATTCTAAAAATTTGCCTTAAATTACAATAGTTTATTGTTGCACTTTAGTCCCTAATGTATGCCATTATTACAAGTTCTTCCCTTTCGAAAACCTTTACGTTTACTTTGAATTCCTGTTTAATGGGCACAAGACTTTAAGAGATCTGCTCCAATTGCTGTGTAAGATCCATGTGTGACTGAATGGAGTCATCATCCTGCTGGTGTATAATATCGATGGGCTGACGTCTTTCTGGTGTTCCCATGTTGCCATCTCCAAGGCCAGAATGACCTCCTCCTGTTGATGCTTTAGAGGATTGGGAGATTATGGAATCTTCCTGTTGCTGTGTAACATTTTGAGGGGCTGATGGGTCTTCTCATACTTCGCCATAACAGGTGGATATACTGAACGGTCTCCTCATGTATCCTGGAGATGGGACCGAGGGATTGATTGATCTTCTCTTCTTCACATACAACAATCACGTGTCTAAATTACCTCTTCCTTTCTCATGAAATAAGTCTCAGGTAGTTTTTATCGTATCCAATTCCCTTGCAATAGGCTCGGTGGGTCTGAATGGCCTCCTGTTATCCCAGTGTAACAATCTCCAGCCAATGTGTGACCTCTTCCAGTTCCGATGTTACAGACATGAGGAGGCTGAATGGACTGTCCTGTTGCTGTTTAACAGGATACTGGTGCAGCATAGGCTGGAGTGGCTGATTGGCCTCCTTCTGTCAGTGTATATCAGGCTCCAGGGGTTGAATAGCCTCGTTCTGTTTTGGTGTAACAGGTTTGAAGGTCTGAATATCCTCCTGTTGTTCCTGTGTAACATGCTGGAGAACGGAATGGATTCCTCCACTATCTGTGTAATTCACTTCACATGTTGAATCCTTCTGTCATCTATGTTCAAATAAGATCATCTTCAATTCTTGTAAATTCCAATGCCTACTGGGTCAACCTGATCATCCTTTCATTATAAGTTAGCACCTTCATTGCAGGAATGAGTTGAGGGAACCATCTCTGAGCTGCGTCCAATTTAAAACATCCTTTCTTCATTGAAGAGGTTAAATCTGTACACACTACTCCAGATGTGATCTCACTAAGACCCTGTACAGCAGCAGCAACACTTTACCAGCCTGCTTTAAGGTTCCCACCCAGCTCAGAGCTGTCTCAGCTCTCTGGGGGAATACAGAGCATCGTTGGAAGATCATTGTCCTTCTCTACTCCATCAGCAAAATGGGAGATCTGGAGAAATTAAAGTTTGAGAAGATCATAAATGATGTGGTGAGATGATCTCTACCATTCATCTCCCCAGAGCCCACGTCGCTCACATTCCAATGTATCTTGTGGGCGGCAGGGTGGCACAGTGGTTAGCACTGCTGCCTCACAGCCCCCGAGACCCAGATTCAATTCCTGCCTCAGGCGACTGACTGTGTGGAGTTTACACGTTCTCCCCGTGTCTGCGTGGGTTTCCTCCGTGTGCTCCGGTTTCCTCCCACAGTCCAACGATGTGCAGGTCAGGTGAATTGGCCAGACTAAATTGCCCGTAGTGTTAGGTAAGGGGTAAATGTAGGGGTATGGGTGGGTTTCGCTTCGGCGGGGCAGTGTGGACTTGTTGGGCTGAAGAGCCTGTTTACACACTGTAATGTAATGTAATGTAATGTAATCTAATCTAATCTAGCAAGGTGGAGCGCAAAATCAGCAAGGAGCAGCAAACATTGATGGGAGTTACATATCAATGTGAAAGCTGTTATATATCAAAGTGAAAGCTGCAATACAAATGCTGGACATGTTATAAAACAGGAAATGAAATATACACATTTGTGGCTACTGCAGTAATAATGTACTGTTTACATTATATCTAAACTGTGTTAACCCAATGGAATGCTGATGCTGGGAAAAATGGATTTCATGAGCCCGTGCGAAATCGTTTGCGTTAACATTACGTCGAGCACTGAGCTCGAGATCAGGTTATTTAGGAATTGGTGTTGAGTGATCAGAAGAGCTAATTGAAACTGGAAAGGACCTTTTTGGAACAGTGACCACAATGTATTGGTTTTCTTTTATGCTGTTTGAGTACACGGCAGTTTTTGTTTTATTTGAAGTAACCGTTATAAATCTGAGTCATGCAAGCCAACGAGGTGTGAGGAGAAAATGGGGACTGCAGATGCTGGAGATCAGAGTCGAAGAGTGTGGTGCTGGAAAAGCACAGTCAGGCAGCATACTAAGAGAAGATAAATCGATGTTTCGAGCTTAAGCCCTTCATCAGGAAAGAAGCATATGGGCCAAGGAGGCTGAGAGAAAAATGAGAAGGGGGTGCGACGGGGGAGGTAGCTGGGATTGAGATAGGTAGATGAAGGTGAGGTTGAAAGTGATAGGTGATTAAGGGAGACAGAACGCCTCATCCGCTGCAATCAGTAAACCCAATGTGGTCTTCTCTATATTGGAGAGGCAGGAGGTCAACTTGTGGATCATTTCAGCGAACATCTCTGGGACAGCCACACTGAACAACTCCATCGCCTTTTGGCTGACCACTTTAAATCCCCTTCCCACTCTGCCAAGGACATGAGGGCACTGGGCCTGCTCTATCGCCAAACCCAAGCCACCAGAAGCCTGGAGGAAGAAAGCCTCATCTTCTGTCTTGGGACCTTCCAAACGCAGGGGCTCATAGTGGATTTCTCCATTTCCTCTAATCCCACCTTATCCTACTCCAAACTTCCAAGTTAGCACCGCTCTTTTGAATGTTCCTATGTGTCCACCTTCCTCCCTATCAATCTGGTTCACCCTCACTATCACCCAGTGATAGTCCTCTCCGACTATCACTGAGAACCCCACCTTCATCTACCTATTAGATAAAAGGAGGTAGCTTAGAAAAATGTCAAGTGTTGCAGTAAGCCAGTGGATTCAGAGAAATTTAGGACCCAGCAAAGGATGACCAAGAAACTGAGAAGAAAATCAAAATGAGAAAAAGCGTGCAAACGAAAGAAAAATATAAAAACTGCTAAAAAGCGTCTATTAATGTATGAAAAAAAATAAAAACAAGGTCAAATGTGGAACAGTTGGTGCGCGTTCAGGATAATTTATTGCAGAGAACAGATAAATTGCAGGGAAAGGAAACAGTTTCTTTGTGTCCATCTTCATGTAAGAATGTCCAGAAATTCTCCCAGAAATACCAAGTGACCATGGGACTTGTGTAATTAAAGTCTAAGATCATTCTTATCTTTGAAAAGAAAGTTGGATTGTGTATTTATAAATCTGACAGACGAGATGCACATCATACAAGAATTTCAGAGGAAGCAGCAATAGACATGTTGATTGCATCGAGGATTTTCACTTTATTTTCCGACACATTCCCGAAAGTCATTTAGCCAATCTGGATAAGGCAAAGGTTATAAATATTATCCAACAGTTTAAGAAAGGCTGAAGGTGGAGTGTGGTGATCTACAGACCAGTTATCTTGTCATCCACAGTCAAGTATCTGTTGGACTCGATGACAAAGAACATGCTACTAGATATTTAGAAGGCAATAACATAACTGGGGAGTGTGAAAATGTACCGATGAAAGGAAAACCAGAAGTGGCAAACATATTTTTGGAATGGTTTGAAGATGATTCTTGTGGACATAGGCAATGAACAACCAATGTATAACGTAAAGTTGGATATTCAGGAGCTTTTTTTAAAGAACTCACACAGCAAGTTAATAATAAAAATTAAAGCGAGAGGTATTGGGAAGAACATATGCAAGTGGGAAAGTAAAAATTAGGTTTACAGTCATGTGAATGTAATTGGAAGATAGAGGATGTCGTGCACCAGTTGCATCGAGTGTTCATGAGACAGCACTTAGAGTATTGTGTACCGTTCGGAGTCCCAATCTAAGAAAGAACATATTGACTACAGAGGAACTGCAAAAGGTATTATCCAGATTAATCCGTAAAATGGCAAGATTGTCTGACTGGGCACCTCAGCCTGTAATCTTGAGTTTCAAAAGATGATAGGTGATTGTAGTGAATCTTAGAAACATCGAAAGGACTGAATAACAGAGGGACATGAAGAAGTACAAGTAGGCGAGATAAGGGAGAATCCCACGATATTCTACACGGACAAGTAGAACAGAATAATCAGCAAACAGTTAGTGTCCATTAGACACCAAAGGGGCAATCTGTGTGTCAAGCTGGAGAACATTGATGGATTGTTACATGAGACCTTCACATCTATTTTACTTGGGAGAAGGAGGAGGCAGGTACAGAATTCAAAAATATGGACTGGGAAGCTCTTGAACAGATTGATGTAAAATACGAGCAGGAATTTGAGGCTTTGTTCTGTCCAAATTTGGACCAATCTCCATGTCTGAATGAGTTGTATTACAGGCGGCTGTTGGGGTCAAAAGAGGAAAGACACTGACTGAATATTTTAATTAGATTCTGACCATAGGGGAGGTACCAGAGAACTAGACAACTGATAATACGATTCCACTTCACAGTAAGGGTGGGAGACATAGACCAGGGAACTATAGACGAGCGAGTATTAGATCAGTGTTAAGGAAACTACTGGATAAAATATGTAAGGAGAAAATCGAACTCCAATCAGAGTTGCAAGGTTTGATCAGGGATAATCATCATGACTTTATCAGGAGGAAGTCACATCCAATGGATTTGATTGAATTAGTTTGAGGAGGTAGATTATTTAGTTTTGTAGGAAGGCCTTTGACAAATTTCCACCTGGGAAACTGAAAAATAAAGTAAAATCTCACAATATGATGGATAACTTGGCAAGTTACAACGAAAATTGTCTTAGTAGCAGGCGACAGAGGGTGGTGGGAGAAGGCTGTTTGTGTGACTGGAAACCAGTGTCCCCTGGTGTACCACAGAGATCAGTGTTGTGTCCCTTATTGTTTGTGTTATTCATAATAAAATATAGATCTAATTGTGGAGGGGTGCTAGGTGGAGAGTGGGGGAGGTGTGATAAGTAAGTGTATGTTTGACATAAAGATTGGCTGAGTGGTTAGCAGTGAGGGGGAAGGCCTTAAGTTTACAGGAAGATGCAGATGGAATGATCAGATGGGCAGAACAATGGCAGATGGAATGTAACCCTGATAAATATAAGGTGATGCACTTTGGGAGATGGAACCAGGCAGGGGAGGACTCAATGAATGGCAGCACACTGGGAAGCTCAGATTGTGCTTCTCCACACATCCCTGAATGTGACTGGACAGGTTAATGCTTAAAAATGTGTTTCTGGAAAAGCGCAGCAGGTCAGGCAGCATCAAAGAAACAGGAAAATCGATGTTTCGGGCAGATTCCTGAAGAAGGCTTATGCCCGAAACGTTGATTCTCCTGCTCCTTTGATGCTGCCTGACCTGCTGCGCATTTCCAGCAACACATGTTTTAAGCTCTAATCTCCAGCATCTGTATTCCTCACTTTCTTCTGGACAGGTTAATGGACTAGTTAAGAATTGGACCTTGGGTGTAGCGTTTCCTAATCAGGATGTAGATTATAAGAGCAATACAGGGCTTTGGTTCGGCAAAAATGGAGTACTGTATGTAGCTCCGGGAACCACATTCCAGGAAGGATGTGATTGTACTGGAGAGGGTGCAAAGGTGATTCACCAGGATGTTCCCTGGAATGGATCATATCAGCTATGGAGAGAGGCTGGATAAGCTCGGGTTGTTTATTCTGGAGCAGCGAAAGCTGAGGAGTCAGTGATTCAGAAGGATAAGTTTATAAGCGACACGGACAGGGTGGATAGGCAGCAGCTGTTCCTTTTAGTCAGTGGGTCAAGTACAAAGGAGCACATTTTTAAAGTGTGGGCGGCACGGTGGCACAGTGGCACAGTGGTTAGCACTGCTGCCTCACAGCGCCAGAGACCCGGGTTCAATTCCCGCCTCAGGTGACTGACTGTGTGGAGTTTGCACATTCTGGCTGCGTGGGTTTCCTCCCACAGTCTAAAGATGTGCAGGTCAGGTGAATTGGCCATGCTAAATTGCCCGTAGTGTTAGGTTAGGGGTATAGGTGGGTTGCGCTTCGGCGGGTCGGTGTGGACTTGTTGGGCCGAAGGGCCTGTTTCCACACTGTAATGTAATCTAAAGTGAAGAGTTTGAGGTTCAGAGATGATTTAAACATTTTTCCACCTCGAGGTCTGGGGTTCGGGGATTACTTCCTGAGAGGGGAATGATCACCTCACAATCGTTAAAAAGTACTTGGACGAGCACTTGGAAGTGTCATAATTTTCCAGGCTATGGGCCTGCTGTAGGAAAGTGGGACTAGTATAGATCCTGCTGCATTTCTGTTGGCACAGAGTCTATGCTCCTGTGAGTATATGGTGTGGAAGGTCAATTATTGAGCAGTTTAAGGCAGGAATTGATGGATTTCTGAAGAGTTATATTCATAAGGGTTATCAGAGTGAACTGTATTAGCCTGTTAAATTATGTCAATGTGAGAAATATGAGAAAACAAGTGCAGTTTCCTTACAGTTTGAAACCAGAGAATGGAGAATGGGGAACAGGGAAATGGCAGAACTATGAAGCCACTACTTCAGTTCTGTCTTCACAAAACTTTCTAACAATACAAGGAAAACCAAGTCTGGTGTAGGAAAATGGTAGAGTACATAGAACATAGAACATCGTAAGTAAATGGTTTAGCAGAAATTATTGTGGCTGAAAGTAATGGTCATAGACAACACCAACATAGATTTATGAAGTGGGAATTATGTTTGAGAAACAAACTGGGAGACAAATGAAAGAGAAGCAATGGATAAAAAAACATTTTGATTTTTAGAAAAATGTTGGTAAAGCTCCAAGCCCAATTTGCAAAATCAAATCTGAGTGGATTGGGGCTAATATATGGACATGTTTCTAGAATGGGACAGCTGGCAGGAAACAGTGAATCGAAATAAACAGACTCGACAAGTAATAGCCTGACATTTTCTGAAAGGTATGATTCGGTGAGTATGACTATGTCCGAGACTCCCCATTACCTGCCCCAGATATCTCCTGTCTCATCAGCAGGACGGACACAGCAGACGTGGCGGCACAGTGGGATACAGTTGGAAGGGAATTGCTCTTGGAGTCCTCAACAGTGACTCCGTATCCCATGAAGTCTCATGGCATTAGTTTGCACATGGGAAAGGAAACCTCCTGCTGATTACCATGTACCAGCCTCTCTCAACTGATGACTCAGTACTCCTCCATGCTGACCAATACTTGGAGGAAGCACTGAGGGTAGCACGTACGCAGGATGTACTCTGGGTGGGGGATTTCAATGTTCACTACCAACAGTATCTCAGCTACAGCATCACTGATCGAGCTGGCCGGGTCCTAAAGGACATAACTGGCGGCAGGTGGTGAAGGAACCAACAAGAGGAAAATACATACTCGACCACAGCCTTACTAATCTGCCAGTTGCAGAAGTATCTGTCCATGACAGTATCGGTAAGAGTGACCACCGCATAGTCATTGTGGAGATAAAGTCACACCTGCACATTGAGAATAACCTCCACCAATTTGGCAGGTCCTATCACGGTGCTTAATAGGGCAGACTTCGAACAGATCTAGCAGCTCAAATCTGGGTGTCCATAAGGTGCTGTGGGTCATCAATAGCAGTGGAATTGTACTCCCGCATAACCTCATGGCCTGGCATATCCCCCTCGCAACAATTACCATAAATCCAGAGGATCAAGCTTGGTTCAATGGAGTGTGCAGGACGGCAGGAGCAGCACCAGGCATACCTGACAATGAGGTGTCAGCCTGGTGAAGCCACCAAACAGGACTACCTGTGCGCCAAACAGCATAAGTTGGAAGTGATAGACAGAGCTAAGTGATCCCACAAGCAACGGTTCAGATCTAAGCTCTGCAGTCGTCCCACATCTAGTCGAGAAACATTGGGGACAATTAAACAATTCACTGGAGGAAGAGATTCCACAAATAACCCCTTCCTCCATGATGAAAGAGCCCAGCACTTCAGTGTATAAGATAAGGCTGATGCATTCGCAACAATCTTCAGTCAGAAATGCTGAGTGGATGATCCTCCAGTTGTCCACAGCGATTCAGTTACCAGTCATCAGCCAATTTGATTCAGTCCACGCGATATCCAGAAATGATTGGAGATACTGGATACTCCATAGGGTCCATAATCTGACAATATTCTGGCAATAGTACTGAATACTTGTACTCCATAACTTGCCACTCCCCTAGCCAAACTGTATCAATACAGTTACAACAATGGCTTTCCCCGATTATGTAGAAAATTGCCAAAGTATCTCCTGTATATAAAAAGCAAAACAAATCCAATCCGGCCAATTACCACCCCATCAGTCTATTCTCGATCATCAGTAAAGTGGTGGAAGATCTCAGTGCTTTTAAGCAGCACCTGCTCAGCAATAACCTGCTCAATGACGACCAGTTTGGGCTCCAGCAGGGCCACTCAGCTCCTGACCTCATTACCGTGGTTCAAACATGGACAAAACAGCTTAATTACAGAGGTGGGGTGAGAGTGACAGCCCTTTAAGTCAAGGCTGCCTTCTACCAAGTGTAATATCAAGGGGCGTGAACAAAACTGGAATCAATGGGTATCAGAAGCAAACTCCCCGCTGGTTAGAATCGTATCTGACACGTAGGAAGGTGGTCATGGTTGATAAAGGTCAGTCAACTCAGCTCCAAGTCTGCAGGAGTCCCTCGAGCAGTGGCCGAAAACTTCTTCAGGGCTGCTTCATCAATGACCTTCCTTCCATTTTAAGATCAGAAGTGGGGATGTTCGCCAATGATTGTACAATGTTCTGCAACATTTGTGGCTCGTCAGATACTGAAGCAGTCCATGATCAAATACGACAAGATCTGGACAGTATCCAGGCTGACAAGTGGCAAGTAATATTCAGGCCACACAAATGCTAGACCATGACCATCACCAATAAATACAATCTAACCTGCCCCTTGGCATTCAATGGTGTTACTATCACTGAATCCCCCAGAATCAAAGTCCTGGTGGGTAATCATTTCTCAGAAACTCACTGGTCTCACCACATAAACACAATAACTACAAGAGCAAGTCAGGAGCTAGGAATACTGTGGCGAGTAACTCACATCCTGATTTCCAAAAGTCTGTCCATCATCTACAATGCATAAGTCAGAAGTGTGATAGAAGACTCCCAATTTGCCTTGATGAGTACAGCCCCAAAAACACTCAAGAAGCTTTATACCATCCAGGACAAAGCAACCAGTTTCATTGTCCCTATATCCACAATGCTCCACCATCAACGCTCAGCAGCAGCGGTGTTTTACTATCTATATGCTGCAGTGAAATGATTCATCAAAGATCCTCAGAGACCATCTTCCCAACACACGATCACGTCCATCTAGAAGGACAAGGGCTGCAGATGTATGGAAGTACTATCATCTTTAGGTTCCCTCCAAGCCATTCACCATCCTGACTTGGAAATACATCACCGCTCCTTCATAGTCGCTGGGTCAGAATCCCGGAATTCCCGCCCTAATGGCATTGGAGGTCAACAGCAGCAGGTGGACTGCAGCGTACAACAAAGCAGCTCACCACCACCTTCTCAAGGGCAACTAGGATCAGGTAATAAATGCTGGCCCAGCCAGTGACACCCAGATTCACGAAATAAATAAATAGAAATTAACAGAGGAAGGTTGCTGAGGTGTCGCAGGGATCGGTGCTTGGGGCCCAGCTGTTCACAATACCCATTAAATATTGGGTTGCTGGAATCAGATACAATATATCCCAGCCTGCTGACAGCACTAACGGATGTGG
This sequence comes from Chiloscyllium plagiosum, assembly GCF_037043375.1. Classification (NCBI taxonomy): domain Eukaryota; kingdom Metazoa; phylum Chordata; class Chondrichthyes; order Orectolobiformes; family Hemiscylliidae; genus Chiloscyllium; species Chiloscyllium plagiosum. The sequence goes on along the minus strand of NW_028270152.1, from coordinate 115,177,710 downwards.
GATTGTCAGTGGGTGAGGAGGATGTAAAAAAGCACCGAGAAGACTAAGACAAGTAGAGTGAATGGGCAAATACGTGACAGAGAGAGAACAATGTGGAGAGAGGTGACGGTGTGCCCTTTGGTGGAAACGATAAATTGGCAGCCGACCATTTGAAAAGGGTTGGTTGAAACATGTTGATTTACAAAGGGACGTATGCTCCTTTTTGTTGTTTCCTTCTGCATGAACCTCTGAGGCCCCTGCAGCGCAGTGAGTCCTGCAACCAGAAGTCAGTAGTGGGCATGGCATTGGCACGCTGCCAGTGTATATACAACCAGCAAGTGGGGAGCTATAACATTGAAAAGGATCTGGATCTCCTTGTACACCAGTCACTGAAAGCAATATTGCAGGAAAGAAAGCAGGAGAGAAGATAAATGGTGTGCTGACCTTCATTTCAGGGGGATGTGAGTCCAGGAGAAATTGTGTCTTACTGTAGCTGTACAGGGACTTGGTGAGACATCATCTCAAACATTGTGCAGTATTGTGGACAGTTCTCATCTCCATACCGAAATAAAGGACAAACCTGACATTGACAGAGAGCAGTGAAGGATGACCGGACTGATATCTGGGATGGCGAGCTTGCTGTGGGAACAGAGTTTGTGGTGACTGAGCCAGTATTCCATGGGGTTTGGGAAAATGAGTGGAGAAATCAGTGAAATGTACAAAACTCTGACAGGGTGAGACAGATTGGAAGCAGGGATGATAATTCCCCTGGCTGGTACAGGCAGGTCACTCTGCATTGAGATGCGAATAAATGCCTGTACTCACTGACTGAGGAACCTGGGGAATTCGCTCGCACCTGGAAACCAAGACACTGATTATAAATATGGATTCAGAGACAGTAAAGGGATGATGGGAGAGCAAGAGTACGGTGTGGAAATGAAGGGCCAACCATTATTACATTGAGTTGGGTAGCAAACTCGATGGACCAAATGTACTCCTGCACCGCCTATTTTATAGCTTCCCAAGGTTACTCACATTAACGGATATGTATATCGTGTGGGGCAAGTGCATTGAGGAGATTTTATCCATGAACTAGAATGGGGAGGCTCAATGTGTTGCATGACCTACTCCTTTCCCAATGTTTCTGTGCAGTCTGTGGGAAAGCTTGGTAAATGTTGTCACAAGCTCTCAGATGTTAGGAAGGGGGAATCTGCAGGGTCGACAGGAGTGTGTTCCCATTCCCTTTTCCGACACTGATGCTGAGGCCGGATGTTCTGTCCGGTTTCATCCTTTCAGACCTCGGAGTAGTTTGATACAAATGAGTGCATTGATTGACCGTTTCAGAGACCATTGAAATGTTTATCACATGTCAGGGTCTTTGGAGTCAGTTTTAGGCCAGCCCAGAAAATCACGGGAGGTTCACTTCGTAAAAGTACATTGGAGAAGGAAATTCTGTATCCATATTGGCGTCAAGGTCACTGTTACTGACACCAGATTTTAGATCTCGATATTTTATTAATTGCTTTTAACTTCCAACCGCTGCCAGAGTATTAGCCTGGTCTGGATTAGTAATCCAGTGAGATTTCCACAGCACTATCTCCACATGGGGATCTATCGGAAACCACACTGAACAGGTTACTTCTGTGCTGCTTGACATTCTGTCCCACCAATTTGGCTGTTATGATGGGACTGAGGGGGTAGTAATTGGTCAGTTTGTAATATTTCCCGTCTTAGTGGACAGGACACAGCTGAATAATTTTCCACATTGCTAGGAAGATGTCAGGTTTGGAGCTGGAATGAAACAGCTTCCCCAGGGACACGGCTTGTTACACAGCACAAGTCTTCAGTCCCATTGCAGGAATGGAGTCAGGACCCATTGTCTGTGTCGTATCTACTGTGTTCAGCTGTTTCTTCATGTCACGTGCAGCGAATCAGATTGGCTGAAGACTGCCATCTGTGATTTTGTTGGCATCATGATGAGGGTGAGGTGTATCAGCGACTCAACACTTCTGGCAGAGGATGGTGCAGATAAAACATCCTTCTCTTATACACTGATGTGAAGGTCTGTTCCATTAATTATGATGGGGATGTTTGTGGAACCCTCTCCTCCAGTCTTTTGTTTAATTGTCCATCACCATTTATGACTGACTGTGGCAGAACTGCAGAGCTTCGTTCAGATCTGTTGGTCAAGTCTGGTAGCTTTAATGAGTTAGCATCAGGTTAAGGTTCATGTGATTCTGACTCTGACATGTTCACCCACACTCGTCACTGAGCCATAGATGGTGTTCATGGTAATGACAGACTGAGGTGTCATCCTGGCGAAAAGTTACAGGTTGTGGTTGAATGCTGTTCTGCTTCGCCTGCTGCTGTGGTCTACAGCACTACATAAATACGCAGTTTCGAGCTGCAATATCTGCAATGCAATTCTGCTGTCTGTTCCCCAATTCTCAGAGACCCATTCACCCATCAGCCCTGCACTCAGTGACCTAACCTGGTTTCTGATGTGGAAATACTTCCATTTTCAAACTCTCATTCTGCTGAGGGTCTGTCTCCCCAGGTCTTGCTTCCAATCTGACACATTCCACAAAAACATTTAACTGATCTTAATTTAAATGTTTAATTCAAATGTTTAATTCAGCTGAATCTTTTTCTTTGCGAAATGCCATCTTCTGTGTTTAAAGTGAATGTGTTTCCTCTGTTTCTCTCCGTGACCATGATTAACATCCCTGTAGACAATAGACCATAGGTGCAGGAGTAGGCTATTCTGCCCTTCGAGCCTGCACCACCATTCAATATGATCATGGCTGATCATCCTTAATCAGTATCCTGTTCCTGCCTTATTTCCATAACCCTTGATTCCACTATCCCTCAGAACTCTATCCAACTCTTTCTTAAATGAATCTGGAGACTGGGCCGCCGCTGCCCTCTGGGGCAGAGTATTTCACACAGCCACCACTCTCTGGGTGAAGACGTTTCTCCACATCTCTGTCCCAAATGGTCTACCCCATATTTTTAAGCTGTGTCCTGCCTCCAGAGTGTCCAATCCTTTAATAATCTTACATGTCTCAATCAGATCCCCGCACAGTCTTCTAAACTCAAGAGTATACAAGCCCAGTCGCTCCAGTCTTTCAGCGTAAGGTAGTCCCTCATTCCAGGAATTGAACCTGTGAACCTACGCTGTACTCCCTCAATAGCCAGAATGTACTTCCTCAAATTTGGAGACCAGAACTGCACACAATACTCCAGGTGTGGTCTCACCAGGGCCCTGTACAGCTGCAGAAGAACCTCTTTGCTTTTGCACTCAATGCCTCTTGTTATGAAGGCCAGCAATGTATTAGCCTTCTTCACTACCTGCTGTACCTCCATGCTTACCTTCATTGATTGGTGTATATGAACACCCAGGTCTCTTTGTACTGCCCATTTACCTAAATTGATTCCATTGAGGGACTATTCTGCCTTCCTATTCTTGCCACCAAAGTGGATAACCATACATTTATCCAAATTAAACTGCAT